>NC_139354.1:131250144-131747144 GCF_055883805.1 Amblyomma maculatum
GAAGCCTTTTGCGGTTTAGGAAGATTGGCGATGGTGTGAAAAAGACATCGGTACTGCGGGAGGTACTGGGATCGACACCCAGCATCTCTACCAAATGTAGAAGTACGTCGAGGACGGCGTCGAAGTAGGCGAGGAAACGGGGCGATCAAGAACAACTTAATCTGCGCGATAGTAATTCCACAACTGCTTCCCCTTCGTCAGCGTCCAGCGAAAAGGCCTATCTTCTTCACGCATGCACTAGTTCACAGAAGCAGGCTACAAGGCCTACGGCCTCTCATTAACAGGCTTAGTCGCTGTCATCTGTAGGTAGAGAATTGGCCCAAGGTAGATTTTACTTTGCTACCTATTGTGTCAGAGCTTCCGCTCTAAAGAACGTTGTGCGTTTGAGTTTTTTTATAGTTAATATATTATAAGAATACTTTCTATATACCGAGACATTCATGAAATTACCAGAAGGTGGCAAAAGCCCAGCGTTAATTTGTCAACGAGAATTGTGACCCCATAAGATGAGGTGTATGGCCGAGGATGCAGCGGTTTAACCGGCCCTAACTGAAGGGTAACATGCCCGAGTGCTAACTAACCTACATAGCATGAAACATTGGATTACTAGTTGATAATATCAAACTGTTTATTGGGCTCCCAGTGGGCATCTGGCAGACGAGCTGATCGTCTTTTTAAAAGGTCGCGGCGGCTCAACCGGCATTGCAGCTCCATCGTCTTGTTTACAAACGTGTGTTACATGCAAGTCGGATGTCAATGACTCCTAAATAAATGCTGCTTGTGTGTACCGTAGTTAAAGAACCATAAATACATAAGGTCATCACCAATAACGGTGATGCAAAAACACTAAAAGGATAACAAGACGCGCCAATAAGCACATCGGGCTACAGTGACATCAGAAGTGTGGAGAACCTTGCGTTTATTAAGTCGAAAGCCTTAATGGCTGCATTAGAGTGCCGAAGTACGTATACAAATATCCAGAAAAAGTGAAACAAATGAGACAGATGTTCGAGTGAGATACTCTACTGATAAAAAATTAGTGATTCATTATTAGCAACAGGGTGTTAGTGGTCCATGATTAGTGATAGGTAGTTATTGATTACTAATTTATTAGTGATATTGTTTTTTGTTTGTTATTAGTGATTGGTCAAAAGGTTTAGTTATTAATATTCAGTAAAATTTGTGAGTGATGGGTGATTATTGATATAGAGTTGGTGATTGAAATACAGCGATTAGCGGTTGGTGATAATAGGATTATGGATGATTATTGGAAAGCGATTAGAGCTTGGGGCTATTGCTGAATGGTTTGTAATAACTGGGATCGATTCGCATGATGGTATTTGGTTTGAGTCCTGTGAAGGTCGTGGGTTCTAGTCCCATAAAGGACTTGTATTCGTATCCTTTGAAGGTCATGGTTTGAGTCCCGTGAACGTGGTGGGTTGAAAGTACCGTGAAGGTCACGGGTTTGAGTCCCATTACAGTAGAGGATTAGTGTCAATCAAGGGTAGATATGATAGTAACACGTGGCAAGGTCACGTGATATAGGTAAGTTGAATGAGAATGTCACGTGGCTTTGAAAACGGCACGCGATAGAAGAGATGCCGTATTAGAAAGGCCACACTTCAGGATCACTACAACGAACGCGCACCAAGGAACTACTTGCGATACGAGCGACGGTATACCGCCCAATGTCACACTTGCAGGAGCACTGCAACAAATGTACTTCTAGGAAAGAAACATGCATTGTGCGGCGCTAGCACTGGCCTTGCTATCAAACGCTACAGAAAGGGCGGTTGATGCACTGTGTGCATCTGAAATGCCCTCAAACTTTCGTATTTTTCCAGTGAAGATTCTGCAGGGCTCTCGGAATTTTTTTCTTTCTTCTCCCACTTTTGAGGACAATTAGTCATTGTTGTTATAGCTAATTGATGATTCCTTGGCCATAATTGTAATGTATTTTGAACAGCGCCGTGCATGTCCTCTTCTATTTTGTGCCTGATATATAGTTCCACGTTTCACTGGAATCACTTCTGAGTGTACCCTTCAGTGTGCCTGTATAAATAAAGATTGCGTCGGAAATATAGCTCTCTAAATAAAATTAGATACAACACTAGCGTTGTATAAATTATGGCCACAATATGATCATAAAATAATTACGATTTTCTTTTATTCTTTTATTCAATGATTACCCCGCTTAGCCCGAGGGCGCTACAGCAGGGGGGTTACAGAGTGGAAAAAAACACATCTTCATTTATGGAGCACACTTGATGACTTGAAAGCCGATTCCATTCACTGATGGATCGAACAAAAAAGGAACTGGCATACATGTTAGTTCTGGCACTGTATTCCAAAATTTTAAAACAATGATCTGTGAAGGTCGTGGGTTCTAGTCCCATAAAGGACTTGTATTCGTATCCTTTGAAGGTCATGGTTTGAGTCCCGTGAACGTGGTGGGTTGAAAGTCCCGTGAAGGTCACGGGTTTGAGTCCCATTACAGTAGAGGATTAGTGTCAATCAAGGGTAGATATGATAGTAACACGTGGCAAGGTCACGTGATATAGGTAAGTTGAATGAGAATGTCACAATAACATCTGATACTTATTCTATTTTTATGTCTCAACTCAAACTAAAAATAACGAGCATGACGCAAAAAAAGCTTGCCCAGATCCACACTTTGTCAAACTAAACACTTACCTGTACTCGTACGGGCTATGCTGTACCGCAGAAATCCAATCATGGATTTCTTCTTCATTGAATATTCCGCAATGTGCCTGCGCAGGAAAAGACATCATCTTTCCAGCTTTGTATTCTTTAGCAATTATTTTAGTGATTGCTTACCATCGCCCTTGACAAGAAGAGTAGCTGAGTCGCTGAAAACTGCTCAAGGCCTTTCAGACGAGTTTCTGTGTTATTACACTCCTCCTCTAGGAGCTTTTTGTATGCCTGAAGAAAAATACTCAGTTTGAGAACTAGGTGTGGGATATGAGACAAAAGGCGCATCACTCTAGGGCAAGTTCAGTGATTTTAAATCAGAAGCTGAGCTTCGTGAAAACAGCTCATCGCCACATTGCAGATGGCTCCTGTTAAGTATGTATCATGGGTAAAATTACCTTGCGTCAAAGAATTCTTGGCCTAGGAGCCGACGCATACAAAATACTGGTACAAATACTATATATTTTGAAGTATAGAGCTTACAAATGTAATACAAATGCTGCAAGTAACAATGTGAACTGATAGGCGTGACCAGTGAGACCATATTAGTGAAGCCATGCTCCCTAATGTGCATTGATGTTTTGTTGTCGCAAGATTAGGTCATTATACATAGTTTTGCAAGTTTATGCGATTGTTAGTACAATAACTCTCCTACTACTCCTTGTTCTTTTTTTTTCAGCTTAGGAGATATTTTGCGGTGATAAGAAAATGGAGCTATTATTTGGTATTCGCTGCCTGATTTAGCCTGGGCACTGCTCTTTTTTGCGAGCAGAGATCCTGTTATGAACACTAAATTTTTGTTAGAATAGCTGGCTTCGTACAATCGGTTGACAAGATCACAGAAATCGTTGTTTGCTTTGTGCTCAATGGATTTGTTTAATGCGTTTTTTATGGTTGATATTCATTTATTTCCGCTGTAAATTCAAATGTGCGGTTTGTTGGAAGGCCAAAGCGGCTGCATGCGTGTCTGTCTTCGAATGTGAATCTGATTAAAAGAAAGCAAAGTTTTCGTTCTTGACATTTACTATGTCACCTGCAGGAAACGAAGCCATATTTCAATAATATGCAGTGCACTAGAGAATTCTTTGCGAACGTTGTTTTCGAAAAACATTGGAGATCTTGAGATACTATCGCGCTCAGTAGGAGATGTGCACCACATTAATGTGTAGCCGAGCGCTCGGCATGGTTGTACAGAGGCGCTGATTGTTCCTTGTTTAAGAGCTATCTGGAGAAGGCGTAGCTGTTCCAGCAAGCTCACATCACCTCCACTTGATTGCGTTCTCCTTAACCCTCATTGAGTATTGTTTTGATATCAGTTTCGAAAAGGAGAAATGCAGTCGCCGGTCGACGCCAAGACTTTATGAGCGGGCAAGGCTCTGTCAGAACACTAGGTGTTTTCTGGTATGCCTCTATGCGCCTAATCATGTTACTGAACGGAAAAAGCTGGACGGAAGCGCCGCAGATTTATATGCGTCAAAGTGGCTGCTTGTAGATGCTAAAACTCATTTAACCGTTGCATGGATCACGTCGTGACTGCTTTTGATTTCGCGCTTTGTGCTAACGCGCTCAATCAGCGCTGAAATCATGTAAACGCACAGCCGTTTTTGAGAGAAGAAAGTGTTGTCTTTGATACCTTTTACACGCCATATCTCGTCGGTGGCAAACGTGCTGTATGATTCTGCATTTTCTGTTACAGCGAAAACAAAATGAGTAAGTAACAAATGACGTGTCCTTCAGATAAACGGGAACGAGGGACTCTAGCGTGCTTGCTTAAACAGCTCCATCTTCTCCAGATAACTCTAACATACGACACAGTCAGCGCTACTGTATAACCTTGCAGAGCGCTCAGCCATGCGTTCGCGTGGAGTAGCTCATACTGAGCGTGATAGTATATATTACTTGATACAACCGGCAATTATAACGAACACGTACGCCCTCATTAGGAGGCTAGGGATCTTCCAGCCAATCATGCCCTCACCAATCACATCACCGGCCGCTTCACTTGTCCATATGCTTGTCTTATGACTGCATAGTTATTCACCTGTCGAAAATTATTTAAAACTGCAATTTACCCTCTAATGCTGCCCGAACGGAATATATCTATTCTTAGTATCGAGGGGAGAACATCTTCTATAAACCGCAATACAGGGCACTCCGAGCAGTATGCAGGATGTCGCGTCAAATGTCGAACACGATGAATACCCACCGGCTTGTAACTCGACAATATTACATCGGCCTTAATTTAAGGGTTCAAGGTGTCCGAAAGGCTCTTTTTTTTAAGCCCGCCGAGGTTGAAATTAAATCACAGTGAAGTCTGTTGCAGAGCTCGCATTTTGGTATTATTGGTCGCTTTCCTTTTGCTATTCAGACGATGGAGGCTACATTCATCTGTTAAATGAAAGAGCATGCTCGCAATTGACAGCTGTCTAGCATGTTATCAACGCAATGATCGCGATTGCACTAGCGCAGTAAGCAATTTAGTTGCTGCTCTCCACGGCTGTCGGTAAATATGCGTTTCCTTTTCACCTTTCTTCAGTAAATTGCTTCACTCTTCTCGAACATACTCAAGTACGACCGGCTGCGGTATTATTTCCTGAGCGGCGGCGAAACTGACGGTGCTATGTTGCAGAATGCCATCCACAGTGGAATACTCAAAAGCATGCCCTAGCAAGCTTCCGATCGATTTCCTGACTCCCCGCTACTGAAACGTCCAATAAGCGGTACTAAAAGAGCTAGCTGCCGCCGATTCTGGGTGCATTTCTGCCATTTTGCGCGCCGAAATTGGCACGCTTAAGTTCCATTCGCGCCTGATCTTTCAAAACTAACGTCTCCATTTTTAGTTCATGCCGTCTATTGCGTTTTGAACACAAGGATTCTCCATGCAGGCCCGCTCACCCTAAAAGCTGCCCTACTAGAGTCAACACTGAAAACAGGCGTGTGCATCTGAACTGCGCAAAGTGACTGTTTGTTGAGTCATATTGCCCTTTCTTCGGAGCCGATGTCTGCGGAATACTTCAATACCATGTGCGCAATTTTTCTCTCACTTATTTACAGGTTATATTTTCAATAGCTACGAGAGATACGCAGGTGTGATCTGTGCAAGAGGATTCTACAGCAAGGCGGAGACTATAAATGGGATACAGCTTAATGACTGAATGTTTATTACAATAAATTATTTAAACAAATTTTTACTTTTTGTATTGACGGACATCATTCTATTAAGAAATTCAAGGTGGACAAACTCAAACTTGGGTCAAGATTTAATTTCATTTTCCGTCAATTCAGCTCTTAATATTTATTGTCAATATATGCATTTTTACTTTCACTATTTTGAAATCGATTCCAAAATAAAACATTTAAACACTGCATCTATTTCCCATATTACCATAGAGTTTTTAACAAAATTTCTGAGATTGCCATAGAGTTTTTAACAAAATTTCAGAGATTAGACTTAATTTTTACAGACGAGATGGGGATTCATGAAATATTATGAATGGTCTGAGGAGTGCTTGTCACTTCCCCAATCTTTGTGCCTCCACCTCATCCTTCCCGGCCTTATGTTTCTCGCGGCGCAGCGTAATTGTCGTAACAGTTGTCTTCTGAGAAGAGAAGCTCGTCCTTGAGCGAGTCAAGATTTTCGTTAGAACCAATTCAAACGTGCAACCTGAGGCAGCTGCGTTTTCCCCGACTAGCGTTTCGCCGCTGTCACGTAAGCGATAGCATAGATTACGTCATTAAATCGGCTTAGGAGAAAAAAGGGTCCAGCGTATTACCACAATACATTTTGATACAGCCCGCGACGTTGGAACGGCAGCCAAAGCAAAACGAAATCTCCCGGTTTGTAAGAGACGGACTCTAGCACACGCTCCATGGTGGAACGAGATAATTGAAATGGCTACACAGTATGAAAGAGCACTGATTAACCAAGGAGACGCAGCATTCCCCTCGTAATAACAAATTTCAGCGCTTTTTTTTTTTAGGCGTTGGTTCGCTAACAAGACGACGCGGTTCACTAGCTAAAGTGAGGTTGCGACAAAGATGAGTCTGCGAGCAAGGGGAATAGAACTGTGCTCAGGACGGTTGGTAGTAAGCGTACATATATAACAATATATCTTGATCATTGAAAGTAAAGTAAAAATGCGAGGAGCACTGTGGACTACTTACGAGCGATGAGGTGAAAGCGTCTGTGGCGAAGTGGACCGAAGCCTCCCACTACGGCACGTCTTTTTCTTTGTTTTCACTGCCACCTTCCTCCTTTTTTTACAGCTCGGTCAAGCTGTCTACGGTGAATTATGAAGGATACTGCAACTTCTCTTTGCTGTCAACCGATATGATGCCGCTGATGCCTGCTTGTACTGCGTCTATTTCTATATATTTTGTGGTGCGGCGTTCGGGGAAGCGGCAAATGAAAGGTGCGGCATGGACGCCTGGATTGAACGCCCGGCGGGGTCAGCTTCGTATATGCGTGAAACGCCTGGTAACGTTATCACTAGTCGTGACCTCATGATCAGATGTGGCGTCATTATCACTTCCGGTTACTAGATATGGCCGGAAGTGACATCACGGTAGTGTCACATGCGGTCATGACGTCAGGGCCGATGGCTACACCATGTGATGGCGTCATTAATTAGAACTAGTTATCAGGCATACGACACAGCTGGCGAAGCGAGTGAAGGCGAGCGCTACGATGAGGCAAGAGGTGGGACGTCATGCCAAACGGTGGGGGCGGCTCCGCGGCGAGCGCTGGTTGCTGGGCGACGGCTCAAGGCCACTGTGTGCCTACTCGGAGCACCGCCACAACGAAATCACAAGTTCTTGGCCAGTGTAGCTTTCGCTACAGAAGTCACTTTGTTGATTTTATTTAATCATTCGTTTCATCCCTGCGGTCTATAATTTACATATTGTTCGCTTTGCAGCAGAAGCAAGCTACAGAGTGCGAACCGACGTCTCTCGCAGAGTTTAAAATACCCATCTGTAAACAGCTTTGTACAAGCAAAACAAGCGCTACACTCTTTGATGAGCTATCGCTGACGTAATAATAATTCTAAACGGAAATGGCAGCTGCTTGACGAAAATCTGAGCATTCGTAAGTCACTTAATGTTGTTAAATCTATTTTTCCCGATGGTGTTACTTTATCCGATTCCGAGGAAATGGCGAATACATTTAGCCGATATTTTCTCAATTACTGTAATTATCCTTCCTCTTCATTGTGCTCACCTTCTCTTGAGAGTTGCCCTCACTCCTCCTTTATAACTCCACCCCGCCCCCATCCGTGTCGAGACGAATCACTAATGACCGGCCCCGGTGTAATTACTAATAACGGGCCCCGGCGTTGAAATATCAGTGGAAACTATGTGAAGCTTATCCTATCTTTGCTTGCACCAGTCCTCAGCCACATCTACAATCTCGTTTTTACATGCGGCAGTTATCCCAAGCAGCTTAAGTTAGCAAAAGTAATATCGGTCTCCAAACAAGGTTAGCTAGCTCTGCCAAATAATTATCGACCGCTTGCAAGTTTTCTCTTTTTTGAGAAAATTCGAGAAAAACTAATTGAAATAACGTTGTCAAGATATATTGAAAAATTTAACATGACAGATTGTCAACACGGCTGGCACGGTCTATCTACAGATACTGCAATAGCGTCTTTCATGAAATATGTTAGGCTAGCTATTGAGAAAGGAATGTTCTCAGGAGCAGTATTCATAGATTTTAATAAACCATTTGATTCCATCGATCACTCTATCGTGTTTCACAAAGTAGAATAATACGGTATCACTGGACTTGCCTAATACTCTTACATAACTGTCTCTGTGACCGAGAGCACGTAGTCTCTATCAACGACCGCATATCTAACGTAGCATTAATTAGCAAGGCTGTTTCGCAAGGTTCTATTCTAGGCCCTATATTGTTTTTCCTCTACATTAATGACTTACCGTCCTATTTAAAGCATTGCACTGGTATACAATGTGCAGATGACTCTACTATGATATCACATAAGGACATTAATCAGCTCATATATAAAATACAAGGTAACCTTAATTCACTTGAGCCTTGGTGCCACTTTAGCCGCCTGTCCGTGAAAGTCACTAACACTTGTTTTCAGATTTTCCACCCCTCCCAAAGAAGCCATTTCCCATTACACCACCACTATGTCTCAATTCTGCTGCTATTTTTTTGCAAGATCAAGTTTCTTTTCTGGGAGGAGGAGGAGAAAGATGAGGAGGAAAGGCAGGAATGTTAACCAGAAAAAGCAACCGGTTGGCTACCCTGCACGGGGGGAAGGGGATGAGTGGATATAAAGGTTGTGAGAGAGGGATAGGTGAAGTTAATACAATAACATAACAGACACGCCACATCACATCACATTACAGTCATGTCATAGCAAACTCATAGTATTTCGATTAGGCCTGTGCTTCTCATAAAGCGGAGCAGTGCCTGGGAGGCCTTCGTCGCAGACGATCGCCGTGGCCAGGGACCAAAAATTTAGTTTCACTCAATGGGCGTCCATTTAAATGCTCCAGCGAATGGCACAGATACTTCCTTTCCTCACTGTATATCGGGCACTCACAAAAAATGTGGCCTATAGACTCGTCGCATCCACATTTTGTACGTGTAGAGCTGTTCGCCGTGCCTATCATGAAAGAATACGAGTTTGTGAATGCTACACCAACCCACAGGCAGCACAGCAAAGTTTCTTCGCGTCGGGGTAGGCCAGGTGGAAGGCGGAGCTTCAGGTCAGGGTCCAAGGGATGTTAAGCGGCAGTTCGCAAACTGGCCAGAATTCCACAAGGAGAGTGAGTGCCCCCGCGCAAGTTCGCGAAGCCTGCCCGTTGCTTCTGCCCTGGAAAAGGGAATCAACACACAATCGCCGTCTTGGTGGGCTGTTCGTGCGACTTCGTCTGCCCGAAGATTGCCCGCTATGCCGCTGTGTCCTGGAAGCCACTGGAAGATGATGTCATGTCCTCCATTAATTGCACAGTGGTGAATTTGTCGTATTTCCGCAACGAGTTGTTCATGAGCTACACGGCGAAGAGCCGCTTTTAATGCTTGCAGGGCTGCTTTTGAGTCTGTGAAAATAGACCACCTCTGGGGGCTCTGCTGACTGATATGCCTAATTGCAACATGAAGAGCGATTAGCTCTGCAGCGGTTGAAAAAGTCTCGTGAATTGTCCCTTTATTTCTGTATTAATTGCGACCATGGAGCCTGAAGAACTCACGGCATTCACTGAAACATCGCTGTAGACGGGCGAACGATTTGCATGGTACTGACGAAAGTATTCAAGAATGTTTTGCTTTAGTTCTGTCGTCGATAGCTCGACCTTCTTCCTGATCCCGGGTATTGAAAGAAGCACGTGTTGTTTATGTAGGCTCCATAGTGGAGAGGATGATCTAGATGCGGGTGTAAAGTGGGACGGCAATATAGCGCGATGCGCATCAACGGTCTTTGTAAACGATGTACGCAGCCTGGTAAGGAAAGACTGGCCATAGGATGACAGGGAACCCTAGATATGTGTCGGAAGTGTGCCCTCAGGAAGTAAACTGTTAGGTAGGTAGATCTGGGATGCTCCTGTGCAATTAAAATGGTACCAGCCGTAGAGGCACATTTCGGCAATTCCAGGAAGGTTGGCAGGGCTTGAGCTTGAACGCTCTGTAGAATTCATAAGTTGGTTTTCTTGATATTTCCAAGTGCAGGTAAGCTGTACCGAAAAAATCCCATAAATAATGCACGGTATAGTTGTAGCATCGAGCGCACGGACGCTCCCCATGACATTCCCCCAAAAAAGGCAAGTACGTGAGTAATTGCTGTCAGCCTCTTTTTCATGAATGAGATATGGGGAGCCCACGAAAGATTTCGGTCGATAACTCCCAGAAAGCGATGGCTGCTTTCGTAGGGTATTGTTTTTCCATCAATGCGTACGGTGTAAGGTGACATGGTCTTGTGTGTAAATGCAACTAGACAACACCTTTCAGTTGATATTTGTAGACCACGCAGGTGGAGGTAGGTCGCAACTATACTTGCCGCCTTTTGAATCCTCGCTATAACCTGTGGGTAGGTGCATACCTCTTGATGCCCAGATGCAGATGTCTTCTGCATATATTGAAAGTTGCGCCGATTATGGTATTAAGTCGACAAACCCGACAAGAGTAAGATTGAAAAGCATTGGGCTTAGTACTCTGCCCTATGGGACTCCACGGGAAGTGAAATGAGAAGATTTTGGGCCATCTTCAGTCAGCATAAAGTGAGATCTGCTGGATAAATTACTGCGTATCCAGCAAAAAACATGACCGCCAAGCTCGGTAGCTTCCAGAGCATCCAAAATGGCCTGGTGAGTGATGTTGGCATATTCGCTCTTTATATCAAGGAACAACAACCCGGGTAAGCGCTTCAAAATTTTTTGGTGTTGTACAGATGACACCAGGTCCACCACGTTGTCAATCGAAGAGCGTCCACGTCGAAACCCTGGCCTTAAGGAGAGCCTAATCTTGACATCGTAAAGTTCGCGGTCATCCCCTGCAATAATTTGTAAATCAAAGTTGGTACGTTCCGCTTCTTTGTGGAGTTCATGAAAGTCAGCAGCGCGTCAAATAAGGAGTTTATCCTCCTACACGCATATATAACATTCTTAGAAAAATGCGACAAGCTAAATGCTTTTCTAGGGTACATATGCGCTGTGTATATTGGCAAATAGAAGTTGAAGAGAGAGACCGGGAGGAAGCTGCCTTCTTCTTTACAAAAATATGAAATGAAACATGATGAGACCAACCTGCGATGAAACAGTCAACGCCCAGGCACGAACAAAATGCAACCGTATTCCCCGAACCAACAGATGAAACGGACATTTGTAGTACATTCCTCAACCTTAAAAATACCAGCTCAACGGATGTTCATGACATTCAGATAAAGTCTGTCGAGTTTTTATTTGACGTCGTCTAACCTCACCTAGTATATATTTTCAACATGTCTTTACAAGTGGTTGTTTCCCAACTCGCATGAAAGAAGCAAAAGTATCGGTCCTCTTTAAAGGCGGTAAATAAAATGATGTTACGAACTACAGGCCGGTGTCCATAGTGCCAGTGTTTTCAAAGGGCGTAGAAAAAATCTTGTTGGTTCGCATATAAAAATTCTTCGCTAAATGTAATATGCCACGAGAGTATCATAATGGTTTCTGTCGAGGAAAATTGACTAAAACAGCACTGTAAATGATGAAACAACTAATCTAAAACATTGAGTGCAAAATGCTTACGTTGGGTATTTTTCTAGATTTTATCAACGCCTTTGATTTTCTGAACCACAAACTTCTATTTAAAAATCTTAGTGCTTATGCTATCTGCGGTGTATCGCAGGTGTTGTTGGAATCCTACTTCAGTGATCGGAAGCAGTGAGTAAGTATTGGGGACCACATCACATCTTTTCAGAGTATTTCTTCTGGTGTGCCACAAGGAAGTCTATACGGGCCACTGCTTTTCAATGTATATATGTAAATGATATTGTTCTACCGATTTATGATGACTGTTATGCTCTTTATGCCGGTGATACAAGCAGGTACAGGAAGATACAGGAAGTAGTTTGAAAAGCGGAAACTGAGATGACTAAGATAATCAATTAGTCCAACGCCAATGATCTTAAGATGAATGAAAAAAATCTAAATCAATAATGTTTAAACCAAGAAACAAACAGGCTGCAATAGATGATGTTTTAACACACGGTACTGCTGCTATTGAAGTTGTTAACCAACATAGAATTTTGGGAGTGGAATTTTCGGTTGGCCTGACATGGTCGCACCACACCGATTGTTTGCGCAAGCCACTGTCATCAGCCGCGGGAGCACTTGCCAGATGTCGGTATTATCTCCCTGAAAAAATAAAAGTTCTTATTTACCACGCATAATTCAAATCAAATTTAAACTATTGCTCGCTTGTTTGGGGAACAACAACAATCGCTAACCTTAACGCAATTTTTCTTCTACAGAAAAAAGTTCTTCGTAGTATGCTATTGGATCGTATTACCATCCGACAGAATTTTCTCAAGTATCAAATAACCAAAGCACAATATTACCTAGAATACCGATTAAGGTACGCTTTCTTTTTTGCAAACAATGACCTTCAAACGTTTTTAAAAAGTTCGCGCAAGTTTAAGCAAACAAAAAATGACGTCCGCACCCGAAGCTGTGACAAGTGGTTTGCCCCGCACCGGCGTGCCGAATATCTCTGGCAATTCCTACAATACCAACTTCCACTTCTTCTCAATGACTATGAAAAGACGGAAATATATTTCCAGACTTTCAATAAAAAATGATAGCGTCAGTATTTTATTTCCAATACCTTTTTTTAAGCATTACGGATGTTAGAGGTGCACCCAAAAGGCCTATGATTGGCTTGACAGAGGGCGCAATCCCTCCCCCCCCCCCCACCCTCCCCCGATGCCTCTAAAGGCGGAGCAAGACAATTCTGGAACCGTATAAGCTGGCTAGGAAAAAAGAATCAAAGAAAGCAGGATCGGATTCAAGTTAACGAGGGAAATTGTTTAAAGGGAGACAACACAGTGAACTACATTACATCAGTTACAGCCGAGTCATTTAAGAGCGACGTTAGGGTAGTCTCCGCAAATCAGGAAGCAACACAAGGTAACAAAATACAAAGCACCTTAAAACTGACCAATCTGAACTAGAAAAAGGCAGAAAAAAATATTCCTAAAAACACATCTACAGGAACAGATGAAATTTCGATCAAACTGATTAATGAGCTTTGTCCAAAAAGTAAGGAAACGTTGTTAAAAGCTTTGGAAACAGTCATAACGAATAATCAAATTCCGGACAGTTGGCGGCAGAGTAAAATGAATTTGATTTATAAAGGGAAAGGAGAAAGGATGCACATAAAATCCTACAGGCCGATTGCCATAACATCTTTTATGTACAGGTTGTCCATGCAGGCGGTGAAATTAAAGGTACAAGCATGGATAGAAAGTAACACGATACTGGGAGAACTTCAGAACGGCTTTAGAAATGGCAGGCGTTTAGATGATAGCCTGTTCGTGCTTACCCAATGCATCGAAATATCTAGTGTGGAAAATAGACCTTTGTATTTGGCCTTCCTGGACATAAACGAGGCGTACGACAACGTAAACAGGGAACTCCTGTGGAACATATTAAAAAAAGAACTTATCGGTTATGAGATAATAGAGTTCCTACAGGTAATATACCGGGATAACAAAGTAGAAATTACATGGGAAGGGATAAGAAGAACGGAAGATGTCAAATTATGCACATATTAAGTCAAGGCTGTCCTCTATCACCGGTGCTGTTCGTGCTTTATATGATAAACCTGGAACGGAGGATCCAAGACAGTAACCTATCTTTTAACCTTTTATATTGATTAGGTGGAAAGGCGGTAGAGCAGCGCCTCCCCGGTTTGATGTATGCAGACGATAATGTGCTGGTAGCTGAGAGTCTGGAAGAATTGCAAACTCTAGTTAAGTATTACGGAGACGAAAGAGACCTTTATGGCTTCAGTGTTAGAGCAGTTAAGTCACGTCTGGTGATTTTCAATGGCTCAATTGATCAGGGTCTTAAAATACAAGGCAATAAAATACCTAGAGTAGCAGAATATAAATACCTGGGGGTATGAGTAAACGAAGGATTGACATACATTGGAAAGCATGAGCAATCACCTAAGGACAAAGGGCGGAAATGCCGGGATAATGAAGTATAAGGAATTGTGGGAATAGAACAGGTATCAAGTTTGAGGGGTATTTGGAAAGGAACTATGGTGCCCGGACTTACGTTCTGAACTGCGGTTTTATTCCTGAAATCAGAGGTACAGTCGACATCAGAAATAAATCAGAGAGCCGTTGGACGATTAGCACTAGATGCCCACGGCAAAACCACAAATGAGGCGATACGAGGAGATATGGGCTGGGCATCTTTCGAAGTACTGCAAGCTCAGAGTAAAATATTATATAAGGACCACCTGAAGAAATTGGACAGTTATAGAGGGGCAGCTAAAGTATTTAAATACCTATACATAAAAAGCATTGACTCACAATGAAGGAAAAGAACTAGGAAACTAACTAGTAAGTGTGCTGGTCATAAGAACGAAGAAATGAAGAGCGTTAAGCAACAGGTGAAAAACAGAAAAAAAAATTCCATATATTCGATGGGAAAGAAACAGTGTGGAATTATACCGAAAGTGGAAAAGGCAGATCAGGAAGCAAGCTTTCTTTGATAACTCAAGAGGCAGTGCCCTAGTTTTTGAAGCTAGATCAGGGTGCCTTAGAACACGACGCTAAAAAAAGGAAATTTAACAATGAAGATGACGCATGTGCTGCATGTGGTAACCCCAGTGAAAGAATATACCATATTATACTCAAATGTAATGGTATCCATCCGGAAATTGATTCAGGCGCTGTCAGTGTTCCTCAAGCTCTGGGGTTTAGATACCAGTTGCCGGGTGAATAAACCGGCGGTGGAACCTAGCAAAAAACGACTGGAAGATTGGTGGCTTAAAAGCAGAGTAGTGACATAATGTTAGTAATGTAGAAACAAAAATTCAATGAAACGAATGATGGTATAGTTAACTAATCAAAAACAATAATTAAGATATAGGGTGAAAAATGAGCATAATAGCTACTTCTACCACCCCATTTCAAAGGGGACGCCGCTATATTCCATCCATCCTTCCATCCCCCAGTACAGAAAACCCGGCAGCAACAGAACAGATACAGAACAATAAAAATTTAATATAAAAGGCTACAGCGCATTGTTCACATTATATTTAGTAAAAATTGGTGAACATGCTTTTGCAGCAATAAATAAGTGAGGGCGACAAAATTATAACGAAAAACTCAGAAAAACTGAAAAATGCAAACCGAGAATAATAATAGGAGACGGAAAAGAAAAAGGGAGGAAACGACAAAAACTTGAAGCAAGAAAAAACCGTGTCATCAGGTGCCAAGGGCTCATTACGCGGGTTAAAAAAAAGTTGGAATTATATGTCCGAGCATTTTACGACCATTATAAGTGCGAAACATATACCAGATGTCGTTGTTACGTGTCAAGTAGTAATTAGATTTTGACCCCAAGTTAGCTGTGTTATCAAAGAATTTGTAATGCTTTTCCGTTTTCTTTCTTATCGTATAGTTAGCAATAAATTATATACGGCATTTATTGCAGTTACTTTTAATGATGCGAAAAGAGGTTGAGTGTGAGCAGTAAACGGGGAATTTCCAAATTTACCAATGGCTATTTTTGTATTTTCTGTAATTTATTTATATTTGTCCATTTGTTGTACTCCACACCAGATGAAATTATGATAAGTTAGATGAAAATAGTGCATTATAAATTAAAAGTCTGACACTGACAGGTATGAAAAAACGGTCTTTGCACGATGTACCTGTGCATCTTGCAAGTTTTTTAACTAGATTGTCGATGTGTACGTCCTATAAAAAATTGCAGCGCTATGTTACTCCTAGACACTTGAAGTACTGCTTTAGATTTGGATGTGTTAATTTTCAATAAAGATTCAGTACTTCATTCGGCCAATTTGCGCGGAGTTTCATTAGCATTGAATGTCAAGTCGCTTTATGTTTTAGCCCCAATAAATATGGTGATGTCTTCTGCATACATGATACATTTAGTGCTGTTGTTAGTGTTCATAATGGCATTAATATAGACGTTAAACAGTGTAGGCTCAAGAATACTGCCGTGCGGCACACCTAAAAGAATGGATCTAAAGTGCGATGAAGAATTGTTAATTACAACCCGCTCCTGGCGATACTCTGAATGTGTTATTAAAAGCTGTAGGAATGTGCCGGGAAATCCGCAGTGTTCAAGTTTAAGGAATAATATTTTAGTTTTTATGGAACTCATGGAACCAAATGAACTACCTATGTTTCAATAACAATACACACTTTGTGATTAGAGTCGCGCTCACGTATTTAATTCTGTAGTGCTTTACATGTTTCTTTGTGAATTGAAGCATAACACAAATTACTTGGAATTTCCATGAATAACTACTCTTTTTTATTTATTGTATTCTGAAATTTTGTGAGCTTTTCTTCAAACTGATGTAAAATTTATATGAGCTTGCACAGTAAGTTACTCTGGACCAACTGCTGCCCTGTGTGATCCCTCAGGCACTCTTCAAGCTGTCCTAAAATAGGCTTTTCTCCTGATGGCCTTCAACCTTGAGTTGAAAATAAACTGAATTGAATTAAATTGAATTCAACATTGCTATAAGGCTGACTAGGTGGCGTTCTGGAAGAATCAGTTAGATAGGCAAAGAGACAGGAGAGCCAGCTTAATATGTATCAGGGCATACTGCAGCGTCATAGGTCGTACCTTGGCTGTCGCCTGCAGTGCTGCCTCCTTAATAATTTCACGCGCATAGTATGCCGCACTTTATATCTGCTTGTGGACGTGCCAGTGCAGTGATTTGCAGAAATTGCAGAAATTGTTTTATTGAACTGTCCTCAATATCGAATTTGGGCTTCCACGATATTCTAAATGCTTGTTGTTTCTTTCGTGAACTATTAGAGTTCTTGGTGCCTAGCGTGAAAGCTAACCAATAAGCTGGTCTTTCAAAGCGCGCATCATAATTTAACATTTTCTCGTGGTTGGTGTCTTGAACATCGCCGCGCAAGATTATCTTCAGCTCTTTAAAATAAGCCATGACGGATGTATATGTGTGAGCTGAACTAACAGGTAAACAGGCAACATAGATATTTCATTTTTGAAGAGGCCATCTGAAGTTTCATACTTACTGTGTATCAAGGCTTCAAATATATCTCTTGATATTGAGCGCAGATTCGGGCAGGCACCTGACCTGCAAAAGAGACTCGAAGTGTCATACTTACTATGTATCAAGGCTGCAAATATGTCTCTTGATATTGAGTGCAGATTTGGGCAGGCCCCTGAGCTACAAAAGAGACTCGATAAAATTTGCAGTCTTTTTATACTTTGAAACTCGCCACGCGATTGACGTCAACCCACCCCTCCCCATCTTGAAAAGGCCGTCATCAGTAGGTGGGGGCTCATGCGCATGTACGAAAAATGAAAACTGTGTCATATCTGATGGCTCAATTCTTAGGGCTCGTGCATGCGCCGCGTTTGGCATCTCCATCAGACATCTCGTGTGGTGAGAATGCCGTAGGTAAAAAAGGATAAACAGGCGTACTCAGAAAAACTTTATACTGGGCTGACCTACTTCCACAAGGAAGTAAGCAACTCGGCTTAAGGCAAATCAGCAGATGTTATTGGTAATCAGAAAGCTTCATCCTTTTTTAATAACGTTATTTTTTTGCCTCAGGGCATAATGGAATATGTAAATGTTAAAGGAGGTATTAAATGAAAGAAAAAGAATTAGCTGTTCTAATAAAGTTCATGATATAGCGATGATAAGGTCCTTGAGTCCATGCAATCCCTACTGAAAAATCCTGTGTAAAATTCGTACAGGAAATCGTATACAGGTTTACTGTACAGGATGTGGGATACAGGATTGTGAGCTATCCAGGAAATTCCTGTTCTGTCCTGGAAACTCCGGAATGAAACCGTGCGGAGTTCTTATACCGGAACGTCCTTATGGTTAATGCCCTCGTTTCCGGAAGCAAACGCATCGCCAGTCTGGAAAGAGCATGCAACAATATAAAATAAAATGACGATATTTAAAAAATTAGTAAAAAATGCAAAATAAATAAATACAACCATCGCCAAGTATCGATTCGAACTTCGGTCTTCATGCTCTTGAGACGGGCACCGCAACCACTACTCCACGCCATTTTTTTTTCTTTATTGCCGACTTGGACATTCAAAACAAGACGATGAGCTCTTTTTCTTCTTTATTGCCTGGTCTTGACACGAGAACAAAATCAACAAAAATCACTCAAATGCTATTTACAGACGCTATTTACATATGACACACTAAAACTCACCCATACACAATAAAGGCTCTAGCCTTGAGAGCCACTCGGGAGGTTCTGCTGTAGTTTTCTGGATTGCCAATTACCTGTCCATGCTTTCCCGTAAATAAATTCTGGAAGGCCGTGAATCTTTATGGCAATGGTAACCCGTCATTCTTGAGCGCCATATACAGTGGAGGCCCATGAGCATAATAAAATGGAATGGTATCCCATCCTCACTTTCTACGCATAAGTACCAAATGCCACACCGGTCTAGCGGAAAATCTTTCATTAGCGTTATTTGCAATACGTCCCAAAAATATACTCCTTCCCAAAAGTGTAAAACAATATGGTCTATGGTTTCTGGCTCCCTACATATTAAACAGCGTGATCCCTAGGGTATGAATAATCCCTTTTTCTCCAAAAATGCTTTCACCGGCAAGGTTCCGGTGTGCAATTTAAAAAACGTTTTTGCTCCTGGCGTCACCTGCATTCTTTTTACCCTTTTTAGAACATCTGCACCTGGGCCTCCATCGTACAAGGCCCTGTACAAAGGCACAGGGTACATAATGTCACACAATGCACACTACTCCATGGCGCGTTACGATTGCAACGGTTATGATTTAGTATATGTAACTATTTTTGCTGATTCGTACTTTGTATATTTTCCTTCGTTGCAGAATTTGTGGCCGTAATTCACCGACCGCCCTTTAAGCACGCTGACTCTTTTTCGAGGCTATCACGAGGGTTCAAAACTGCCCCGTATCTTTACACTGCGTCGCTTTATTGCATACAAACTTCAAGATATCATATTTGCTAGTGCTGATGTGTTTTCCATCGTGTACAAACGCTTGTACGTTTTGCTACATACAGAGATATCCGATGCACTAATGTTTGTAATACTGGGCGTTATAGCTTCACATGCTACCAGCAGAGCAGCGATGTCAATGGATACACTTCCGACTGAGTGGTTTCAATATGTAAGCATTCGTGAAAGCGTCGTCCGGTATGTGGCTATCTGTGCATCTTTCGATGGTCAGCGATGTTTATTTTTTCTCGAGCATATTATTGTCATCGCTAGCAAACGAGACGTTCGTGCTTCCACTTTCGCGTTGAAGGCGGCAGATCTTCAGCCGCAGATATGAAGACGCACTGCAAGATCGTACGAGCTGTAGCGACAGTTGCACGCGCAATAGTGACGCGATGCGTGTATATATGCTTGCTAGCGCACACTTCGACGGCTTCGTATTTTCGAGGTATTTGTGAAATGAAGAGTTTTGTTTATACAGAGAGTAGTTATATCATGCTTATTTAGTTCGCTCGCGTGTCTGCATGGCATGGTCATTCTGGTTGAGCTTAATCGATCAGCCCAGCTTCTGTTCAGAAACGGAAATTCTCTGCCCGGTATCAGTGCCAGAAATGACGCGTCCGTCCGGTTTATGGTTATTTGATACAGGCTGAATCAAAATGAAACCGAGCGGAGCTTTCATTCCAAAAATTCCTGTATGGTTCGTGGCCCTTGTGCCAGGAAAAAAAACGACGCCAGGCTGTAAAAAGCATACAGGGCGATAAAATAACATTATACATTTGAAAAAGAAAAAAAACTAGAAAAGAATAAACGTCGTGATTTACAGACAACAAGCACAAACCCCAACCACTACACCATGGCGGGATATGGCTGCGGTGGTTATATTTTGGTTTACGTAGTCTACATTGCTCTTTCGTACTTTGTTTATTTTTGTAGGGTGCAGAATTTGTGGTCGTAATTGATCGACCGCCCTTTAAACACGCTGAATATTTTTCCAGGCTATCACGAAGGATTATCCGTGTCCCAGATCTTTACAATGCATCGCTTTCTTGCAGACAAACCTCAAAATGTCGCAATTTACTAGTGCTGATGTGTTTTGTCATCGTCTTCGAACGCATGTAATTTTTCTATATAGAGAGATATGCGGCACACCAACACTTGCAATACTGCTTGTTTTAGCTTCACCTGCTGCGAGCGGAACAGCGAAGTCAATGAATTTGCTTCCAACCAAGTGTTTTGCATACGTAAACCCTCGAGGAAGCGACTCCCGATATCCGGATAACTTGTGCATATTTAGATGGTCAGCGATGTGTTTCATTTATTCTCGAGCGTATTTTCATCCTCGCTAACTAAACGCTACGTTCTTGCTTGCACTTTAGCGTTGAAGGTGGCAGATCTTCAGGCGCAGATACGATGACGCTCCGCAAGATCGTACAAGCTGCAGCGACTGTCGCACACGCAAAAGCAACGCGATGCGCGTATGTACTTGCTAGAGCACACATCCACGGCTTCATATCTTCTCGGTATTTTTTAAACAACGCGCACTCTACATAGACAGAAAAGTTTTAAAGTACAGTATGCATGGTTTCATGCTTATTTAACGCGCAGGCATGTTCCGATGTGGTCACTCTGGCTGAGCTTCACGATCCGCCCGAACTGTGTTGACTAGCGAAATAACTCTGTCCCGTATCAGCTCAATTCATGACGGGTTTGTCCGGTTCAGCTAAACCGGACACGACCTGTCCTGTATATGAGCTCAATACAGGACTCGTTTGCCCTGTTTCATATCCGCACCGGCTGGGATCTCCTGTTTGAGATGCATATTGGGAATCGTCTGTCCTGTATTATGTCCATACCAGAGCGGACTGTCCGAAATGAGATTCGTACCGGACCTAACATATCCGAAATAAACATGTTTAAGCTTCATATAGGCTTTGTCACACCGATATAAAATATATACGGGATAATACAGGACCGGTTCAAACCCGTTTGCCGCGATACGAGATTTCTCACTAGGGATGTATGAAGATCAGTTATTCAGCGAAAGGCCCACTGCCGTCAGGTGCCGAATTCTCGTCGGCTTCAGTGCCGGGCAAACCCACAAGTGGTGAATATCTATACCGTGATCTGGTGACTTGCAGACAGGACATCCTGGACGTTGATATAAATATCGATATTGCGCCCATGTTCGTGTCACCGCTGGTGTGAGGGCAACCCCGACCCGGATCCTCCGTAGCGCAACCTCCTCAGCGCGTGTAAGATCGTTGGGGAGTATTACCGCACACGGTAGGACAAGAGCACGTGTGCGACGCCGGAGGTGCTCCTTTCTTGTGAGAAGCAGTGTGGCATCATCTATAGTGAGGAAGCGTGTCAGAAAAGCTACATCTATTCGCTGCGTTTGTGGGGCTCAATATATTGTTTGCTAAGAAACATTTATGTAAACCGACCAAAACAAGTTAGAGCAGTTTGAAATTGGACGGAATGAGTTAGGGTTTTTGCTGCATTTAATAAAATCTTCGCTCCTCGTGCGGGAGAATAAAAATCTCAAGGCTGTTCAGCACGCTACAAGCATTGTGTAAAATCTTCATTCCGGCTGCGATTATAACACAAATATTACCTCACTCTTAGCAATACGGAGTGTTCGTCTATTCGTTTAGTGATACCTCCCTTTCCTCATCTATTGCCGAGTAAGCAATTGCAGAAATATTTTTTTTCGCGCTTCCTATATTCCTTACCATTGCGTTCATATAGATTTTTCCCGATGTGAGCTGCTGCAAACAGAACGCAATATGCCTATCTGCCTCCGCATTGAGTTTTTTCCTCAAGTTACACAGCGGAAGATCAAACAATCAACCTCGGTGGAAAAAATATTTTAACGGCACAGAAGCATACTGCCTTTTTGAATCTTCAGAACACAATCAGTATTGTATAATCAACGTTAAATGTACAACACTTGCCTCGGTATGAAATGGTCATTGGACAAACGAGTTGACTTCAAGCAGTATTCTACAAGACATCTCAGTGCAGTCTTCTTAGTTAACAAAATTTGGATATTTTCTTCCTACTTAGATTACAGAGCGTACGAAAAAAACACATACCAAAGAAACATTTGCAATCTACTATATACACAGTCTTCTGCTTCCTCGGAAAGATCTTTAACGAAATGTGTATCGTTGCCTAAGACAAATTCGGAATGATGGGCGAATAAATCCTTGTAGTGATTTTTGTATTCCTTTTTTCCTAAAGCTTACATGCCTAGCCCTATGTTTAGAAGAAGGGGTTGATTGCACGGAGGTTTCCTTGTTGTCCAAAAAATTGTTTCATTGAGGAAAAGCGAAATTTCGCAGTGATCTATAGCAGTGGTCACCAGTACTAACCATATTTCCCAACCGGCGTTCTTGATCTACTACTGGTGAAGAATTTATTCCCTGTTAGCGGTCTCCTAAAAATGATGAAATCAGCAAGATTTTTGGCCCGGACGTTTCTGGCCTAGGCTCCCGAAAGTGGATGGACCACCCCTATCGTGTTCCCCGTCACCAGAGAACGACGATTTCAGTGCTTCCGCGTCGAAGACTACGCCAGGAAACCATCCGGATGCATCGGATACGCCTGCCGCCGAAAACGCCAACATGGCTCCACAGCAGCCCCGGCAAGACGCCGCGGCAACATCGCTATGCAGTGGCACAGATAACGCAGCCCAACCTGAAGCCGTGTTGGACGCAGACGAAAACATGACGGATTACGAATCCAGCCCAGTGGTTGCGAGGATACCTGTCTCCAACCCTTTCTCCGTTCTTTCCATGGAGAACAAGCCGGGAAACACCCCTGCTCAGGTAGGATCTTGCACTTTTCCGTTTTCGAAATTTGCCAAGCAACCTAGGATGGGGTTAAGCACCTCGCAGATATCTCAAGAAAGCACTCGCTTTGTGAACACACGACACGGCTTAAAACATGGCCACTCGCAGACAGCTACAAACGCTCGCTTCGCGGACGCGCATTATTGAGTGCAAGGCGTTGCCTTAGCGCCCATAGTCACCACAATGGGTAGAAACTATCACTTGGCTGATAATGAACATGCTGAAGATGATTGGCAGTTGGTTAGACGAAAGAACAAAGCCACAGCCGCCGATCCAGTCAGTGTTAAATACACTGTGATAATTAAGCTAACCTCACCTGGACAACTAGGCACACTCCACGCACACTGGCTGCATGAAACTGTTGCCAATGTGCTTCGAAAAATCCATTTTCACTCTGGATTTCAAGTACGGCCACTTGAGCGAAGCAATCAGTTTGCAGTCGACATATCGCATGTACATGCCAGAGACCACCTTATTGGACTGCAGTCCCTCGTCATTGCTGGAAAGGATACACCTATTCAAGCTTATGAAACCATACGTCCCGGCCAGATTCGCGGGGTAATTTATCGCGCAAACTGGTTAACAAGCGAACAGCTCATGGCAAACCTGAACTGCTACTCGTGCAGGATAATAAACGCCAGGCCTATGGGCAAGAACGGAACAGCTCTAATCACGTTTGAGGGCTCCAGACTTCCCCGCAAAATTCATCTGTACAGCTTACTCCTACCGGTGACACCTTATCACCCGAAGTCTGTCATATGTGAGACCTGTCACAAAATCGGACACAGGGCAAATTCGTGTCCATTAGTCTATCAACGACGATGCTCGTATTGCGGTCGCCTCGCGCATGGAAACCTCGAGGTTTGTCCGACAGAACCACTCTGCCGCAATTGCAGAGGACCGCATGTAGCCACGGACCCAAGGTGTCCTGCTCGGCAGCAGGCCACAAGAACCTTTAGGAATGACATCTTCCGCCGTATACGAGTGTCTCGACGAAAAGAGCGCAAACAAGCCGAGGTTCTACGTGGTAACCAAACGGCGGCGACGACGGCGCACAACAGCCCTGTCAGCATACAGCAATCAACCTCGGAGGCAACTGTGCTTGATAATCAGGATTTCCCTCCCCTACAAAGTCAGCCGTTGCCGAAGACACGAGACAATGAACGTAAAACTAAACGGCAAGTCGCGCATAAATCCTCTACACAATCTGATAGCAATAATCAAAGGAACGCCACCTCATCCCTAGCCACAGTTTCTGAGCATACCGCGACGGCACCAAAGCAAGTGCGCGTACATCGGGCTCACGCTGAATCTCTCCGTGATATGCAACGCGCCGCACAAATGAATCTTGCGAAAGAACGTTCGCATACGCTACACTTAGATGAAAACCAGCTCACGCACATTATCGAACTGGTCATCGCCGAGGTGATCAAGCGTATGCTGCCACTCTTGGGAATGGCACAGGTTTCTCCTAATCAAAAGTCCGAAATTGGCCACACATCATCTCCAGTCCCGCGTACCTTTCAGTTTAAAAATGGCAGGAATAAGCGCGAAACCACATGACATTTTTGCTTCGGACTCTCCTACATGGTTATTGCAATGGAATTGTCGGGGAATCCGTCGCAAACAAGCGGAACTTCAGAGGAGACTGTCCATCACGTCAACGCCTCCTATAGCTATCCTGCTTCAGGAGGCCGCCATTAATAAGCCCAATTTAATAGGGTACAATTCTTACTGCACCCCTTCCATAGAGCACCGACGCCCCGGGCCAGGATCGCGAACAGCGGCTCCAATGGCCAATGGGCAGGCATGCGTCCTTGTTCTGTCGCGTACTGCCCATACTGAACTAGATACTTCCGCGTGGTGCAGGCAGACGCAGGAGGTAGCGGGAGTACGCCTTAGCTTAGATAGCGACCAACAAGCCTTAGTTTTTTCAGTTTATGCGAGATCATTCGGTACTACGACATATCGAGTGGATATGTCTTTTTTAGAGCACTTCTTAAGGATATATCCCCAGGATCGCATTGTGGTTGGGGGTGATTTTAACGCCATACACACCAGCTGGGGATATAATCGCTCAGATGCTAGGGGAAGGCACCTTTGGCAGCAAATTGTCAAAGCGAAATTGACCATAGCCAACGACCTCACTCTACCCACTCGCCTTGGCCAGCACAAAGGTCAACAAGACACTTCCCCAGACTTGACACTAGTGTCTCATCCCAGTGAGATCCTATGGTCACGGGCTGATGATGTCATGGCCAGTGATCATTATCCCATAGTAGTCTCATGGGCTGCTCGAAGGCGAAAGTCATTACAGCGACAACAAGGCCGTCGAATAGAGGAGCACGTCTCATGGGACGATTTCCGTAGGATGCTCGCTGAGCTGAACGTTCCCACAGGATTAGACGAGCTCATCACTCAGATCACCGATGCCAAGAAGAAAGCTACAACGAAGCTTTCAGTCAAATTTCATGCCCCAAAGCCGGACTCTCACCTTTTGCGTCTGTGGAATCGTAGGCTTCGTGCTCTCAAGGCGTGTCGCCAATCAGGCCGGACATCCCATCTTAGGCGTGCTCTCGCTCACATCAGCCAAGAAGCTGAGAAGTATACTTTGCATCTCGCTCTCCAAGACTGGCAGCTGCTGTGCCACTCACTCAATGAAACAGTTAACTTGTCGAAGGCCTGGCACATATTTCGAGCTATCCTTGGACGCAAGAAGCCGATTTCCCCTGCCCAAAGTATGGCCCTGAAATTGAACGTCTCCCCGGCAGCGTTAGCTATACAAGCAGGGAAGGTTTTTTTTTTCCCCAACCTGAAAATGCGGATGCCTTTCCTGCGGACCCCTTACAGGTACATTAAACGAATACGACGTTACCTTCACATTAGACGAACTGGAGGCAGCACTTTATGACTCCAATCACAATAGCGCCCCAGGACCGGATGGTATAAGCTATTCAACACTTCTGAACCTTCCCAAGTCACACAAACTTGTCCTGCTGAAAGAGATGAACAAATACTGGGCCGACGGTGATCTTCCTCTTGCTTGGAAGAAGTCAGTGGTAATACCAATTCCAAAACCTGGCAATCCAAGTCGAACATTACAAGACCTCAGGCCGATATCGCTGACGTCCAATCTTTGTAAGGTCATGGAACGTATGGCTCTAAGAAGACTTGAATGGTACTTAGACACGCACAACGCCCTGTCTCCTATGCAAGTAGGTTTTCGTTGAGGTCTCTGCGCCCAAGATATTCTCAGAAGGCTTCATAACGACGTTCTCGCATACCCTAGCAGCGCACAGCTCCGAGTGATTGTTGGGGTCGACGTCAAAAAGGCGTTTGATTCCGTGCCCCACTCGACCATACCTCGCCGGCTTCAGGAAGTGGGGATAGGCGGCAACCTCTACCGCTTCGTGAAAGCCTTTCTTGCAGGAAGAACCTTTTCAGTAATGGTTGGAGATACTCAGGGTGGTTGGCAACGCAACCAAACAGGTGTCCTCAAAGGTGCTGTCTTATCACCGGCTCTCTTCAATATAGCTATGTCAGGTCTCCCGCCAATGCTGTCGTTGATACCCGGTCCCAATTTCGCCGTGTATGCGGACGATATAACGCTGTGGACCAATTCAGGGTCCCCTGCAGAGCAAGAACAAGCCCTACAGACAGGCCTCAATGCCGTCCATGAATACATCGAGAAGTGGGGAATGAAAACCTCTCTGGAAAAAACCGAATATGTGGTTGTCATTAACGGTCCGCGGGTACGAGCCGAGGCAGAACGCAAACTTATCTCTCTTCATTTAGGGCACTCGGTTATTTGCCGGAAACCAACAATCCGTATACTAGGCATGCTTATTGACGAGGATGGAGGAGCCAAAAGCTGGCTTCATAACACGATGCTTAGCTGTCATCAGGCTTTACACCTAATGCGCCGCGTCTCTGCGCGTGGATGGGGAATCAAGGAGGTAGGGCTCCGTCAGATGGCATTAGCACTCATAACATCGAAAATCCTGTACGCATATCCGTACATGCGACTTAACGCGACCCAACGCCTTCAGCTTGAGCGAATCAATCGCAAGGCGATGCGCCTAGTTACTGGTCTGCCACAGTACTGCCCAGTAGTTAACCTACACACATGCAGCAATATTAATGCCCTTCGGGATCTGGCAGAGCAGCAATTGCAAGCCCAGCGAGTCCGTCTCTCCCCAACGGCGGCTGGCCGACAGATCCTGCAGGCCTTAGGCTACAATGTTGGCAATTTAGAGCCACTTTCGTCCGCCACCCCACCATGGGAGTTGATTGACTTAGTAGATGGTATACCATTACAAAAGAATATGAGTTCGGCTAATCCTCAAAGGCGCAAAGCTGCCGCCAAACGGCATAGGAAGATGTCACACAAGCTAGCCCAGGAAGGAGCTATCCAACTATACACAGACTGCGCAGCTATAGCTTGTCACGACTCTGTGTCAGATACCTCGGTAGTTCAACGGCTTTCCGAGGAACACACTGTTACCAATCTCGAACTCATTGCCACACGACTTGCCATTACTCGAATAGTAGCAAGACAAGATCGGGCTCCGTGCACCTAACATGTTTACACAGATTCACAAGCAGCGTACACTGCATGCCGCGCAGGGGGAGCAGACTATGCCATTCTGAACACTATTCGAACACAAGCCCGTCGCCTGAGAGAGGAGGGCTACGCCTTAATTATCAAAGGGATTCCTGCACACGAAGGAATCACTGGAAACGAAAAGGCACACCAGGCAGCGCGCGCAGCAGCTCTTTCCGCACCTTTGCCTGGATGCACATTCGTTTCCGCTTCGTGGCCCCCTGAGGACGTTACGCATCCGTCGTCGCCTCATATGGATAGGGCGGAGACATGGCATCGAGCACAACGCTATCGTCGAAGCATACTTCAGCACTTGGCCAACCTTGAGCAACTATATCGCCGCCCAGAAAGCTCATTCCGGAGCATGGAGGCAGTACTCCTTCGCCGAGCCCAGACTGGTCAGCTTCTGTCACCCGCGAAGCTGCACCTCATAAACCCGCAGGTATACCCTTCTCCTCAGTGCCCGACATGCCCGGTCAGAGGCACGGCCGAACATCTCCTGTGGAGCTGCCCTGCTTTTGACGCAGTACGGGAGAGAGCACTCAAGTCCCTGGGTGGGCTTCGACCTGCAGCCCTGCTGGCATGGGTCGATCCCCCATCGCACATCGGGCCATGAGACGCAACCCGGCTCTGGCGAACTTTTCTTTCCTACTTCAAGGAAGAAGGACCAGGCCATTACTTCGTGAAGCCGACCTCGGGACAACCCTACCTCGAGGAAGAAGTGGACACCGGTCCCTCATATCTATCCCAACATTCACCCCCACCCCCACCCATACCCTCACCCCCACTCTTAACCGCTCCCCCACCCCTACACCCATGAAGTAACTTAGTTCTGCCGCAAGGTAAACGCCTACCGTAAGCAGAAATAAAGACGTAATATAAAAAAAATAATCAAGCTTTTTTTTTTTTTAGAATGCGGTTGCACAAAACCGTATCCCATGTATAGCTAGCACCTCATGGTTATACAATTTATGGACAAAAGCCGAGCGAAGAGGTCTGTAGAATGTTTCCAATTATTATTGACTTGCAATTTGAGATCCCGATCAAATTGTTCCGCTCTGTTTGAGGCAGTCGTACTCTAAAGGCACAGTGGGACAAAGCGTAGTCTGCGTCAATAGACGATTAGAATAAGATGTCGGTCCTGGATGGCTCCGCGGAGCCGCAATATTTGCTCCACCGAATTCAGAGGATTTGGCCACAAGACAGTATGATGTTTCTCTTCCGTCTGAATCTGCGCCCTGTAACTACTGTCGCATCTTTGCTTTATGTCATCACTACCGGGTGGTTCGAGAGGCTGGATTGATTGAGCACCTTTAAGGATTGAACTTTCATTGCAAAAGTTTTGCGGTGAAAATGCTTGCGCGACGGCTGTGTTTAAAATGTTCGAAAAGGCGAGGAACCGGCGGACGCCGCCGGCCTTAACATACTTCACTCCAAAAGCAGTGGTCAGCCGTCGCCGCGACAAAGAAGCTGCTACAGCATAAACGGAGGTACAGACACATCAACTAAGAAGCATAAGACGAAAAGAGTGCTGGGAACTTTTACACAATTATTCCTTGCACGTATCGAGTAGCAGCCGGTACAATTGACACCTGGCCGTCGACCGATATGCATATTGGTTGCTTTCGCGTGAGTTTGTATAAATATTTATGTTAAGCTTTTTTTCCCTTTTAGCCTTATAGCGAAAGTCATGTGAGCTAGAATTTATTCCTAATATAGCAACAGAAGCAACGCGACGACACCCTGTAACCAGCCACGACAATGCAGACATCCGAATCAAATACTATTCCACTCTGACCTCGTAAACTGTCCCTAATCACAGACGACAAGATAAGAGCACCTGAAAGCACTCTTTACGTTATTTATGTTAAAAGGACAGGGCCCTTGAATCACAGAGTGAATAAATATTGGCTGTGGTTTAACTCTGGTTAAACCTGATAGAGTAGCGAAAGGTAGATACTCATGGTTAAGCATGGGGCTCGCTTGAAAGTAAGACACATGGTTTATGTAACGGCTTGAATGTTATTGCTTATATCACCGGTGGTCATTAAAGTAGTGATTCTGTTTCTACTTTGTCGATAGAATGGTGTTAATCAGAAGAGTTTTGCTGAAGTATTGAGTCTATACTGCTTCCCCATTGTGTGGTGATAGTCGGTTGCCGCACAACTGACAAAGTGGGCGGCGTCCACTCCGCAGTCGGCGCAGCGGCTAGGCGAGCGGCGCGCGCACCTGCTGCGGACAACTAGGTCACTCCGCGCACGCGTACAGCTTGCGAAGCGGAGGTGCCAGGCTCTGCGCGTAGACACGCTAACCGCTCGAAGCGGTTGGCGTACTCTAGCTCTTACTACAGACTTTCATGTACTTTATCTGAAAAGCCACCTCGCTGCTGTCGGCGTCGGCAACTTTGCAAACGACGTCTATGCCGCTTTAAAGTCATGTCTCAGCTTCAATCAAAATACAGTTGGTTTTTCATCAACGCAGATTTATGCCATTAGATGCGCTTGTTTTGTAAAACAGTTGAAAGATGTGCTCACAACAAAGCAACTGCGGCCGCAGGCGGTACCGGCCATTTCAGAGTTTGGGGCCACCAGAATCCCTTCTGCGCGCTGATTGTGATATGCCAAATGCGCAGCGAGCTGTGCGGAACGCAGCGGATTTCATTGGCAAATTTGAAGAAAGAGACCTCCGCCGGAGCGTTGAGCTCTGTGATCCGGCTGTACTCTCCCAATCTCTCATTGGAATTCGTCATAAGAATCCTCAAAAGTTTTAGAATGCTTGATGCGCCATCCTGCAGAGAGCAAATCACTCTGAAATGGCGACGACCGCCACTGAAAAAAAAAAGCAGATGCGAATCTTCTTCCAAACAAGTGTTTTTTAACTTAGTGAGTACGAGCGGTTTTAAAGCATATTATATATGCACCAAAGTGAGTATGTCATCGATCTTGAGCAGATGTTGCGGTTAGTGTTTCTCACTGGCCTAAAACGCTAAGACGAATGTTTCCACCAGAACTCTCAGCCGCCACGGGAATCCTGTCCAAGGTAGGGCAGAGGGTAAACCCTCGAGGTGTACTGTGCCCCTGAATGGGCGCTCTACGCAAATATACTAGCCAATGGCAAGGCCAAATTGGGCTGTGCAATTCCTCCGGTGCGGGCCGCCGCGACTGACTGCCACCACCTTTCAGGCGAACGATGCACATGAGCGCTGGTAATCGCTCAGCGAGTCGTCTGGTGTTTCTATATGTATTGACGAGGGCTTTTATACATCTAAGGTTCACAAATTACTGTCGGATGAAGCGGGTTCATGAGTTGTGAAGATACAAGGAATGCTCAACAGTGTTGAATGTGTTCCCAATCAGGTACATATTGACCAATGAAATTGCACCCTATCACTCGTCAGTTAAGGGATCTAATGCTGACCCGATGGGTTACCCGCAACCATGTTTCGATGAGTGTGGTCGTTAGCTTTCCGGAGTTCCATGAATAATACATGACATTTAGAATAATTTCCAAGGAGCATATTTGCTGTGCATGTACATTCCCACCGAAATAAGAAAACTAACTAGCGATGCTGGTGGTGAACGAATAAAAGGTATGGATGTATATAATATAACTTAATAAATAAGAAAAGATGGCAGTTGCTTAATTCCGATATGACCGGATACAAGTAACGAGAGGTACGTTTCCCTAGCTTAGCCTGTCGTGGTCATGCATGCTTAAAGAGACGTTGGGTATACACATCATTTTTCATTTTGCTTGACAGAGACAAAGATTGCCCGATGCATGCAGCGATGCATTGCATGTAACGCTCTCAATTTTGTCTATAATGTATCTAGATATATACAGTCTCCAAACGCAGTTTCTTACATTGGATTACTCCTCGTGGTGAAGTCTATTTGGCCCTAGTCTCCAGCCAAGGCAGCACGATAGAAGCGCACTACAGGTTTTCTCTCTGAATTTAATCCTAGCGCCAGCGGAAAGAATCTGAGCGCCGGCTTTAATTTGAGTGCCAAGCATTTAATCATAGCGCCAGCATATTTAATCTAAGCGCCAACTCGAATAATCTATGCCAAGGATCCTGCGGAAGCGGAATCACTGGCAATAGCCGTCACCATAAAAACACAAGACCACCAAAAGAAGTCATCACACGTAGTGACAGACTCCCAACCAGCCTGCAGGGACTACCTGGCCAGAAAACCTCACAGAAGAGCGTGTGCAATAATACGTTCCATCTCCCAGACGCACACAATTACATGGACACTTGGACACGAAGGCCTAGAAGGAAATGAGGTAGCGAATGATCTAGCCCGAACTCTAACAAACCGGGCGGATCCCCATCCCTACCCCACCCCTCTCCTAGGACCCTACGGCGACAGGCTGGAACACCTACGGTTAGAAAGAAGAATTTTCTCACCACCACACAAACATCTTCCTTCCTCGGACGCTATAGACTGGAGAAAAATACAAACAAACGCATTCCCTAATCTTCATATTTAAATAAGATAAGCCCAAAAAAATACACGAGTTACTGTCCTTGGTGCGGTGCAAGCCCCACACTCTATCACATCTCTTGGGAATGCCAGGACAAACTTGACCCAATGTTACTAGTGCCATGCCCGACACACGAGCAGTGGGAGGCGGCCCTGACCAGCGACAACCTGGACCAGCAAGCCTGGATTATCCAGATAGTCCGCAGGTCAGCTGCTGCCAGCGGAGCCCTGGACTAGGGGCACCAACTACCCAGCTCCTGCGAATTCTTACTGATTATTAATTCAATGTTTTCTCTCTCTCTCTCTTGAAATAAATCGAAATTGAGATCACATTGCAGACTATGCGACGAGCAATTGTAACATCTGGATGCACTCTTTCGCTTTGTTCTTATACTTTGCAACAACCGTGAACCACGCGCAGCTGACAAAATGCGGTTTGGGGTCAACGCTCGGCCAGCGTCACGACGCTTTAATCTGTCGTTTGCCGGCTCCTCAATAAAGTTATACATACATACACACACATACATACACACACACACTCACATACATACATACATACATACATACATACATACATACATACATACATACATACATACATACATACATACATACATACATACATACATACATACATACATACATACATACATACATACATACATACATACATACATACATACATACATACATGACACGCCTCTTGCAGTTTTAGCTTAGACGCATGGCAAGTAAATAAATATGACTGTCATCTTATAATTGGCTGATTAGGCACTGCTTATCATGGGTTGTCATATGCAGTGAATCTGCGTACTCAAGGCATGTGCGGCCTTCACACAACAGCCGGCCGTTTTCGTGAAATTGCAACCGGTGCATAAATGTGTTTGTGTTTATAATCATGATTTAACACCACTAGTAGAAAAGAAGGAATAGTGGAAAGCACAGTTCGTTCAAGCTTGAAGGTTTAGAGGCATAGAAACATTTACCTCATTTCACCGCTTTTTCAACTTTACGCGGCCACTACCACGGAAAGATAGAGCGCGCCTCAGCATTAAGTCTACCCTCAACACCGTAGAGTGAATGAAACTATGTACAGTGGAGTTTGTAACCAAGGCCAGATATAGCTACTTGCCTCTCACTATGGTCACCTTAGCAGCAGTGCTTAATTTTGCTGCGCGGCAATCCTAGCGGCGTAGGTTGCCAACAAACTATAGGCACGTACAAACACACACGTAGCCGACTTTGAAATGCAATTTTATTTTCTGGTAGACATTGAGCAAGTCTAAGTGTAACTTGGCACTTTTTACATATCGTCTTCATGCAAAGCTGCCCGTATAAAAGAAAAGTTAAGGCGGTCGAGAGCAGCACACTCTACCCTTTGTCACTAGCCCAGCAATCAGTTTAATTTGTCTACCCTTTGTATTTGCTGCATAGAATGTCGGGTGGCGTCGAGCAACAAACTGAGCCGATGGTCCTTTTTAGCCATTCGGGGAGGAGTGATTAGCACGAGGTCCCTCCAGTCGCTGAGGAAAGCTTTGACTTCCGACTTGAACTTTGAAACTTCCTCGATAGGGTTGAAATACGGACTGTAAGGAAGCAGCCGCTTGACCGAGTGCATCTGACTGGCCAGGCTTGCCTGTTCCGCACGACTGCGATCTGGAGCGTTGTCAAAAATAAAAACCGCATCAGAGCCAGGTTCTTCACTTTCGACACGGGCTGATATGTTACTAAAACATTCATTGAACACGACCCAGGGAACCTTGTCGACGGCCGTCCAATGTATGACACCATTTGCTGATATACTGGCGATAATGTTAAGGTTTGCTCCTTTGGTGCCAGTCGTCGTTAGCACCGCAGGCTGTCCCTTACCTGCACGGCCGAAGTTCCTTGAACACTATACGTAATAGTCTCATTGACGTGAAACCTACACAAGCTAGGTCCTTCACACTGCAGCCATTGCGCGTCTGTTTTGCGGCTGCGTTTCACGTCGTCTCTGTTGCTGTCAATCGGCCTCTGAGTCACCAACTTCATGGAGTAACCCTGCGAATCCAGTAGACGATCAATGCTACTTGTGCTGATGGCGATCCCCGGCAATTCTTCTTTACTGCTTGATTTACTTTCTTTAGAGTGAAAGCAGGGTTGTTATCCACAATATTCTTTACAGCCGTTACTACCTCATTTTCTAATTTCTTCGATGTTCTGCCTTTCTTCAACGCTTCTCTATTGGTCGCTGCAATGGATCTCGACATCTTTAAATTGATGCCCAGCGTGTCTCTCAATGCTTTTCACATCTCCTCCATGCCTCGATACTTCGAGAATTCTGGCCCTGTCATGCTCGGAGACTTTCCTGTTCATTCTTCTTGGTGCACCTGGAGGCTTGAACGGCGCTCCCCGTTTTCGGTGCCCGATTAGGATATCGGAGCACTGCTCATCCATGGAAGGAAATATTATGAGGTAGCATTCATGCGAAATGAATGAAAACACGGAGACTGCAATCTGCTTATAGGAGGTATTCACGTGACGTCACAGCTGACGTCAGTATGCAGCCGACGCCATCTTTGGGTCCTGCTCTGACTGTCTAAGGTTAGCTGGTGTTCATCCGTTTACTGTGCCGCTCTACGTTATGCCAGCACTATTTTAATCAAAACTCACTTGGTATCATCAGTGACGGTTCAAATTATATGTAGTCTGCGATATGCGGACAGAGACTTGTAAAAAAAAACTTTGTCACTGACCCATTTGCAGTCGATGGGCGCAACTTCACGGTAAGCGTCGACCAACGGCCGCACATAAATATGTGCAACATTCATGAGTTCCTAGCGCTATACGAACGACCTTCGTCACAAGAAATCAATTGAAAGGCTGCACACTACTCGAAGAACATAAGTATGTTACAAGCGGCTGAGCCGCGGTTTAAGCAGACGAACTCGCGCTTTGCGCAATAGAGGCTTTACAAAAGTTAGCGCCATCTAGTGAAAGAAACAGAAACTGTGCGCGGCGGCCATGTTTTGCTCAGTCCGCCCGCGCCCCCCATCGAGTACGCTGTCAACGTGCGCCTTCGTAGAACCCGTGCATGCACCGAAAGGTGCATTGGAATGCTCACAAGCGATTGTTTCATTTTGTAACATCCAAGCAGTCACTCTTAGCCCCAAGCTCTATTCGGAATGATGCCAGCATGTTGTTGCGTGCCCTTCTGCAGCCAGCGCACCGTCATAGACGCGCACGGAATCAAGGTATACGCGTGCACGCGACCGTTCGTTTGCAGTCTTAATCGGCTTTACGAGGGTCACTTGCATCATGTAAAGCATTACTGCATGTCCCTCTGACTGGGAGCTAGCTCACAGAATGTGCTATCACCTAAAACAGCAAGGTTAATTGTTTTGCGCGCTATGGAGCCTTGTGAACTTGAAGGATAAACTTATGCTGCGATGGAGGACACGGGAGAAGGAGCAATGCATGTATAACGAACGCTATTGTGCAAATACATTATTTGAAACATTTTGTACGTAGGTTGCATTTACCATTGTGTATTTGATTTAAGACATGGGCATGATTACCGAAACTACTTTTCACAGTCGTACGAAATGGTAGTGCTTGGTGCAGAGAGCAATACGGTTGTCTAGTGCGCCCGAGGTGCGTGTTTCACGCTGCTAAAGCAAGCGGCTGCCAAACCCTCGGCGTCTAGAAAAGCATGAAAAGATGACATCCCACTAGTGTGTTGTAACATGTTCACGTACAGCCCGTTTCGACCGGTCCGCGTCCAGAGCGCGCAGCTCAGGTTGTATATACCTGCCAGCGCGGCCGATAAAGTAACGAAGCGTGCGCTTCACTTATGTGTTTTTTTCGAGTCGCCCGATGGTTCGCTAATTCACAGCTACCTGAAATTCACTGGATTTTTTAAATATGTCGATTTCTTGTTTATTCCCTCTGTCAGAAAGCAAACATTTGACGCCGCAATCTCATATGAAAGCGCTGACATTAGAAGCTTCGAGGTCGGCTGAAACGAAAAGAAATTTGAAAAGTCAACTCACATTACTGCGAAGTGTTTGTGCTTTGTGCAACTGGCTGTGTTCATAAAATCAGATTTATATTATATCATATCGTTAGAGAAAAATTAGGGGCCACTTAAGCTCCGCCGTTAAAGGTATAACGCGATAGTGTCTCTCTATCATACACACAAACGCACGATGTTTTTCCTTCACGTGTTATATTTTAGCTCTTTTATTTATTTTTTAATTAATTAATTTATTTTATTTACCAAATACTGCAGGCCCTAACTGGGCCCTAGCAGGTGGGGCGAAAAGAATACAATGCAGTGAAATATGAATTCATCAAAAGTAACATACTACACACAAGGGTAGTATGCTATATGTTGTTATGTATGTTATATTTCTATGTTAATTATGTTATGTTATATTTCTATGATTTCTTTATTTTTATGTTATTTGACGTTTTATATTTTTATACACCAATACGCAAAAACAATCGGCTTTCCATTCTGAGCAATTTCGCACTATTGAACACATTCTTCAATTATTGCAATTAATCAATTACACATTCTAAATTTTCTTCCTTAGCATCACCAAGTACTGGTTTTGCAATCTGACACCTTTAAACCCTTACTTTTCAATTTTTCCTTTTTTTGTCTCTTTATTTCATCAATTGATCAATTAATTACAAATATTTTATTAACTCGTCATCGCCTATCGCACACCAATCATTATTCAATCACTGGAAGTACAAATTACCATAACAATTTTTTGTTTACGCAGCCCCCAATTATTTCCGAGGCTAATGCCAACTACTGCGTCGACGGCATGGGAAGGAAAGTGCTAAGCGCCAGTCCAACTTACGTCAAATTACGCATGATCCTTTCATCATAAAATAAAATGCCTCCTCGCTCATTCCACCAACCAAGTATATTCCAGTAGGATGAGCGACGGTGATTGCGCAAACCAATTAAGCAAACAAACTCGCGATGATCTCTCATGGGCGCAACAGCAAACAGCAAAGGCGCACAGACAAAAAAATCCACATTACAGAACTCTGGCTACTGTACCTGGATAGGGATGACGCTGCGGATTGCCGAGGGGGGGGGGGGGGGGGGGGGCATGCACGACTCCTAGAGCAATTTGTAACTGCGCTCGGCAGCGCAGCCGGTGGGCCCCGCCACGTCTCGGCTGTCAAAATACGCTTCTAGCGTCTCTAACAGAAACCGCCAGGGACCGAACAGAGGTCCAAGCACAGCACACTTGTTTAAAACGTGAAAAGCGCAAACAGAACGGCGAGCGCTGACGGACGGACACGGAGCGAACAGATGGAGCGAACAAAATATGGCGGCCAGCGCGGGATCAGGGTGCCGCTCACGGTTGCCAGACGTACTTTTGTAAACCCTCTATTGCATGCGTGTCGTACAATACTTATCCCAGCTACACCGCCGAGTCCTTCTAGCTCAATTTAGCACAGAAATAGCATTTTGTAGTCAGTCTTTTTGGTGCGGAACTTATTTGGTGTACTTGCCTCATTCGATCAGAAGAGGTCGGATGTTTGCATCGTCTCTGGCAGTAACGAAGCAAACTAAACCGCTGCCACAGCCACCTTGTTGCGTTGCAGACTCGAAATGATTTTTTGCAGCAAAACACTTAAAATACCGGGCTGTGTTTTGCCAATATAAGTTTCGCTAATCATTTCTAAATAATTTTATACAGCCCTTTAAACCTTCCGCAAAACAACTTTGCCCGCCTACATTCCTTCAGCGAATATTGCTCCGCAGACGACACAGACGATGCGATCGTCCGACTTCTGATAAAATGAATCGGGTACGCCAAACAGAGTTCGCCGAGCTCTCCGAGGGCTTGGACTGTCGCAAAACACGTCGAGAAGGTGTTGGCGGCGCACTGCATGCGCCTGGCTGGGCACGGCGATCCATGTTGTTAGGTTGGTGTGTTTGTCTTTTACCTGGAATTGGCTTGCGAGTGTGGAAAGAGCAACCATGCCCGGATCGTGGCAACAGCTCGCTGCTAGATAACATCCGAAAGGTTCCACCCAAGTCGATTTTCGACATATATTTCGCATTTTTCGTGATACTACTTGCGCTGTTGAACCGTGCCAGCCATACGTGACGTCGCATCTCGGTGAGTTTTTTCGTTTAACGTAGTCGTCCATCTGCATTTTCGGAACGTTAAAATGTCGAGGTCGTTCACGAAGCTATCTAGCTTCCGTTGCTTGCACTGTGCATGGCTACAATTGTTTACGAGAGCTCAATAAACCATAGCTGCGGATGCCAACACTCGTGGAACCGCACGGCAGTACTTGATGCGTACGTTCGGCCTGTTCGTTCGGTGGACAACAAAATGGCTGACTGCGCTTCAGTTACCCGCAGTGCACCGCGCACAGTCCGGCAGTGAATACCCCTATAGCATATGAGTACGCACCACTACCGTCCTGGTCTCCTCCGTTGTGGAAATGCAGACGAGAATGGGGAACAAACAACGGAGGCGTCAAGATTGCCGCAAGCTTTGAAATACCTTGTCTTCTTCGTTTCTAGAAAAGAAAGTACATTTATTTCCATTAGTGCAATAGTGTCTGTGATTTCGTCCATTCTCCTAGCATGGCGCAAAAACAGACGTCCATTTGGCACCGAATAAACGGAGGCGGAAAACGTGCCGTCTGTTTTGAAGCTTTTTAGCATTGGGTGCCTAATGTTTAGCTGATGAAATTACATATAGCTAAATCAGATATGGTTTATTAAAAGCTTTTTTTTAATTGTGTGATAAAATTGTGCCTTTCATCGAAGACATTTTAATTCTTTATATATTCTGTAATCAGCAGAGCGCGCAAAATTGTTCTTTTGCAATATATAGCCAGTAAGCCACAGCTCTAGCACACTGCAGTATTTCACTGCAGAGATTGTGCGTCTTAAACGGATTTTTAAAACCCTTGCATCACGGCAATATTTGTCATAATATTGTAACGGGTATTGCGCCAAACGTCCAGGCAACGCCCTGAGCCTAGAAGACTGCCGAAGTCCGAGAGCGGTCCGAGAAGCGGTCTGAGCGCGGTTCCAGCAACCAACTTCGTCGTCTACGTCAACTAGCCACTGATTGTCTCCGCTTCGTCGTCGACTATAGTTTGTATCAATATTGACGACAGCCATCCTATAGGGTAACGCTTCGCTTGCTCGTCGAATGGACTGCAAAGTGAACTCAATTTTGATTTGTTTTTGGAATTCATGTCTCGTGCTTTGTAGCCCTCTACCGCATTCCTTTTTCACCGGTGAATTAAATTGGCGGGTATCCGGATTAAATTCGCTGGCGCTTGTGGTAACTGCGTTGGCATTGGGATTAAATTGGTTGGTGCTGGCATTATTCGAGGTGGCCCTTGGATTAAATATTCTGGCGCCTTGATTAAATGCTTGGCACTCGAATTAAATTACTCGGCGCGCAGATTATATCAGTCAGCACTCATATTATTTTCGCTGGCACAAGGATCAAATTCAGTAGGAAAACCTGTAGCTGCGGCCTGGTGTGTCGCGCCGCCGTCAATGGGCAAACGCGTGCTCGGGGAGTTTACAGTTGCACCAGCTGCTTCTACTCAGGGCGCCACTGTTCGTGAAGACGTCGCTACCGCGGTTGTCGGCTGAGCGCCCGGTTTGCTTCTTTTCTGGACGCGTTCGCCTCGTGTCTGCGTGGTCAACGCAAATTTTATTGTGTGCGTGATTGCAAGCCCCTTAACGTCAAGATGAGACGCGTTTGCTTTTAAAGACGAAAGCCTTTCTAAGCTTATGGAGCGAAAGCCTGTGAACAGAAGCTGTACGTCGCACCTGTGCGCCGATGTGTCAATCGCAAAAAGCGGACGTGTGAGGAGGGAGATTTAGAATGAAAATGATCAGGTGTCTGGCAATGAATAAAAGTTATAGACACCGATATAGGTAATGATCAACGCTAATAACTAATAATGATGAATAATAATAACATGACTTGTAATGACAATATGTCAAAACTACGAATTTTAATGACCACAACGGAATTGAGTAACCCTGCTTAACTATGAGTGGTAAGGACTACAATGACTAGGCAGGCATGACTCATCAGTCATGACTACGAAACGACCAATATATCAAACGATGACTTTTGAAATGCCTTCAACTGAGGCAAACGATAGCAGAAGTGTTGGATTTCGCCATTCTGCTCTTAAGAGACATATAAGAGACCCGCTAATTTTTTATGCTGTGCTTGCTTCAGGCAGCGGCGATAGCGAGGAGTGGAAATGCATCCAATTCCTCTCAAATGAAAGCTGCTCTGATGATAGGTCACGATGCTGAAACATAATGCCGTACTAGCTGCCGTTGAACCTGCTAGTAGGGATACAAGATTGGACTTGTTGGTGATTCTTTGCAGGTTTACAGCGCAAACAAAGTGACGAGAACACAGGAGAAGAAGAGGATACAAAAGCGCTAGTTACGTCGCCCTCTTTTCTTGTGTTCCCGTAACGTTGTTCGTGCTGTTAATCTCAAGTTACCGAAGAGACTGCCAGTAAGCTAGGATTTTTGATCGTGTGTTGCGAAACAGAAGAAGGTATGAGGTGACACTAGGAGCTTTAATCGCAGCCTATGTTTCGGACATGCCACTTAAAGGTAAATAGGGATATTTGTATATTAACTTAAATTTGTTCCAAATTTTGCCGCTGGTCTGAGTAGCCTTGCAAGCAAGAAGCCTGTGCATACATTATTTGTTTATACTCTTGAGGCTGCTTTAGCCGACGTGATAAAGTAAAAAGATAAAGTTCCAGCGAAAATTCGATGCCCGCTTTGTCAGCCAAAGGTTGGAAAAATACTTTTTTGGCAAAATACACTTTTGGTGGTGATATAGCCGGACTCTTGTGGAGCAATGAGAACACATAGCATGTTCACGGTGGCAGGAGCTGTCAACTTAGCGTTAATAAAATATAAGGGTGAAATGGGAATTGAAACTGGTCGCTTACGCGACAGAGACGGTAACTGAGGAATGTGGTGAATGCACGGCAGAAAACTGCGGGTACGCTAACGAGGGCCTGCAAGGGGAGTTAAGAACTCCCAGTTTTTTTTTTTTATCAGTACCAAGTTGTTGCTTTCTGCGATATCTGGTAATGGTTTTCAGGCAACATGTTAGTCTACAAGAGCCTCTTACAGGGAACTTGAGCTAACTGGGCTAGTTACAGGTTAATGAAAGATATAGGCAGCAGAAAGATAGGCAGCGAACGCGATGGTTAGATGGCATCCTCGAGGCACTGCAGATGAAGGTATGTGATTTTAGGAAGATAGTGAGAGACCGGGAAGCGTGGCATGACATGGTTCATACGGTCACGAAGAGTCGGACACGACAGAACGACTGAACTGAACTGAACTGAAAGATATAAGGACAATGGAGGCTTGACGTACCTCGCAAAGGAAGAAGTCAAGCTTCGTCAGCTTACGTGCACATTCATTAACCGGATAATGAAGTCTCACCAGGTCCAGCGACGCAGCAAGCTGCGTAAAATTTTGATTTCAGCATTGCTTCCTCACTGAAGACAGGTATACAGTGCCTGCAGCTAATGTGTAACAACAATAATCGAGCCTACCAAGAAAATGTTTAAGTTGCTGTACACACTGATAGCGAACTAGGCCGGAAATGTGAACTCAACATTAGAGTGATGATTAAGACTATAGCATAAAGCTCTACCAGAGAAGCTTCTTCGTCTTCTAAGTGTGGTCATGAGATAAACATACCTAGCTGCACGCTGAAGCTCGGTTGCAGTTGCGCTCAGAAGCGTTTCACAATTTCGCAATACTAGACTGACCTACATGTGAGCGAGAAAAAGAGCGACGCGACGAGCAGCGCGGCAAAAGTGATCATGGTTTGCTCCATCGCCTACTGGGCAAGATACATGCACTCGACAGCACGAACCGATGGCAACACGAAACGGCGACGACACTCTGTGTTACTGGCATAGTTTACACAAAACTATGGGAACATAATCATAACAACTGCAAGAACTGAACTATTTTGCGACAACATGCAAATTAATATAAATTTCAACCGTCTGATGTGCGTTAACTTGCACTATACGAGTAGTCATGTGAAGTCCTGCTTTTTGGTTGCGATCAGACTTTCTTTGAATTCTTGTTCATTCACCATTGTTCGTAAAAAGTGAAACAGTTACACGGTAGTGCATAATCACAATGCAGCACTCCAAAAGAATGAAAGCGTGCGAAATGACAGGCAATGAGGTACGTTTCGCTATTAGCTGATCGCTCATGCAATTCCGGCAAAATTTTCTATTTCGGCCGATCCCAGCGAGAGATAAGCTACTTATACGTTTCTGTCTGCGCGATGCGTTCCGCCATTGCGTCAGCGTGAGGTTTCGCGTACATGTAGCACAGCCTTAAAAGTATATTTCTAACCATTGACAGTTAACACTCTTGATGTTATAAAAAACGTGCTCAATATTACATTGTTGTGACCACCGCAAAAAATTAGATTCAAAACTGGAACAAACCAGTAAACAAATAAAGGAACACATACCTTTCGGCGCATGTACGTAGAACCTTGAGGCAGACCAGAACTATAAAACGCGCTTACTTTGACCGGTTGCGCACAGTGCGGGCGGCCATGTCAAATAGAGTTCTGGCGGAAGTGACGGATACATCCCAGGTAGCACAGAATGTTGGGCCCCAGTAGGTCCCATGTAGGCAGTGGGGCTGGGGCAACCACCATAAAACCTGCATCGGTCCCAGATGGGGCAAATGTGGGCAAGCCCCATTTGGGCTTGCCCCTGTTCCTTCTCCATGGGTCCCGTAGCGGCGTTGCTAGGGCTAATTCAGAGCACATTCCTGCCTCCAGACTGCAAGTTTCCTTTGTCGGATATTTAAGGGCAATCCAACCTAAATGTGGGCTCATTATGGTAAAGCCCTCATAGATCCCAAATGAGGCCGCACCCAGCCCAATTGGGGCTGCAGCCCCAATTGGGCTGGATGTTGTTTTGGAACCTAAAGCTCACTTGCTGTTACACGTGCCTTCAAATTCCCCACAAGGGACCGATTTTGGTATCATGCGGGCCGGCCCGCCTTCCAGCCCCATTACGGCCCATGTGGATGCCTTCTAGCCCCATTTCGGCCGATGTGGGACCTAAAGCAGTGTTTTGCGGGCAGCCCACACAAAACCGCTTTAGGTCCCACATCGGCCGAAATGGGGCTAAGGCATGCGTGCAATTGTGTAATGATTCTTTCCAACCTTTATTTGTATTAGAGGTGCCCTAAATTACTATTATAGATGAATTCTATAACAGTTGTTGCCATGTTTAGTCGGTAAGAAATGTTACGTGGCTTTAGTTCTAGTGCTCATGCAAATTGCGCTAAAATACTAAAACCTACTTATTGCTAACTGTTGCTCCTAATGTGGTTGCTGTGGATAGCCTGCAACACTGAGCACAATATTACTGTTAAGAACACAAATCTCCATACGCTTAACAAGATGTACACAAAGTCATTTAGGCTAGGTTAGTGTTATGAATCATTGTAAAACTTAATATTGTGGCGGTTTAGAACGGGCAGACAAGCATAAAATAATTACTTGTGCATAATTAATGACTAGGAAAACTTGGACAGGGGCTTCCCATCAATTTCCTGCGTCGGACCCCTATGAGAATAATGTGGGCAAGCTCAAATGCGGCTTGCGCTATAGAAACCGCATCGGTCCTATATCATTATCTGAGGAGCTAACCGGAATAAAAAAATCAATGTTCATCCAGAGTGGCTGCCCGAATCTGTTCAAAGTAGGACCATCGTGGGGAGTTGGTGGGGAGTTTGGCGATGCGGGCCCATTGGGGCTTTGTCGACAGCCCCCTTCAGGCCTACGTCGGCCTTTCTTGCAGCACCCACATTGAGCCCACCGGGGCTGTCCTGCATTGCCTACATCGGACCCACCAGGGGCCCCCCTTCATAGCCCACTTTGTGCCACCTGGTATTGAACAGAATCTCCAGGGTGCGATCAACACTGTTGAAGGCTTATTTTCGTATAAAGGACCTGCGTGCTCAGCAGCACAATCTAATCTCTTTGTGCGTTATTCCGGCACTTAGAAACCCCCACATTTCCAGATATCCTCCTCGCTATTGACAATTTTCCCATGCCTAGGGTAGACTCAATCCGATTTCTCGGACTCCACCTAAACGGAGCCAACATTAACACAACACGACGCTTGCACCGATATACACAGCCGGCAGCCCGTCTCATATGTAGCATTGCCAACAAGCGGACAGGCATGAAGAAGGCCAATCTCCCCAAACAGCACACCAGCATTGGTCCAACAATGGTTCATCACTAGAAAAGAATGGCATCAATATTGGATTGATATTGGCAATTGGGCATTTTACTATATTCTCCATTTTTGGCCCATCTTTCGTTCCAAGACTGGTCCAGTTTTCAACCAAGCTGAAGACACCAATGTAGGCACAATATTAGACTTTCTATTCATGCACCATGATTCTTGCCAATACTGTCCAGCATTATAGCATCATTGTATTACCAATATTTGTTTAATACTATCTGTTCCATTGATGACCCATTGTCAATGCCAATATCATACCAATGGTTACCCATTGCAGGTGCACTGGCTACTCCATTCATGCCGCATATTGTCGATACCAATATTCATCCAATGGTTCATGGGTACACGGGCTACTCCATTCATGTACCATTTATGATGTCAAGATTACACATTTTGTGGCACTACCTGTGCAGGCCATAAAATGCAGCCTTTTTCATTCAAGCCATATTCGTGACAGCACATCGAACTTGCTGGGACAATAATAGCCTTTCAAATAGGAGTGGCCATAATAATTCAAATTGCCGCTCATGAGCAACCAGTAGATATTCACAAAACAAGGGCAGGTTCACAAATAGATAATATTTATTGCAATTGTTACTAGACAGCAGTTGTTACTAGCCAGCGCTTAGGGCACACACAGCCGCAGCTGGCGGGGCAGTGGCAGCAGGGCGTGCAGGGCAGTGGAAGGGTTGGGCAGGGCAGGGCGGGCTCTCGGGAAGTGGAAGGGGCCAGGGAGCTGGAGGCACACTCACAGGCGTAGTGAGAGGGCTGACCCTGCATTTGTATTCACAGGTGGCATGCCTGGTTTGCCAGGGGAGCTTTCAGCATAACCCCTTTATCTTCCACCCCCTCTGTCACAGGAACCAGGCAGCCAGCTGCGAATAAATGCGTGTGCCTCCAAAGCGTCCACCCCAACGTTTTTGCAAATGGCACCTGCACATAAACAATGAGGAAACAAAATTTACAACACTATTACAAGGCATATCGCACGCATTATTTTAGGAAGATGTAGAAAATTCCAGGATCCATGTACCGAAATTCATGGTTAATGAGAAACACTATACAGATGAGTTCCAGATTCGTTTCAGCTGCCTTGGGTTTATTAGGATGAAAGACGCACATACATTGCATATCATGTGCCTGTTGCATTTTGATCGCCTGCATAGCAATACGGCTGAGACAGCCAGTGTTTCATCCCACATTAGGAATCAGTGCTTGATTGTCGGCTGTCTCCGCATACGACTGGCGCGCTAGTTTTTTGCCGCTCCTACGCTTTCTTCGATGTGCAAACCGTTTATACTAAATATCGTTAGCAAGAGGATGTTCGGCGACCACTTGATTTTTTTTGAAATGGCTAGTTATAATATACACCTGCGATCTAAGCCCACGACTGCTGCACTGGTTGCTGATTAGCTGATATACGCTTTTGGCTGATTTTGTGGGTAGCTCACTTAAACGGGTGAATGTCGTTTTCCAGACACGCCGAAATCACTAGCTCTGTCTGCATACTTGTCACGCATAAGCGTTTATTTACAGCTCTTGAGTGCTGAAGTGTGAAGACGGAAATCTAGCCACTCGATCGTTACACTCTATTATAATTCTGCTGAAGTTCATAAAACACACTGCAGCTATTGAAGTCAATGCTTATCGCTCCGCTGCCAGTTTGCCAAGGATGGCTGCGACCGGGTGCGTACGCTCGAACAATATTCGATTGTTGTGTCATCGCTAGCCAGAATATACCTATAGTTGTCACACGTCAGTCCCAAGCGGTAAGCGCATAGACGGCCCGCGCTCGGCCCTTGCCAGTATGACCGACTAAACCTCGTCGGGCCGACCTAGGCCACCCACATCAGTCCGAAGTCGGGAATGGACAATGACCTATGAACGGCCAATTATCGGCAATCGACCTGGGGCCGACGAGTATGGCCGACTTTATCAGCCTACTGCCGCGCTAGGGTCATGCATGGGTCATGGCTTACCCACACATGGTCCAACCACTTCGGCGGTACACGCTACCCGGTGGTTTATCCAGGCATGATTAGGAGTCTACTCATCCATGGCCTATGGTTTACCCATTAAAACTTCTGCAGTTCGATTGTGCATGGACGTTAGAGCTGCGGCAGTATTTTGAGATGCGCATATTCTCCTCCAAGAGATCTCTAACTTTTTGGCATTAGCAATGGTGTTCTCGGGCAGGTGAAAAGCACTCCATACGTATGCAGCTTAAAAATGCCTGCACATCGACAAATGTAGTTTTAAACAGCACTTTTTATTGTTGTTTCTTAAATATTCGAAACAGGCTCAAAACCCTCCTAATAAAAAGTGGCACTTACAGCTGACTAAGGTTGTGAGCCGTCACAGCAATTTCTTCCGGCTTTCAGCATCTAGGCTGAGTTGAAGACGTCACGTTTTCCTGCTCGTTGTTCCCGCCGTCCCATTACTTCACTGTTACGAGCCATCACTTCATGGCTGCCGCGGTCTTCCTGGAGAGGACGTCAACCAGGTACACGCTGCCTCTCCTCAGGCATCCTAGAAAATATACGAAAGAAAATATCAGCTTTCATTCCGTATTCATATGAATTATCTAGCCCGTCAAAATGATAAAAAGCTGTCACTGAAGCAATTATAAGGACCTTCAGTGGGATCAGTGGTGATGTAGTCATCCGATGATATCTGAAGTCGTTTGAACTATGAGGTGCACCATTTTTACACATATACTGCTTGTCCAAGCAAATTTGATCCAAGGGATAAAAAAGACATTTCCTAGGCAGGGGAACCCCTTCATGGATCACTGCCTTGTCGTGGCGGAGGGGCTTGCGAAACTCGATGAAGTCGTGAGCTCTGCTGTGTAGGGCCACCCAAGATAGACAGGTCACGGCAGAGAGTTCTGACAAAATGTGATTCACTGGAGAAGGTAATGGCAACCCACTCCAGTATTTCCTGCCAAGAAAACCCTATGGCCAGTCACAATACCATTATCGATATGGCGCCGGAAGATGAGCCCCCCAGGTTGGAAGGCGTCCCACATGTTACTGGGGATGAACAAAGGGCGATTCCTAGTAGCTCCAGGACGAATGAAGCGGCTGGGCTAAAGCCACAAGGACGCTCAGTTGTGGATGTGTCGGGAAGCGACCGGAAAGTCCGATGTTGCAAGGAGATATATCACATAGCAACATGGAATGTAAGATCTATGACGCAAGGTAAACTGGATATCGTCAAGCGAGAAATGGACAGATTGAACATTGATATCTTGGGTATCAGCGAGCTCAAGTGGACCGGAATGGGAGAATTTAACTCCGGCGACCATTATGTCTTTTATTGTGGGCCCGAATCCAAGAGAAGGAATGGGGTCGCTCTCATAGTAAACAGAAGAATGGGCAAAGCAGTGCTAGGGTACAACCCCAAAAACGACCGAATGATTTCACTTCGGATCCAAGGTCACCCTTTCAACATAACAGTTATCCAAGTCTATGCACCGACCACTGCTGCTGAAGAAGCTGACGTTGAGAGATTTTATGCGGACCTACAATGCCTTTTAGACCGCACCCCATCATCAGACGTCGTTTTTCTCATAGGAGACTGGAATGCTAAGGTCGGGAGTGAAGTAATATCCGGAATTACAGGCAAGTTCGGTCTTGGTGAGCCAAATGAAGCTGGGCAGAGGCTAGTAGAGTTCTCTCAAGAAAACAACCTGACCATAGCGAATACTCATTTTCAACAGCACAAGAGGCGCCTGTACACATGGATTTCACCGGACGGTCTGTACAGGAATCAGATCGATTATATTATTTGCCGGCAGAGATGGAGAAACGCTATACAAGCAGTAAAAACTAGGCCTGGGGCCGATTGTGGCACCGATCATCAGCTTCTCGTTGCCAAAATTAAGCTTCGATTGAGGAAAACGCAGAAAACTAGAAGGCCTTTCAGGTATGATCTGGATCAGATTCCATTAGAATATGCTGTGGAAGTGAGGAATCGATTTCAAGAATTATATCTAGAAGACAAAGAGCCCGAAGAGATGTGGACTGATGTTCGTGATATAATACAAGAAGTTGCTACTAAGGTAGTTCCAAAGCAAAAGAAATGCAAAAAAGCAAACTGGTTATCTGAGGAGGCTTTGCAAATAGCTGAGGAAAGGAGGATGGCAAAAGGTATGGGGGAAAGAGAAAGATACAAGGTTCTCAATGCGGATTTTCAGAAAATAGCAAGGAGAGATAAGAATGCCTTCGTGAACATACAGTGTCAAGCAGTTGAGGACAACAGCCAATTAAGGAACACAAGAGCTCTGTATAAGACAATCAAATATATCAAAGGAAGCTTCTGTGCTAAGCTGGGCGTGATAAAGCACAAACGAGGCAAGGACCTCACTGAAGCCTCAGAGATAAAGAAGAGGTGGCAGGAATACACAGAAGAACTGTACATGAAGGACCCGGATGTGCAAACCCAACATAGGACGGTTGTGATTACTGATCTCGAGCCGGGCATCCTGAAGAGTGAAGTTGAATGGGCCTTAGCCAGCCTTGCTAAGAACAAAGCTAGCGGAATTGATGGTATTCCAGCTGAGTTGCTTCAAAACCTCAACCACGACGCTGTTAACGCACTGCATACATTATGTCAAAAGATTTGGACAACCCTGCAGTGGCCACAGGATTGGAGGAGGTCAGTTTACATCCCCATTCCAAAGAAAGGCAGTGCCAAAGATTGTTCCAACTACCGCACGATCGCACTTATTTCGCATGCTAGCAAGGTGATGTTAAAAATCCTGCAAGGTAGGCTGCAGCAGTATGTGGATCGGGAGCTTCCGGACGTGCAAGCTGGGTTTCGCAAGGGCAGAGGAACTAGAGACCAAATTGCCAACCTTCGCTGGATCATGGAAAAAGCAAGAGAGTTCCAGAAACCCATTTACTTCTGCTTTATTGATTATGCGAAAGCGTTTGACTGCGTAGATCACAGCAGATTGTGGCAAGCTCTCCAAGAGATGGGAGTTCCAATTCACCTCATCTGTCTCCTCAGGAACCTTTATGAAGGGCAAGAGGCCACAGTCAGAACTGGGCATGGTCTTACTGATTTGTTTCCGATTGAGAAAGGGGTGAGGCAAGGCTGCATACTGTCGCCCTGCCTATTTAACCTATATGCAGAGTGCATCATGAGAAAGGCCGGTCTGGACGAGTCTTCAGCTGGAGTGAAGATTGCTGGAAAACGTATCAACAACCTTAGATATGCGGATGATACCACTTTAATGGCAGAAAGTGAAGTGGAACTCAAGAGACTTCTGATGCGCGTACAAGAAGAGAGTGAGAAGTTTGGGCTTAAACTGAATATTAAAAAGACGAAGATCATGGCGTCTTGCCCTATCAAGTCCTGGAGCATCAATGGACAAGAAGTGGAAGCTGTGACAGACTTTCTGTTCTTGGGCGCCAAGATTACCTCGGAAGGAGACTGCAGCCATGAAATTAGGAGACGCCTGCTTCTGGGAAAGAGAGCAATGGTTAGCCTTGACCGTCTAGTAAAGAGCAGAGACATTAGTCTGCCAACAAAGATCCGTATAACCCGTGCTATGGTCTTTCCAGTTGTGTTGTATGGATGCGAGAGTTGGACTGTGAAAAAGGCTGACCGCCGAAGAATTGACGCGTTTGAATTGTGGTGCTGGCGAAGACTCTTAAGAGTTCCTTGGACTGCCAGAAGATCAAATCAGTCGATATTGTTGACCATAAACCCTGACTGCTCATTGGAGGGTCAAATTCTAAAGTTAAAGCTCAGCTACTTTGGTCATCTGATGAGACGAGAGGAGTCGCTGGAGAAAGATTTGATGTTGGGAAAGGTTGAGGGTCGCCGGAGAAGGGGTAGGCAGCGAACGCGATGGTTAGATGGCATTCTCGAGGCATTGCAGATGAAGCTATGTGATGTTAAGAAGATAGTGAGAGACCGGAAAGCGTGGCGTGACATGGTCCATAGGGTCACGAAGAGTCGGACACGACTGAACGCCTGAACTGAACTGAACTGAGGCAGGGGAAGGAAACCAGATACATATTGCTGGAAGCTACCATGAGCGCCACAGAAACGGTATAGTTTGGAATCCTTAATTGACATTATTTACCTAAATTACTGATTAATGACTTACACAATAAATGGTGTTGCTACTTTGAAGCGTACCGGCACAAACCACGGTTGGTTATTTGCGATAAAGAACCCTCACGTCTGCATTTTGAACGCCAGATGCAATAGGAAACCACGAAAATACAAAAATCAGATTCCCGGACAATACAATTGAGGATTCGACAGCCCTGTGTAGCGTTAGACTTACAAGTTGCCTATAGTTTCTTCGTCCACGCCAGCACAGTCGTCCAACAAGACTGTATTTGTATTTTACAGCTGAAAAATGCTGTTCCACTCATTCGTATCCTTACCGCTTTGTAGTCATTATCCGCATTGCAAAGTTCGGCGCGCTCATTGTAACTCGAGCCTTCATGTGCGCCAAAGGGCCGACGCGAAGCAACCATCGCCAGCATATCACCTTTACTCATGCATGGGACCAGCCATCATAGCGGCAGGTTGTTTTGTCCGCTCAAAATCATGCTATGAGCAGCACAATTGAGGTGCGCGAATGGGCTGGTAACCGTATTGGTATCTACATAACCCGGAATTTATCTGCAGCTGGAAAAAAAGGTACACATAAGGTTTCTAACCGCAAATATTGAAACAGAGGTTTCCGAACGTGCTCACCGACTCTGTAAGCCCTATTTATTGTCTAAAGTGAATATTTAGTACTTGAAGCGAATAACCTCACTTCCCTACGTAGAAAATAACAATTTTCTGCGCTGTCCTAAGTGGCTGCCAGCAATGCGCCACCGGTTTCCATCGTCTGTGTCTAATGTTTTATTTATAACCCTTGGCTCAAGCTATGGGGTGCAGCAGGTGTAATCTAGCTTGAATAAAACCTGCAAGAGATCATATATATGGGTAGATTTGTAAGCTTTACAGATTTCACTAAAAAATTCTGCGGGAATCGCGTCACTGCGGCCTTTCTTTAAAATTGACACGTAATAGCGCTATATTCGTGGCTAAAATAAAGTACTCAACATATTAATTCAGCTTAGCAAGTGCAGCTGTAACAGAAAGTGAGGGCAGGTGACACCTAAGGTGTGCCTAGCTTTCAAATTTCCTTAGATGGCACAACCTTTCGAAATATGGAATATTAAAAAAAGCCCTTGATATTGGCTTTCTCAAAGCGTATTATGGGTGCCTCAGATAAGAAACATAATCCAGGTCCCACGGCCATCTTTCGTTTCCAATGACATTCTTATATGTGGTGGGCGGATATCTAGACAGAAAAGAATTAAGCTTTGTTTTTCAAGATACGCGTACTTTCCTCGAAAAAAAAATTGTATGATATATCTCTAGAGGTAGAAAACGCTGTTTTTGCCGTTTCAAAATGTTGCAAGTTTGGATACCATGATTTCGTCATCTACTATTTTTTACTCACTAAATATATGCAGGTTTTAAATTTACAAACACTATTAGAAACCTGTTTTGTTTTTGCAGTTGAGTTAATAAAAAATCGTAAACTTTTCTTAAGAAGCGATACGCTGCAAAAATATTCATTTTTACCTTATGTACTGGTATATGATGCATTAGGTTGGTTGCACTAAATATGTTTTCACTGCCTGACACATGTTCTTAATTCCAGGCAGTATCTGGAGCTCCAGACCAATAGGTGTGTTCTCCACAACGCATCAAAATTGCTCAGAATTTGAAAACAGCAGTAAAGGGCAAATTTGCAGCAATTAAAAAAAAGATCATCTTCAATTTTCATTCAAATCCCTCTAAAAAATCTTCAGTACCTCAAAAATATCACGGACTAAAAAGTGTTGTGTTATACTGCTTAAAAATATAACATTAAATATTAAACCGAGTGCTCGTGCTGATAATGGCCAAATTCAGCCTGCATTCTTGCACGATCCGATGATATCTTGGCACAGAAACAATTTCTCTACATTATCTAGGTTCCATTCTTTATTTCTGAAAACATTTTAAGCTCTAGATTTGTGTGTGTTTCTGCATATTATTTTGAAATTGGACAAAAGTAAGAAAATGGTAAAATAAAGAAAACTGATTAGAATTGAAGAAACAGCCGCAACATCAATTCTTATCAAAATCTGTGGAAACAAGGCAAAGTACTTTGTTAATATGAGTCAGTAAATATATTGAATTCTGGAAAATGTAACATTAGAAATATAAAAATGCCTGTTTTTGTTCTATAGATGTGCTTATATGGCTCCCCCTTAAGGAGTAGGCATCAAAACTTCAATTTGTATTATTTGCTGAATTCAGTTACATTTTACCTTAAGTAAAATTTAAAACCTTGTCAGCGCTTATACACCCTTTTTCTGCTTCTGGACAAATACTTAATATAGCTTAAAATGTATTAATTCACTTTTTCTGTCAATTTCATGGCAGAACGCAAGTGAAGGCCGAACTTTTTCTCTGTCCTGCATTCTTTTTTATTGCTAGGTGCAATAGTATTCAATCTAGTTTATTAATATATTATTCCATTTCTCAGCTTTGACCACAACTAACAATACTATATTTTTGAAGATGATTTTTCAATGTGTAATTTTTATAATTACAATCATAAGCAAATCGCTTTCCAGCATGATAATTTTGGTGGCGTTACAGAGAACACACATAGCAGCTTAGAGCTCCAAATTCTGCCCTGAATTATCAATATGACCTGCGTAATAAACACAGAATGTTTTAGTGCAAGCAACGTAACGCATCACTCCAGTATGTAAGGTTGAACATTTACATTTTTGTAGCGCGTTATTCTTGAAGTAAAGTTTGCGAATTTTTTACTAAATCAACTGCATCAATGAAACACACTTTTAATACTTCTTATACAAGTAAACGTTACGCAAATGCGGTGAGTAAAAAACAATGGATGACAAAATTTTACGCAACCAGCCGGCCTCCAAACGCGCAGCTTTTTGAAACGACAAAAAACGGCGTTTTCCAGCTTTAGTGATAGGCGTTTTTTTTTTTTTTTCGAGAATACTACGCCGCATCTTGCAAACCTAAGGGTCATTCCTTTGTGTCGAGACATCAGCCCACGGCATAAGAAAATCTAATTAAAAAAAAAATGGTCATGGCACCACGATTACTGTTCCTGTCCGAAGACATCCATATTTGTTCTCATTTCGTCTCTTCAAACAGGCTGGTTTAGCCAATGCGGTGAATAAAAATATCATCGCATATATTAAAGATTTTCGCGCTATACGTTATACCTAAAGCCACCTATATTGTCACAACTGTCATCCGTTATTTGTAGCTGAAACAACATCACAAAAGGGATTCGATTGCAAATAGTTCGCTAGTTAAATAGACGTACGAGATGACACACGTATACTTTGTAGAATACAATTAAGAAAGAGCAGATACAAACTACAGGCGAATAATGCTATGATATGGAGCATATGTATTACTCCGGTTAACAGTAAAATAAATCAACTTTTAAGATATTAATATATTCGACAAACTATTGCATGTTCACATAGGCACACAATTAATGAGCTCATTCACGCATCTAATGTCTATGGGCATTAGGTGTGTAGATGACTTCGTTTTATTCCAATTCGTGCGTCACTCAAAATAATTGAACGAGAAAAAACTTAATGTCTACAAAAGTTTCAGTGAGTATACCACAAAATATACTAAGATGCTTCATATATGTCACATCACCTAGCAAGTGAAATGGGATAACAGAAGTAATCAGACTCTAACCCTGATCAACATTTCGCTTTTGCGCCATCTTTGTAAGTTTTTAGGGAGGCTTTTCTACTGATTATCCTCTTCTTTATACCCTTGCCACCCACAGGACACAAATCTTCTGGGGGTACCGAACTGTTGGTTTTCGCACCAGTGATACAACTTAATCGATCCATTTCTACGTAGAAAACACTCTCGATGCGCACCTAAAAAAATGAAAGCATGTATGTGTAGGCGAAATCATTCACGGATGATTTAATCTTATGATTTGAACAATAAAATCAAAGTATCACACTCGAAGTAACAAAAAAGTGGTGGAGAGACAGAAATTGAAGCAATGAAAGACGGTTGCTTACTGAACAAAGCCTATATATAGCAAGAGGTCATGCGTCTGTAAGAATAGGCAATAAAATTAAGGCCCGTTTAAAGGTGCATGCAGCAGTTAAAGTAATGCAGTGTTACCTTGCTTTTTCACTGCAGTGTTTGGTATAAATATTACAGCAATTGCTAGGCATCTCAGGTAACCCCATTGAAAACCTCATCCAAGGTTGCTGCGGCGTGTTGTTTGCAGCTGTTAACGGTAAGACAGGCTATCCTATGAGTGCATGTTCATTTCCTCCTTTTTGTACCTTGAATGAAAGCGACTGAACAGTGGGTGTTGTAAGAGGTGCAGCGTCCCTAGGAATAGGGAACAAAATTAAGTTTTGCTTGTAATAAAAAAAGTTACAAAAAGGAGCAAATATGCTTGCAATAATAGCATGATGACCTACCTTTTCATCAACAGCTGTAAACAACCTGTCACTACTAGTCGGTTCTTTGGATAGGGTTGCCAATGCCAGAGCTTAAAGCTAAGAGCAATATGAGTAATATTTATATCGGTCACGGCCGTAAAGAATTAGCACAATACTCCACTACTGTAACCATTCAACCGTCCATTTATACATATTGTTCATTAAAGAACCATGCACATCTTATTAAGTTGCTCTTTTCTACTCCTAAATAATTTCCTATACAATTAGAATACGTGGGTCGCTGCTTCGGTTTCAACATTTTTGTACGATGGCTATGGCGTGCACTTTATGCATACGGTACGGTACGTGAGGTACAAAGAGCTGTAATTGCCGAACAGGCGGACCTGACGTCCTGTCCCATTTCGCCTGAAAGTGCGCGCCGTGACCGAGCGCTTCGCGAGCAATATATTTCGGACGATATGGTCGCCTCATACCGGCCGTCAATGTTTTGTACAATGTGTCCCGCATGCACGTTGTTTACTTTGCAGTGACAGGGACACAGTGCACACACGACTTATGTGCCTTTTTGCTTGTATTGTTATTTTCCCCCGCCTTCGAAGCGCGTCTGCGAAATCGCTCTCCTATTGTCGCCGCTTTCTGATAACGCCCTCACCTGAAGGCGCGTGCTCAGAAGGGGGGCGTGGATTAAGAAAATTTTGAAAAGGGGCTCACTTGCGCTGTTCACGGCTTTCAATTCCTCAATATGATATTAACCATTACAAAAGTAGAGGTTCATTATGATTTATTTATAGCCTAATAATCAAGCGGCATCACGCACAGTCCGCCCCACTGTAAAATTCGCTTGCACAGACGGCACGAACAGTTTTCAAAACTTCGTCTGTACATCTAAAAACAAAAAACTGCCCTTAACTCTTAACAAAATCCAAAAACTGAGCAAACATGACTTCCTGCGCGCAGAAGAGACGCTGTCCAAAATATATGTACAAAGCCGGGCGCATAGTATCTGGTTACTAATTGAATGCGGCACGCTGCACAGTCAAAAAAACTGCGCAAATGGCTGCCTGTAGTGTTCTGTCGTGCTTTGGTGGCACAAACACCTGTTACGCACGGCTCCTCTATTTTCGGCGCAAATGCTATTCATATCGCAGCCAGCAAATAAGTCAATGCACTTTTTTTTTTTGTACGCAAGCTTGCCATAAGGCATATTATATAAACTCATTTAAACAGTTTTCCGTGAGGAACCGGAGCAGGCTCCCGCTCTTAGCGTTGTCGGTGAGCCATTTAGAAAAGTTCTCTTCCCTTGTTGTGATTAGTCGCTTTCATGTAACCCGGACGAAAATTCGCTTAGTTCTTGAAGTCATGCTTCGGGCAGTTGTTTCGAGGAGAATACGAAAAGAGAACATTTGGGACTGGTAGGAGATTATATAGAACCAATTATGAAGCAATGGCATGCTGCAAAGATATATACTCATGGTCTAAGATGACGGCGTTCACTGAGTCCGATAATGCCGATGGTATCCCGCCGTTGCTGTAATCCGTACTCCGGCGACATTTCACAGCTCAGCTATTCACTGATATGTAGCAAGCACAAACCGGAGCACGTGGACATGTATAGGCGCAAGAGGAAATTATGCACAGCACAATCAAAAAGAAAATAATGAGGGAAGAAATTGAAGAAAGGTTTAAGAAGCTGTGACAAGTCTTGTAGCGTCTTCAACAAGCTCTGAAATGAACGCTTCGGGAGGAGGCCGCACAGCAGCGCAGCTGGGGATGCTTTCTGTTGTGTCTTGCACGTAGACGCGTAGGCGAGGGGGAACAACGAACCGCTCAACCAGTGTGCGATTCCCGCCACGGTGTTGTGTTCGCATGGGCTGCGCGTGGGAACGAAGGACCAACGACCCTCTCAACATTCCATTCCTCCTTTACCCAGCCCTCTTCTGCTTGCACCGGCCAGCCGTGACTTCGGACCGTGCCGATGAGCGGCCGCCAGCGCGCACCGCTCGAGTCGAGTTCTAATAAATAGTTTTGTTTTGTGTGTTCGCAAACGCATTGTTTCTTCAAGCCAACCACGTACATACCATTTTCTAAAAAAAATTGAAAGCCTCCCCATCTAGCATCCAGATTCTTGCGTAAATCCATACAGTTGGTGCATCGACAATGCGGACGTCATATTTCCCCTCCCGTTCGCTACCTACGATCGAACAAAGGATGGTCGTTCGACCTTTTATATTTACTTCAAAATATTATATATGTTGCGTGATGACTGATTAATAATGTCGAAGAGGCGGAGTTCCGAGCTTCTCTTCTATTCTGGCCAACTTTGGTTATAGATTATACAAATTATGTTTAAGTTAGCTAGCTGAAAATTATCTGACTAAAAATATACATGTTTTTATTTGTATTCAGTTGATGTTCGCTTTTCGGATATGAGTAGATGTTTTTATAAAAATTAACAACATCGGCCCAGGAAAGAAAAATTTCCTAATTTGCAGGCCTTTATTTCAGAAAAGGTTCATGGTAGAGCAGCAATAGTTCCACAATATGTTCTCAGCATAATTATCCGCAAACAGCTAAAACTCAAATTTTTATGACATTTGAATACAACGATACGATCATGCTAATTTACAGAAAACAGCGAATATTGAAAAGTGTTAGGAAAAAAAAGAGTTTTAACATTGTTCAAACTTTTTCCACCCATTCTACACTACCTCAGCTTTCAAAACCATTAAAAACAGCTTGCATAATTTTGATGCGCAAGTAATTATGGCCACTTCGATAAAGCCTTTGTCCAATTATAGCGCACCGCGCAGTTCTGAAGATTCTACGGATTTGTGAACTGTTCAAGGTTTTTAAATTTTGGCATATAATTTTGTAACAGGGAGAAATATATTTACAAAAGAGAATTAAAAATATATACATTGAGGAACAGCCAAGAAGCCAGGCTACGAGGGCCCCCAGTTCGACGCACTTTTTCTTAATCTTCCACAAACGAGCGCGCCACTTCGTCCTCATCCTTCTCCAGCTGTAAAAATATTTCTTCGGTCATGTTTTGTCTCGACTTCGCAAATCGACGATGACAGACACAGGAATGAATGATTCAGAGTCAATTTTGTGCGCGTCGAGGTCCTGATGCGCTGTGGCATCAGGCAACACACAGAAGTTTTTCGCAATCACCTTCACCTTAACGCGGATTGTACAATAAGACGATAACGTTCAATGAGCAAGCAACGTACTCCAAATCATTTTAGTAGAATGAAAGAATTGGAAAGGGCATGGAAATCTGCCTCATTAAAACAGTGTTTCTGGGCTGCATTTGTTTTTTCGAATGACTGAACAGCGCACATTATTTTCATTCCTGTACAGTTTTTTTATTCCTTTGCCACCGCCTAGCGCGGTTGGAATGGTCAACTAGCAGGCGGAACAAACTATTTTGTTGTTTATTGCCGATATATATGTTGTGCGCCATATAAATGTACTGGGGCCTTCATGCTCGCAGTCTGCGCGAAAAACTGTCATTTTTTTACCACCGTGTGAATGCCCAAAACTAAAATGGTAACCTCGCGAGTCTTCCGGCTTTTCATTTTCCAGTGATTGCGTCTAGAAAGTACACACATCATATTCGGTCCTTTCTCCAGGTAAACAGACGATGCTGCGCGTAGTTCCTTATGGATAATACAAAAGCACTAGAACAAGAACATCGCTGAGAAATGGTCATTTGTTCCTTCAACTTAAGGCAACGTTTTCATTCTCGGCAATGAAAACGCTACCTTCTAATCACTAATTTAATGTCACATGATCATGCTATGGCGACACGATTTCGTTTTTATGCGCGTTCTCACTGACAACTGGATTTGTACTATAGGTTACGTACAGATGCAGGGATGTAATCGGCGTCCAATACAGGCATATTGGGTCGTGAGTGCTAGCCGGTCTGGGGTATACATATGTGGTAGCACGGTCGTGCTATCATTAGATATAATTGTGCGACAAACGTATGCGCTTGCGACGAAATCTGCATGCATGCAAATAGGCTAAAACCATAAACACATATAGGTGACCCCCAAAGGTGCGCCGCATATATGCGCACCGAAAAGATGAATCCAGACAGTTGCAGCGGTACGTGCTTGAATGCGTTATAGTAATTGTCGTCCCGTACGTGCTACTCTGTGAGGTCCTAACGATGGGCTGAAATGTTGTCGGAATTAAATGCCGCGGTTTGGCGTCCAGCGCACGCGTATTCAACCATAAATATGTAGAATATGTTTTGATTGAATGGTCAACGGAAAATATTCGCTTCGGCAGCCCATTAAAGCTGCGTTTTTAGGATGGCAATGACAATCGGGAGATCAGGGGACAAAGTGGTCCATCATGGGCAGTTTTCATACAGGGATAGCTAATATTGGAAAAACACAAGACAAATTGGTCCATTACAGCCAGTTTAAAAAGAAACGGAACGGTCAACGTCGGAAGAACACAGGAGACCTTGTTCCATTGTAGCCAGTTTTAAAAACTGAACGGGCAACGCAGGAAGAACACAGGACAACATGGTCCATTGTAGCCAGTTTTAAAAAAGGAACGCCCAACGACGGCGGAACACAGGACAACTTGGTCCATTGTAGCCAGCTTTAAAAAACTGAACATCCAATACTGGAAGAACAGAGGATAACATTGTCCATTGTAGCCATGTTTAAAATCCGGATCCTCCAATGCCGGAAGAACACAGGACAACTTGGTCCATTGTAGCCAGTTTTAAAAAACGGAAAACCCAACGACGGAGGAACGCGAGACAGCTTGGCCCATTATAGCCAGTTTTAAAACCCGATGCGACCATTATTAGAGGAACAACGGCAATCTCGGTCCAATATAGACATTCTGTATGTACGGCAGTGCCAATATCGGGAACTCACTCTACATCTTGGGACAAGCTAGCCAGTGTTGGCTATTGACAGCACCAACACTGGGAGAGCAATGGCTAGCCTGGGCCATTGTTGGACATGAGGTTGACTGGCATGCCCTATTTTGGGAGCATGCTGGTTATGCTGGCCCAATGTAGGGCCACTGTTTGCCGTCGTACTTACAACATTGGCCCAATGCTTTGTGCTGCCTGGGTCCATCTTTTGCAAGCATTTGTCATACGTCAAATTGCTTACACTGCTCCACATATATGTCTCACGCTCACGGAGATGCACCGTCTGGATTGGCTTATCCGCAGCTTGTTCAAAGCAGCCCTTGATCTCCCTCTCTATATTCCAAACGAAAGCCTTTTCGCCTTTGGTGCCTACAAGACGGTTGACGAGCTCATTGAGGCGGCCCTCTAGCCCAGCGCCGACGCCTCTCACTAACTTCCGCAGGCTGCTCTATCCTCGAACAACTTTGCATCGCTGTCCTCCGTCCGGCATCCTCGGTGGCCAATTTCCCACCTGCCCTCAGGGCTCACATTAAGACTCTCCCTCTCCCCCGCAACATGCATCGAACTCATCATCAAAATCGCAGAGCAACTCGGGCCGCGTCATTCCAGCAGCGATATGCTGACCGACTTGGCGTACTTTACACAGATGCGGCGCACCATCCTACTCTGACTGCTGCAACAGTGGTTGCCACAGATGAGAACATGACTCTTCATGCCTCCTGCTCCATACACACTTCACATATCACTGCAGCGCAGAAAGTCGGAATTGCTCTCGCACTCTCTGCTTCTAAAGCTAAAGTAGTCATAAGTGAATTACAGCGCACCGTTCTTAATTTTACTCATGGCAGCATTTCAGTTGAACCGTTTCGCATAGTGATATCAGATCCTTCTAAACACCAAACCATCCTGTTATGGGCTCCGCCCCGCATGGATCTCAATGATAATGACGGAGAACGTGAGTAAGCTCGAGTACTTATTTTCCGAGCAGCCACTCATCCCGCCCCCAACATGCCCGCTTGGGCCAGGAAGGACACCACAAACACTTCACGCGACCTGCTTCAACATTATCGTCTTTCTCGCCAACTCTATCCCGGTCCGTACCAAGAACTTACAAAGACAGAGGCCATTATGTAGCGACAACTGCAGACGGACAGTTTCCCTCATCCGAAAAGATTCCATAATATATTTCCTGAGCGGTATATGCCGGTATATGCAGCAGACCTCCTTCAATGATCTGGTCTTGTCCACAACTACACATGCCAACACCCACACAACGTAACTTGTAGGCTCGTCTACGCAGCTCAACCGTGGACGACGTGGACGACCAACAATCGCTCATGGGTCACGCTCTAGAGGCTACCAGATCTTTTCCTTCGGCCCCTTGGGTGATTTAATGAATGTGTACAAACCAATCAACCTGGACTGTCTCTTGCGGGGTAACTTGAGCTCTTGTGTTCTTCGCCGCCACGAAGGCCTGCTTAATGGCCCAGAGTTATTCATAGAGGCTGCAGCTGCACAGAGCGGCGCACCACCACAACAAAGGGTGTCGCAATTAACACATTTAAATTGTATCTTGCACTCCCAGAGGATGTGCTGAAGTGTCGCTATGTTTGTCTTGTAGGCCTTGCATGTGTTTGTGTCGTATTTTGGGGTACATCCTGTTGTACCGCAGCGGGCTCAAGTATGTATATGTTTGGTTTTGCCTCCACGTGAATGCCTAAGCTCTGCATAGCTTGTTGCTAGGCGGAGTGAAGGTCCGGCGTGCCACGTAGAAACTTTGGTTCTCACTAAAGTTCGTCAGCCTCCCCTCTTCACCACGAATCTCTGAGCGACTTTTTTTAGATTGGCAGATGCGGAGAGAAGTTTCCGACACGTGACGGGGACATAACTAGCTCATCCTTATTGTCCGGTGAGAAGGTTTTGATTATTCGGCAGACTGCCGCAGATATTCTCCTCTTGGCGCAATCGGTTTTGCTGTGCGCGAGTCGCGATGGCTAATTCTTTGGCCATTTTGAGTGTTGATACTTTATGCTCGAGGATTGGACAAGTGTTCCCGCTGTGTCGAAGACCGCTACAGCGCATAATCGATCGTCTTGTTACTCGGCCGAGTCCACGAAGCACACTTTCCTCACTTTTCCGTAGTTCCACAGAGGGGCCGCGTCTCTGGCCTTTCAGTCTGCCTTCATTATACGTCGTGTGGTCGTGTGCACATTTCTCTGAAATTGTGTGCCTCGGATACCGTCCCTTTCGTTCCGCAAGATTAGTTCTGTCACCCCGTGGTGACGGTGGTAGCCAATGCCAAGCCGCTCGAGTATGTGTCGTCCAACAACGTTAATCGTCAGTCTTTCTAGCTGCGATATGTGCTGTGCTTCTGCGAGTTCATCCAAAGTGTTGTGGATTCCCAATTGCAGCAGGAGCTCCGTGCTAGATTTTGAATTTGGCAGTCCAAGCAGCGGCGTGTAAACCCTGCGTATATTCATGTCTATTTTGTTCTCCGCCTTGTACCAATTGTGAAAGGCAGCAACTCCGGTTATGGGGCATATGACACAGGTGTGCACGTGTCGCATCCAGCTCCCCTCCCTCATGCCTCTTCTCTTATTGGTGACTCTCTTTAGTAATCTTATTGCATAGGCAGTCTTGTGTATAAGCTAACTGCCCGTCTCCCCCATCCCACCGTTGGATTGTATGATCATGCCAAGAACATTTTTTTTCATGATGGGGATGGTTCAGCCGTTAGTCGTGTTTATATCCTTCGGCTCTACAACCGGTTTATCTCCGATATAGCGGAAACTGGTATATCTCTTTTTTGCCGAGCTAGTTATAAAAACCAGATGCTGCGATTCAATATGACCAATTTACTAAACACACAAAACTCTGTGAATAACTATACTGGCAAAAAAACTTTGTGCAAAATTTGAGCCTCTTTAACATAAAACCATGAAATAATTCATCCTAAAATATTATGTATGTATACACATTATGTGTGCAAAGATGTTGTTGGAAGTATTTATCCAATTTTCTGATGATTGAAAAAGTGCTATGTACTGCGGCTTCTTGTTCCCAGCTGTATACCATGTAATGGGGAGTCCGGGAGCTCCTCAAGTGAGCTGCGATCACTTTTCTTCCCGGAACTACCGACATCCGTGATGATATCCATAAACGTAAAGCTAGAAACTTGAAACCTGATTTCTTCATATTCTGTCTTCTTTGATTCTCTCAGTGGTCGTCCCTTCTGCGTGGGGCAGTACAGCAGGAGCCCCGACACTTGGGCAAGCAGCGGAGCCCCGATTACTCAGATATTGTACTACATTAATCGCTTCATGCAGCGAAGATTCCGGCAGACAATCGCTGCCGCGATTGACCCAGATCATGATACCGTCAGCGTCGATTGTGTTATATATTTCTACTTTTCGAGCTTCTTTGCCAGGCCCATTTTACCAGGTTGAAGAGCGTGGGCAAAATGACCGATCCTTGCGGGTTGCCGGTGCTTCCCAGGGTTTACTCTTCAAACCCCATCTCTCCCGCAACGAGCGCCCTTCTCTCGGTGAGCGTCTTCTACGCGAATATAGGCTCTTTTGCTGAGTTTCATGCGCGAGATTTGGCCCAGGATGACCAAATGTGCGACCCCATCGAATGCACTTCCAGGTCGAGTCCGAGAATTGCTTTAGTGAAAACGGTTTCTTAGTCCAGGATCTGATGTTTCAGCTTGAGCATAGCGTCCTGCATCGAGATGTGAGGCCGAAACACGATGATGGTGTGTGAGCAGGTACCTTCCAGTTCGAGATGGGTGTTTACTCGATTTGGAAATGCATGCTCAATCACTTTGTCCACGCATGAAGTAAGCGAGTCTGGCTTCAGATTCTCCAAGCTAGTAGCCTTGCCGGGTTAGGGGTGAGTTTCGTCTTCGGGATCTTCCACTGCTACGGTACGGACACTCCCTTCATCGTTCGTTTATATATTCCGTGAGTTTGTCCACAGAGTCGTCATTCATGTTTCTCAGAGTCTTTTTTGTGATTCCATGCTGTCCGGGAACGGACGTATTCCGTGTTGGTCGTGCAGGGCCACAAGAATTTATTTGCTGCTGAAACCTTCATTTCATCTAGTGCAGCATTGGGCCTCCCTGCGTAAGACTTTTATATGAGAGGGGGTCCAAGAGGGAGATACGGGAGGCAGTCATTCGTTTTTAGATTTCGTGTCAGTATTACATAAGCGTTGGCTCAGCCTGTCTGGTGTGTGGTAGAATGTATGGGGAATGTTTTGTAATACGCCTTTTTCTCAAGGCCGCTCTGAGCATGCGTGCCTCTTCCCTGGTTGAAAACAAACCACGAATCCCTGATGCGTATGCGCAGTTTTTGGCCTCCGCAATCGGCGCAGCCGTAGCTGATCTCGGAGGCCATATGTAGTTAATATTCGTGACAGATGTATTCGATAGATGGCGTTAGCTGTCAAGAACACACACCGCTGGCGCCAAGGACGTTTTCAACCAGTGCCAGACGAATTTTTAACCACTCCCAGTGGGCACCCATTTTGTGAAAAGGGCGAACTCAATGCTATTTCTCGTTTTGAGCAATTCCTCGTGTACGTTTATTTCTTCTCGGATCAGAATGAAAATGGAGAGAGCTTATTAGCAGAAACTTTGGGGCTACAGGACCAACAAAGACAAATTATGGCACCACCTTAAGAACAGTGTTTGCATGTAAGTCCCCTAGAAATGAGCTGTATAGATAGTACGTGACATTATACATGCACAGTGGCGAAGCTCAGGTATATATCTATTTTTGCCCACCGCCTTCTACGGCGGAACGGGTTTTACTCGCATGGAGCGTGCATTAATAAGGCGAAAGCTTTTAGCGGCTGATGACCCGCCGGCCTGTCAGTCGTGCGTCCGCGAGAGGTATCCCAATTCTTCGCGAGGTTACGCGGGATGCCACTTGTCAACTAATCCTGATGACTTGATCAGAGAAAAGAAAAAACTGCCTCAATAGCTAATTGAATCTCTATCTCTCGGAACCCCGGCGGGCGATTTAACCAGCTGTGCAATGGCTGGGATCGTTAAACGCACATCATAATTCTCTTTGTCACCTTGAGGAAAATAGTAGCGGGATTTCGCGAGTAACAGATACTGTGCCTTTACTTTCCTGTAAACCGATTATATAACGCCGGTGAACTTTCATGATGTCTACGGAATGCTCGTTGTATTTGACAAGGGGCGCGCGATGTACCGTGGGCAGCAGCAATTATCAGGCTTTCGCACGTCTGTCATGCAGATCTTGCCGGATACCAGTTCTCAATTATCCTGAAAAATATGCCAATGATCACGTTGCTTCCGAATAGGAAATTTGAGCACACCTCAACAGTCTTTTCAGCTGTTCGATATTTTGCGGCAGAGTTTTAGAAAGTCATGTATGTATAATCATATACACATTATTTTTCACTTATATGCCTTCGTTACGAAACAATTCAAGTGGAGCATATATATGTATATATATATATATATATATCCCCCGCTGGGGTGGCGCAGTGGTTACGGCACTCGACTACTGTTCCCGAAGACGCGGGTTCGAATCTCGGCCTCGGCGGCCGCTTTTCGATGGGGGCGAAAAGCAAGGTGCCCATGTGCTGTGCGATGTCAGTGCACGTTAAAGAACCCCAAGTGGCCGAAATTTCCGGAGTCCTCCACTACGGCGTCTCTCATAGCCTGAGTTGAGTCGCTTTGTGACGTTAAACCCCACTAACCAAACCAACTCATCCCTGACTGCTCATTGGAGGGTCAAATTCTAAAGTTAAAACTCAGCTACTTTGGTCATTTGATGAGAAGAGAGGAGTCCCTGGAGAAAGATTTGATGTTGGGAAAGGTTGACGGTCGCCGGAGACGGGGTAGGCAGCGAACGCGATGGTTAGATCGCATCCTCGAGGCACTGCAGATGAAGTTATGTGATGTTAGGAAGATAGTGAGAGACCGGAAAGCGTGGCGTGAAATGGTCCATAGGGTCACGAAGAGTCGGACATGACTGAACGACTGAACTGAACCAAACCAAACCATATATATATATATATATATATATATATATATATATATATATATATATAAACTTGAAGTAGGTGACACACTTCGAAAAAACACTTTATTCCGACGTTTCGGCCGGGGTCCGGCCGAAACGGACGGAAGGGAACAGGACATGACTGATGGCGATGGTAGATGACTTTTAATGAATGACGGCAGACAGAGCGCGAGCGCACCTGCCAACGCCGGTGCACACTTCTTCCACACCCGTAACCTTACTCGGGGCCACCGAGCGATCGCTCCGATCGTTTGGACGAAGAAGTCAAAGCTGATCAGATGTATGACATGACGATGATCTCATGTGGATCGGTGAAAACAGCAGAGAAAGAAGGTAGCGGCTTGCCGCCATGATGACAAATGAGGCCTGGTCCGGGAAGCTTTCGCTACAGTGGTCGCCACGATTTGACAGCAGGGTGCTAGTTACGCATCAAATGGCACAGGCGGGGGTTATGTCTTCCGGTGTGTATTGTATCAGGTCGGTGGGTTCGCATGGTCGGGGTCTCGGGTCGTTCGGATCCTTAGGTAAGGTCTTTCATGAACTGTGGCTTGTGATGTGTCCTTGCTTGTTCGTGGCGCCTTGGATCGCTGAGGATCGGAACGTCGGGCTATTTGTCTTCGTGTTTTGTGGCCAGGGTGGGAGGACTGGTCGGAGGGTGGGGAATGGCGATGTCGCGTCGGACTCGGCAGGCTGGGGAACCGCCAGGCGATGCGGCATCCCAGGAACTGGCTGCCGACGACGCAAGACACAGGACGCCGAAGCTCCGGCCCAGGATGATGAGTGATAATGACCTACCCCGCACCTCCAAACAGATGTTACAGGGCGGCAAGCCGATGAAGAAAGAAAACAGGACATGACTGATGGTGATGGTAGATGATGGTAGATGAATGATGGCAGACCTAGCGCGAGCGCGCCTGCCCACGCCAGTGCACGCTTCTTCTTCCACGCCCATAACAATATGTTGCCATTTGGTGTTCTCAGGTGGCGCCTGAAAGAAGAAGACGTTGATGTGTATTCGCGAGTGGTCGGCGGAACTCTGCTTGTCTGCTTTTTGACAAAAGCTCGGCTGCCTTTTTCATGAAGTGTAGACCTGCTTTCCGTGACATATTTTGGTGCCGGCGAAGAGTATCGATCCCAGTATATGTCCCGCAAACGTCCGCACGCCCAGGACTCATATCGCGTTCCAATCGACGCCCTTGTGAACCGTGATAGCCGGAGGAATCAATGACTGCCCCCTGAACCTGGGCTGTTGGAGTTCAGCACCGCAGCCACCCCTCGACCTGCCGTGCAAGCTCCAGGTTACTACACCTTGCAGAATCCACGACTGCCTCAGCCATTCCACAGCAGACAGACCGAATACGTCGAACAATGGCTCGTGCAGTTGAACGAGTCGCCTCATTTAATCAGTAGGACAATGCCATCAATCCTAGAAAGCTCTTCTTCAGCCTGGGAGATGGCGCTCGCATTTGGTACGACAATAAAGAAGCCGCCCTAAATCATGGCGCGAGTTCTGCCGACGCATCCTTGAGACCTATATCAGCTCGGATCGGTGAGAACACGCAGAAAGGGTTTCAGAGTCTCGCATGCAGATGTCGAATGACACTGCAACCATGTACGTGGATGACAAAACACGGCTCTTCCGACGATCTGACCCGCCATGCACGAAGGCAAAAAGGTGCGCCACCTCATGCAGGGCGGTAAAGAGCAGGTGTTCGCTGTTCTCGTGCGCAATTCTCCAAGCACGGTTGTGGGGCTTCTTGCGGAAGCTGTCAGAATGGAGCGGATGCCCCAGCAGCGGTCTACAACCTACGACAGGCTGGTACTCGCTGCTTCGGTTGCAGAGCCGCTTTCAGCCTTCGGGGCCACCCAGAAACTACGCGCCATCATCCGCTCAGTTTTACGCGAAGAGCTCCAGATGCTTTTCCGTGCTCCCTATCCGATGGTTAGCTCTATAGCTAGTACTGTCCGCGAAAATCTTCAAACATTGATGCCTTTGGTATTGCCTGCTGATCCGCCACCTTTTTTCCCGGAGTACCATCGTCCAACTTATGCAGATATGTTGCGACGCCGTGCAACTATTACGACGCCATTACAGCCGCCCGATCAAGGATCACTGTATTCCGCACAAACTGAGCCCCGCATTGAAAACCGACGACCCCCCCAGTGCAAGGCGGACCTGTGGCGCGCCCCAAATGACCAGCGCTTGTGCTTCCATGAGGAGAAACCAGGTCGTCTAGTAAGTAAGTAAGTAAGTAAGTAAGTAAGTAAGTAAGTAAGTAAGTAAGTAAGTAAGTAAGTAAGTAAGTAAGTTAGTAAGTAAGTAAGTAAGTAAGTAAGTAGGTAAGTAAGTAAGTAAGTAAGTATGTAAGTAAGTAAGTAAGTAAGTAAGTAAGTGAGTGAGTGAGTGAGTGAGTGAGTGAGTGAGTGAGTGAGTGAGTGAGTGAGCGAGTGAGTAAGTAAGTAAGTAAGTAAGTAAGTAAGTAAGTAAGTGCTTTTTTTTTCGTTTGCAAAGTACAGTTGTGAACGGACAGGTTCGAGGAAAAAAGCTGCGGGAACAGCTTGGCAGGTCCTAAAACCCGTTTGTTGGCAGCATCAGCCGTGCGGAATGGCAATGCTTTCAATACAATAAAGCACAAGCATGAAGAAAGAAACAAAAAAAGGTGAATCTGCAAAGCTACATAGGTTAGTATTAAAAAAAAAAGCCGCATGAAAACAATCTCACTCAGTCACAAAAGAAGTACAATTGGCAAGGAACATATATAGTGCTGATTTACAATGACTAACCCAATGGTTGACAATATAAATACACACTCAATATTAGTGGCAAAAATAATTCTGTAGAGTAGATAATGAAACATGTAAAACATCAATATTTTCCGAGATTAGTGCATTGAGTAAAGCAGGCAGGGTGTGAGCAACCATTTGCTTACCATAATTAGTTCGCGTGTGTGTTACATACCAGTATTCCGGACATCGCGTTTGGTAGTGAAGTAAATTTTGTTTAAGATTGGCTGTTAAACGGATGGCAAAATTATTCAACTTGCATTCTTCAATGTATGCGCGTACTAACATGTAGTTGTATAAATTATGCGCTTTCAATATATTAAGCTCTTGGAACAAAGGTTCACTTGGGAAATCCCAGTTCATATTGCATATCGCGCGGAGAAATTTTTTCTGAAGGACAAATAACCGACCTACATTTGTGGCAGACGTGGTACCCCAGACAAGACAGCCGTAATTAAGGTGACTCATAAAAAGAGATTTATATATAAGCAATTTTACATTACGGGGAAGATACCTAAGGGAAAAAATTAGTCCAACTACCTGGGATAGTTTACTTACAAGTGATGATGAATGGCTGTTCCATGACATGTCATGGTCGAAAAAAATTCCTAAGCTTTTTACTGAATTCACTAGTTCAATTTTATCCATATTAAGTGTGATGTCTACAGGTAGTGTAGCATTTCTGTTCTTAGCTTGGAATAATATGGCTTTTGTTTTAGTTGCATTTATTATGAGACCGTTTTTGATCGACCATACATGTAGTTTTACTAGTACTTTATTAGCAATTCTTATTAAGTCTGAGGTATCATGAGAAGAAAACAGGAGTGTGGTATCATCAGCATAGATGATGTTTTTGGTGTCATGATCAATATTAACAATATCATTAACATAAATATTGTTTTTATTCACAACTATATCGCCAGTTCCCCTATCGACAGCTGGGACTGCATGGATGTCCCATTAAAATGCGTCTCCCTGCATTAGGCGAGCGACTCCATGAGATTGAGGGCAACTTAGCCCAGCAGCCAAATTCCCAGCGGCAGTCGCGCTCGTCGTCCCCACGCCGATCACCGCAGGCCAGATCTTCCTGGATGGCGCAGCGCCGGTCGCTAAGTCCCCATCGGGAAAACTGAACGCTTGAAGCAGACGTGACGAAGACCCTCCAACAACGAAACATGTGAGCCACCGCGATTTTACGGTACCGAAGACAGTTCCGACCGCTGACGATCGATTCTCGCTGGACATACCCGTGGTTCTCCACTGCCATACAGTTAGCGCATAGGTGGACACTGGCGCTGATGTTCGATTTTAAGCGGGAAGGTAATGGCGCTTCTTAAAATAGTAAAGACTCGCACCGCTGGTGGACTTGTAACTCCGAGTGGCCTGTGGACGGCAAAAGTTCAAATTCGCAGCTCCAGATTCGTTTCCAGCTGCATCGTTGTACCTGTCTGCTCCCGTGACTGTATCCTTATTGTTAATTTCCTCTCGGAATACGGAGCTATCATCAACCTCCGAAAGCGTACAGTGATATTTTCGACCGAGAAAGCTGCTGATACACGCACCGATAATGGCCAACGCAGCACCTCCCTGCAAATTTGAGCCGAGAGCGAGTCGATTCCGGCACGTGCCATTGTTTTTGTGACTGCTACCTGCGGCGAACTGCATGACGAGCCTGCGCTGGCGGAAGGCCACCAGTCTCATTTGCTCAGCAGCGCGCAGCCTCCTCACCCTCCGCGACGGCCGGTCTGAGCTCCGGGCGATTAACTTCACCACCGACCCCCGGAATCTTTTTCGTGCTACTGCCATCGCATTCGTCGACTCCTTAGTGAATGTTTCTGAATATTTTCGTTTGAGGCTGTTAGCATTGTCCACCCACTCCGTGACCGTCTTGACATTAGTCAGGGTCACTCGGAAACACAGAAGCGTGACATACGCGCCCTTTTACTAGTGTACAGCGCTTGTTTCGCGTCTTCATCGAAAGTACGGCAAACGCCTCTTGTGAGGCACCAATTATTACTCCCGATGACGCCCTCCCTATCTGCCAGCAGCCGAAACGTATCTCATAGGCGGAGCGTGAAGCGATTCAGACAAAGGTTTAGGAGATGCTTTGTGATGGCGTGATACAACCGTCCAACAGCCTGTGTTCGTCCCCTGTCATGCTGGCAAAGAAAAAGAATGAGGCCCTACGCTTCTGTGTTGATTATCGAAAGTTGAACGACACCACTAAAAAGACGTCTACAGCTGCACTGTATCGATGATTCGCTCGACAGGCATCGTCGCGCCCAGTACTTCTCTAATTGACTTGACGAGCGGGTACGGGCAAATTGATGCACCCCACTCATCACCCGATATAGACTATACGAGTTTAAAGTACAGCCTTTCGGCCTATGTTCAGCGCATGATGGACACGGTTCTTGCCTGCCTCAAATGGGAAATTTTATTTCGACGCCTTTGTCGTGTTCTCTGAAATGTCGTGACGCTGGGGCTAAGTCGACCCGGCCTTCACTTGGTAGCGTGCAGAGACTCCGGGTTGATGAAGGATTGAATCTTCGAAGTTGGTAAAATATATACAAGCAGGTTTTATGGCACTTTGAGAAAGCGTATTTATATGAAAACGAAGGGTATATCAGCAAAACGACAAGCGTTAAGAGTTCATAGCGAGAAGCGTCTGGATGAGCCGTTTACCCAGGGCTCAGAGCGTCATTTCGTGCTCTGCAACGTCCTAAAACCCTCTATGTCCAGCCCCTCTCTGAAGATGCTGACCAACCAGTTCCAGGCCACGCTCCTCAGATATCGGCATCCAATCGAACACATCACTGGACTGATGGTCTGATGCACTGACTGGTCCGGTATTGTTTCGTTGGGCGTGGTCACTTGTTAACGGGTAGAGCTTGGGAACGGCGAGGAGGTACATTTCTATTCTTCAGCAAAGATCCGATAAGGTGGTTCCGGCAAGTGGATATCCTTCTCAGAAACCCAAGTGGACGTGCGCGCCACATACTGCTCCCAGCATTGTCCCTTTCCGGCAATTGCAAATCTTTCCTGCATTCCCGGGAATTCCTCTAATGACCGTATGCGTCATGCTCCTTTCTTGTCCTGTACGTCAGCGGACGTCGCCTCCTTTGTACAATAGGCATTCCTTACGTGACCATAGCGCTTCTCGACGGGAAGGGTGAACAATTGAACGAAAGCACTTCCGGCTATTTCCCACAGGGCGACATTTTTTTGTATTTTTCTAGACGTTCCCTTGACAGGGCCAATTTGGCATTTGCAGGGTCTCGACAAAGCAAAACAGGCTTACACAAAAGGATTCATGGAAACAGGCTCACTTAGCGCCCTTGCACCAACAGCACATATCCACAGCACATATCTATGCCCACAGGCGAACAATAGAGCGCGCAAGTGCGGACGATGCACGGTCATAACAGCCTCCTCCCCCGCCAGAAGAGTCACGGAGGGCAGCAGTCACAACTGCTGCATGAAGAGACGACTCAATGGCCTGCACATGAACGCTTGAAGCTCGCTGTTGCTAGTCGCGTTGTCTTGATTGTCGTAGGCCAAATTGCTTGAGCTGTCTCTGAAACTCAACCACATGTCTAAGCAAGCACTCGGCTACTGTCTAAAGAGACCAGCTGAAAAGAAAACAGCCTTCGTTGTCCGAGAAAAGCCCACACTCAAGATGCTTAGAACCCACGTATGCCTAGAAAACCAAACATGCTGCTTTACATAGTCACATATATTCAAGCGCACGAAAAAAAAGAGCCTGAGTATCAATCTGGATACTTGTTGAGGAGTACCTCGGACCGCTTAGAAACAGCGGCTAAGCACGTCCGCATTTGAACTTCCCCTTTTTGTATCTTATTTCAAAATTGTACTGCTGTAAAATCAAGCTCCACCCCAGAAGGCGACTGTTCTTCGATGTCGCAGTTTGCAGCCAAGCCAGCGGACAATGGTCCGTCTCTACGGTGATTTTGGCTCCTCCAAGATAGCACTGCAATTTTTGAATGGCCCATACAATGCAAGCGCACTCTTTCTCTGACGCGCAAAAAGCCCTCTCTCTAGAACTCAGTTTTCTGCTCAGGTAGAGCACGGGGTGCTCATTACCGTCGTCATCTCTCTGGCAAAGAACAGCACCTAGCCTTCGATCACTTGAATTACACTGGACCGTGAATTCTCGGTCATTGTCTGGAGCTCGCAATACCGGACGGCTAATCAGCACAGCCTTCAGGTTTACGAAGGAGGCTTCCTTTTGTTCGTCCCAGACTACATTTGTCGGTTCTGTTTTGCGGAGAGCGTTGGTCAGAGGGCTAGCCAAAGCTGAATAGTTAGGGATGCAGCGATTGTAGTATCCCGTCAGCCCCAGGGATGCCGAATTTTCGTGTGCGTGCTCGGCCGCGGGTAGTCTGCTACCGCAGAAATTTTAATCTCGCTGGGTTTCCTGAAACATTGACCTACATTGTGACCTAAGTAGTCCACGGTCGCCCTTGCCAGGCAGGTATCCCATTCGCGCTTGTTTTCATAGCACAGTCCTCTCAGGACGCGTTTGAGAACAGAATGCCATCTTTCTACGCTGTTGCTCCGCGGATGGTGGATCTAGCTATGCACTACCTTAATGCCGCATTGCTCGAGAAATGAGGTGGTGAGGACACTTGTGAAAACGCTACCCTGATCACTTTGGACCTCGGAAGGGAATCCAACTCGTGCAAACACTGACAGCAGCAAATCCACTACACTCTCGGACGTTATCTCGCACAGCGGAACAGCTTCTGGAAACTTTGTGGCTGGGCATAACATAGTGGGGATATAACGGTACCCTGACTCTGTCACAGGAAGTGGCCCAACTACATCTCTTACTAATCGGTGAAACGGCTCGGTAATGATTGGTACTAACACCATCGGAGCTTTCCACTTATCTTGCGCCTTTCCAACCCGCTGGCACGTGTCGCATGACCGTACAAAATTTTCCGTGTCCTTAAAACATCCAGGCCAATAGTATTCTTGCAACAGCCTCTACTTTGTTTTCCTTATTCCAAGGTGGCATGACCACGAGCTGCCATGGGAAAGTCGCAGTAAGTCTTCGCGGTACTTCTGGGCAACGACTAATTGGTCCCGCTCTACTCCGCGCTTATCCTTGAATAAGCGATACAGCACTCCCATTCTCATCTCGAAAGAAATATTTTTTGCTGTCTCAGTGGCGCGGTGGCGCTCCCTTATCTCCTGTATTTTGAGATCACTGGCTTGCTCCATAGCTAAGTCCTCTCGGGTTCCACTTAAAAGCCTCGTGAGATTACTAGACACTGGCGGCAAGAGGTTGCTCTCAAGAATGTCCTCATTTCGCGTCTCATCAAGCTCACTTTCAAGTTGACTTATCTGAGATGCCTCGCTCTCAAAGTTTTCTGACCCGCTATCTTCCGCATCGACCACTGTTTTAACTGCTGTTTCCTCCGCTGTGGATTTTTCTGGAATGAGCAGTGTAGCTAGTTCTCGCGCCTTCGAACGTGTTAAGGCTTGCACAACTCTGTCTCCGAAAAGGATGGCCTCTTTCGCAGTAGCATGTCCGATTTGTTGGAAAACAAATACGGATAGCACTTAGGAAGCTTTCCTGAAACGGCAGCCTCGGTTGTTAACTCGCCGAAAGGGCCCTCGATGACCACGTTCACGATTGGCAAGCACACACTCTGTTCCTCAACTACCTGGCGGATCCATGCACACTGTCCTGTATAGTCGGAAGGCGACACATACGCCGGATGGACATCCATCGTTGCGGCCGAATCGCGCAGTACTTTGTAAGGCTTCCCGTTGACTACTAGGTCATGCAGGTAGGGTTCCAAAAGCTGCATATTTTCACTGCAGTCACTGACATAGAGAAAGCAATCGTTTCTTTCCGGCAGTTTACGGCAATGTGACCCTGCTCATTACACTTAAAGCATGTGAGCGGCTTCCTAGCCTCAAGCTTATTCTTTGTGTTCTGCGCGTTGGTCACTTCCCCACTTTTCTCACTGCCGTCCTTTCTAGGAAGTTTGCCTGAAGAAACCTTCCTTTCTTCGTTTGCAACTCTAGCAAAGTGCCTTTACTGACGATTATTCACACTCAACTTGGGATTACGGGGCCTATCCACTGCTGGGTTGCTGAATTGTCGGCGCGAAGCATACTCCTTAATGAGTTCAGCAGCTTCAGTTGCCGACTTAATGTCGCCTCGGTCCTGTAACCGATTTCTTTCTTTTTCTGGGAGGCACTTATAGAGCTGCTCCAAAAGAATTCGCTCGACTACAGCGTGCCTATCACTGTAGGAATCTGTGCTCTTTAGCCACTCGCCCAAATTGACTTTTAAATTGTACAGCAATTCAGGATAACTCTCGTCCCTAGACTTAGTAGCGTTCCGAAAACGTTGTCTGAACGCCTCGGCGCTAAGCCTATACTTTCTCAGAAGGCAAGCCTTGACCTTCTCGTAGTTGTCCGCGTCCTCCTTGCTTAGCCGCGCGACAACCTCCGCTGCCTCGCAGGGCAGAACCGTCAATAATCTCTGAGACCAAGTGTCTCGCTGGAAGGACAGTTTTTCGCAGGTTCGCTCAAAGTTAACCAGATACAGACCGATATCCCCTAATATCACATATGGCTGCATGTACTTTGCCATCTTGAAATCTGCCTCCTTGTTGAGAAGAGGTACCGCTAGCTGAGGACAATTGCCCCACCTCTTGCTCAACTCTAGTTCGAATTTCCGTAGCTCAATTTCTTGCTCCAGCCTTTTTGCTTCTCTATCAATTTCACGTCTCTTTTCCTCTTTTTCCCTCTCAAGTTCACGCTCACGCCTCTTCTCCTCTTTTTCCCGCTCTTTCTGCTGTCTGAGTTGCTCCTCCTTTTTTTGTCCGATGAGGTTCCATGCTTCACTGAGCTCCGCATCATCGGTTCCAAAATCAGTAATTGCCTTTAAAATCAAGGTTTTTTGTGCCAAACGACTTTTATCACTTCTCAATTCCTCACGCAATAGCAACAGTTCCGGTTTCTGCTGCTTTTGTAGGTCCATGATCGCTCCGAGTGTCGGCTACTTCCAAAACAACTGCGCAAACTACCAAACCTAAAGGCGTTTCAACACTCTTTACCAGTTCTAAAGTCTAACCCTGTTCTAGAACCTGGTCCACATCAGAAAAAAAGCCAAGCACTCACCCACACATGCGATCGATGTTCAGAGCTGCTCTCTTGTTGGCCGATTGTTGCTCCTGCTTGTTGCTTCAGATGCCAGCTCCGATCACCAGATGTTGAGGCTTGTAGATTCAGATCCAACCGCTACCACCAGTTGTCGTGACGCTGGGGCTAAGTCGACCCCGCCTTCACTTGGTAGCGTGCAGAGACTCCGGGTTGATGAAGGATTGAATCTTCGAAGCTGGTAAAATATATACAAGCAGGTTTAATTGCACTTTGAGAAAACGTATTTACATGAAAAGGAAGGGTATATCAGCAAAATGGCAAGCGTTAAGAGTTCATAGCGAAAAGCGTCTGGATGAGTTGTTTACGCAGGGCTCAGAGCGTCATTTCGTGCTCTGCAACGTCCTAAAACCCCCCATGTCCAGGCCCTCTCTGAAGATGCTGACCAACCAGTTCCAGGGCACGCCCCTCAGATATCGGCATCCAAGAGAACACATCACTGCACTGATGGTTTGTTGCACTGACTGGTTCGGTATTCTTCCTTTGGGCGTGGTCGCTTGTTGGCGGGTAGAGCTTGGGAATGGCGAGGAGGTACATTTCTATTCTTCAGCAAAGATCCGATAAGGTGGTTCCGGCAAGTGGATTTCCTTCTCAGAAACCCAAGTGCACGTGCGCGCCGCATACTTCTCCCAGCATTGTCCCTTTCAGGAAATTGCAAATCTTTCCTGCATTCCCGGGAATTCCTCTAATGACCATATGCGTCATGCTCCTTTCTTGTCCTGTACGTCAGTGGACGTCGTCTCCTTTGGACAATAGGCATTCCTCACTTGACCATAGCGCTTCTCGAACGGAAGGGTCAACAATTGAACGGAAGCACTTCCGGCTATTTCCCACAGGGCGACATTTCTTTGTATTTTTCTAGATGTTCCCTTGACAGGGCCAATATGGCATCTGCAGGGTCTCGACAAAGCAAAACAGGCTTACACAAAAGGATTCATGGAAACAGGCTCGCTTAGCGCCCTTGCACCAACAGCACATATCCATGCCCACAGGCGAACAATAGTGCGCGCAAGTGCGGACGATGCACGGTCATAACAGAAACCTCTACGACCACCTTGAACGCCGGCGCGCCGTATTAGATGCCCACCAGTCAGTTCACCTGACGCTAAAGACCGAGAAGTGCCACTTTGGCTACCAAGAGATAAAGGTTTTCGGTTATCTTGTGAGCACCGCGGGCGTTAGTGCAGACCCCGACAAGACTGCTACCGTTGCTTTCCTGCCACGAAGAGGAGTTTGAAACATTTCCTGGGTCTTTTTGCGTACTACCGCCGCTTCATCGCCGACATTTCCAAGCTAGCCGCACCCCTGACCCGCCTCACGCGGGATTATACACAGTTCTCTTGGGCCGCGAGCAACAGGAGGCTTTTGCGGAGCTGCACAGGAGATGCATTCTACCCCCGTTCATGCGCACTTTGATGAAGACGCTGCCACCGATGCCCACACCGCCGACAGCAATATCGGCCTGGGCGCTGTACTCGTTCAACACCAAGTTCGCGTGGACAGGGTCATTGCGTATGCCAGCCGCATGCACTCCCGCGCTGAAACAAACTATTCTGCTGCAGAAAAGAAGTGCCTCGTGGCTATGTGCGCAAATATAAAATTTAACCTTTGCCTTTGTGGCCGGCCGCTTGAAGCGGTTACCGACCACGATGCATCGGGGCGCCTAGCACGATGGAACCTTCATCTTCAAGAATTTTATTACACCATCCTGTACAAATCTGGTCAAAAGCACGAAGATGCTGACGCGCGCTCACGGGCACCCGTGGGATTAGGAGATATGGCCACGAATGATTACAGAGGTTTTCTTGGAATAGTGAATGCCTTATACATAATGATCCGACAGCGAGCTGACCCAGTCATTCGACCTGGTTCAGCTCGAATGACATGGAGTTGTAATGTTTTAGCTGGCATGCACACAAAAGGCTCGGTCTTAGTGAGCCCGTGTCTGTTGGCTAAAACGAGAGAAAATAAGTAAAATAAAATGAAAATGACGAAAATGACAGAGTCCAGCTGCATGCCCCATCACTTTGCCTTGTACCTGGGCCAGGATGACAGTGAAGCAGTGTCTGTATCCCCAAGGGCAGACCACATTATGTTAGTCCTCAACAACGGCAATGTTGTCCGCCTCGCCTGCTCCGTCGCCAGCTGTCAGCGGTGCCTTTTCTGCTTTCTTCTTCTTTTTCTTGGCTGACCTGGCTATCACCGAGCGATTGAGCAGCGCACTGAGAGCCTCGTCCTCCACCTTGTATTAAGACTCGAAGAGGTCAAGGTCCAGCTGGCCACCAGTGATGCGGTTTGAACCGGATGGCATCAACAGCACTGTGTACTTGAACTGGGCCACAAACTCGCCCTCTTTCTCGTACAGCACCTGGAATGGGTCAAGCAGCTTGTGGTTGACACACTCCAGCACTCCCATTTTTGCTTTAACCTCCTCGTCAAACGCCCTTAGCGCGAAAGGCATAGAGGCGGACTGCTTGTCTACAATGCTAACAAAAGCTCGAGAGGCCTTGCTTCGCAATAGGTAGGTCTCGTCAGTGCGCTTATACACCGTAGTCCGGGTATCCATCTCACGACCCTTGCCTTCTCCCGTGCTCACAAGGACGTCAAAGGCATATACCTCGTGCAGCTCAAACTCGCATTTTTCGTGCTCTTTCCTTTGCGCTTCAGTTGGGTTCTGGATGATTGACTTCTCTCCATCTATCCTGTACTGCTTGAACTGATGCGACAACATGCCTTCAACAGGCTTGCATTTGTAGGATTCTGCTACTTTCTCTATCACATCCGTCACGGCATTGTTCTCTCCACTAGGCTTGACCAGCCGTAGAGCCGCTTCGGCTGCATAGAAGGCAGCCTTGATCACATCAGCCTTCCTGCCAGTCACTTTGTTATCGGGGCTTGCTCCCACGATGACTGTATGTGCCACAACCGCAATGAAGCCATCAATGTGAGCTCCTAAATCGAGCTTGACTACTTCCCCGTCTTTCAGGATATACTCCGCATCAGATTTGAGTGGGGAGTAGTGGCAGAGAGTCATTGACCACCTGGATGGTAGCGCTGCTGATGTCTCTCGCCAGTTCCGCAGGAACCTGTATACATTCTGTCTCCGCAATGGCGCTATATTCAAGAAAAACTCTAGCATTGTTGACCGAGCGCACCTTTCGTCGTGCCGAACGACATCCGTGCCAATACCCTTTTTTCTTGTCACGATGAGCCCATCTCCGGCCCATCACGCACACACGCCCTAGTTCGTCAAGCCTATTATTGGCCTAAACAGTCTGACGCCATCCATCGCTAAGTCAGAGGCGGCCGCAAGTGCCAACGTCGAAAGGCACTCCCTCTCATTCCCAGGGCTTTGCTCCACCCTATTACGCCGCCTCGGACGCCATTTGACCCAGTCGGCATCGCCCCTCTGGACCCATTTCCACTACATCGGCCTGTAAAAAATTGATTATTACGCGACCTATTATTTCACACGGTATGCAGAAACCAAAGCGGCGCAGCGTGGCATACCATTTGAGATCGCTCAGTCTTTTTTGCAGCAAATCATGTTGCGTCATCGCTCGCCGTCCCTAGTCGCCGACAGGGGCACCACATTTAGGGCACAGCTAATGAACGACGCATTTGAGATTAGTTATACGAACCACCGAAAAACCACGACCTATCACCCGCAGGCGAATGGCCTCACATAAATACTCAACAAAATCATCGCCGACATGATAGCAGTGTAGCCTCGCCGATCAAATTATGAAGTAAAATTCTCCCCTACATCACAAATGCCTACAACACGGCCATTCAAGAGACGACGCGCTTCACACCATTTGGCCTGGTCTACGGGCGTGAAGTTCAGATGATGTTAGATTCCATGCTTCCGAACGGCAGTGATGATCATCCACTCACGCCAGATGCCGAATAGGTTGCTCAGAGCACTGAGGAAGCACGTTAACTTGCCCGCATTCACATTCAGCAGCAACAGGGCACGGATGCACGTCGCTACAACCTCCGTCATCGATATTCAGATACCAACCTGAAGAGAATGTTTGGGTGTGGACCCCGGTGTGTCGGCCTGGCTTGTGTGAGAAACTGATCTCAAGTTACTTTGGACCTTATGAAGTTTTGCAACGTGTCACGGAAGTGAAATACGAAGTCCTTGCAGCTGGCACTGTGCAGCCCTCGCGTTGTCAACCATGCTCCGAGAACGTGCACGCTGCCCGCATGAAGCCGTATTTCCCGCTGTAAAGTGCAATGTGCCCTTGCACCGGCCATTGCTCATGCTCAGCCACAGCTTTTCTTTTTTTGTGAAGGGGAGTAATGCCACCGGGTGTTCTCAGGTGGCGCCTGAAAGAAGACATTCAAGTGTATTCGCGCGCTGTCTGCGGAAGTCTGCTTGTTGACAAAGCCTCGCCTGCCTTTTTCGTGAAGTGTAAATCTGCTTCCCGTGACAATACACATATTTGTGCTCCACTTCCTTCATCAATTCCTGGTTCTCCAAGGCGAGGTCTATACAAGTACTTCGAAAAGGTTCCACCGCCGTGGGTGGCATTAGGAGCGAGAGGACACATGATGAATTCTCCCGCATAAACGGTAAGAAAGGCCGGTTTCGTTTTGCAGAGAAAAGCTACACTACGCAGGTCAGAGCTGCACTTCGCGTGTGCGGGTGCCGACAGTTGTGCGCATGCGCGAAAGCCAAGTTACAGCCTGAGAGGCGCAGGTGCGTCGCCTCCTATCCTCAGCCGTCGCCGACTCCACCGGCTGACCTAAAAATGTGCCGCGTGCTACTGCGCATGTGCGTCGCCTCTTTGCCACGCTCGCCGCTGTCGCCTGACCTTTAGCCGGGGAGCGTGTTTACGACAGAGGCACCGCTCGCTACTGCGCATGCGCAAGGAGGGTGAGCCGCGTGTATATTGAAAGTGTTTTAATTCAGACAACACAGTTACAGTTGTCTAGAGGACAGATCAAAAGGCAATTAAGTGCGTGACGAAGAGTCAGCCCCCATCATGGTCCAACTCAGGAGCACAAGACATTCGGAGCAGAAAGAACACACTCAGTCCATATTCATAATCGAACATGACGAAACACATTTATGGTGACGAACGAAAAAGCACAAAAATAACTACATAAGTGAATACAATGATTACGCCTCGAGTGACAACAGGTACAAAACGATGTCCTTTTTGCAATTATGGTATCGCAGCGCTTTCAGACAAGGACAAAGACTAGGGACACACGCAACTTGTCTTTTGTCTCTAGTCCTTTGTCCTTGTCTGAAAGCGCTGCGATACCATAATGTTTGGTAACCACCACCAACTAGCCCAGCAGTATACCCTACACCTTTTTGCGAGCTTTCAAAGACTTGCTTTCATAAATATTGCCTTAAGTAGGATTATGATATTTAAAACAACTAGGAATTCTGGGAGTTTCTGGATGCCGTAGTTAGTGCGAATTGCTCCTTTATTAAAATTTGTCTTTCGCTTGTTGTATTTGTGCACTTAGGCGATGTGCGCGTGATAAAACAATCTACTAGGTTTTCTATATATTTGATTCCAGTTTATTCGCACGTAGCCATAAAGATAAGTTTTTCAACCATGTATTGGCCTCTATCTGCAGTGCATCCAGAGTTTGTCCCAAGAAAATGATAATATTGTCACACTGTTTGCGACTGGCGCTAGGTTAACAGAGCCAGTACAGGTGGAATTTCACGTACCGAGCTTTAGGTATGTCCTGCCAGTCCGGAGCCTATTCACTTCAACGTCGTTTTCACTCCGAGTGCCCCTGACATTCCTTCCTCCTTAGGCATAACGCACACAATCACACGTGCACACAAGCGGACAAAAGCAACCAAAAAAATGTTTGCAGATGCAGTTTGTCAGTACCGCGCTAATTACGGCTTTAATCGCAAGACATGAACTCTCTCTGGACGAGGTAGCCGACGACCTGTGTGCTCTGATCGATCCGGGAGCTCCTCCTAAATGACGTTGCTGATGCGCCGCACGATTATATATAGTCCGAAGTAGCGGCAAATTAGCTTGTCTGACAGGCCGCGGTGTCGAACAGGAGTTCACACCCACACCTGGTCACCGGTGTTGTAGGAAGCTTTTCCGTGGCGGAGGATGTACCGACGTGAATCTCTGTCCTGTTGCTGGGTGATGTGGATGCGTGCTAGTTAGCGTGCTTGCTCAGCATGTTGGGCAAACTGCTCGGCGTCAGAACAAAGTTCGGTATCTATTTGGCAAGGGAGCATTGCTTCCAGCATCGTCCGAACCTCGCTGCCATAAACGAGGCGAAACGGCGTGAAACGTGTAGTCTCTTGGACTGCCGTATTGTATGCGAATGTCACACATGATACGATCGCATCCATGTCTTGTGCTGGGCGTCAACAGACATCGTCAGCACATCCGTGATGGCCTTATTAAGCCTTTCTATCAGCCCATTGGTCTGCGGATGGTAAGCAGTAGCTTTTCGATGTGCCGTACCACTGAGGTGAAAGACTTCAGCCATCATTTGTAAGTAAAGCGGTAATGCGAAACGCATTACCATTACCGCTTTTTCAGTACGCTTTTGAAATCACGCGCAGCTAATGGTACGAAGTTCTGGAATGTAAACATGTGATTGGAGATTAATAATATTGTTACGGACGACAAGGAAGAATAAGCGGGCAGTGGCGCGGGCAGGAGCGCTCGCGCTAGGCCCGCGAACATTCAATAAACGTCATCTACCATCGTCATCAGTCATGTTCTGTCTCCTGTCTTTATCGGCTTGCCGCTTCTTACATTTGGTTGGAGGTGCGGCGTACGGCATCCCCATTGGAGCATCGACGCCATCTTCAAGCCGGGACCATCACCGAGGGCCCAGGGACATCGCCGAGCAGCTTCGCCCCAGCCCTTCAAGCCCAGACCTGAACAACTACCACCGCCCAGCCCCCAGCCCGGACCTGAAGACAAGGAGAACAGACATACCGATCAGAACCGAGAGGAAGGACCCGAAAGACCCGAATGACCCGAAGGAACCGATGGACACGAGCACGCAACCCCCGCCCAAGCTGCTCGACGTGACCTCGAGCCATCGGTCCCATGGACTCTGGTGACGGATGATTGACAGCTCCAAGGGAGGCGGATCACCCACGCATCAGACATCGTACTGGCAAGCCGTTCTATTCTTCCTTCTTCCTCTTCTTCTTCAAGCATCCAGACACGCCCATCATCATGCCATAAAATCATTAACATCGCTGAACTTCCTCGTCCACGATCGGGACGATTGCTCAGTGGCCCCGGGTCATGTTACGGATGACAAGGAAGAAGAAGCGGGCAGTGGCGCTGGCAGGAGCGCTCGCGCTAGACCAGCGAACATTCATTAAACGTCATCTACCATCGTCATCGGTCATGTTCTGTCTCCTGTCTTCATCGGCTTGCCGCTTCGGAACAATATAATTACCGCTTTATATACTATGGCTATCAATTTATTTGGAGCTAAGGGCAAGAAATCATGCAAATTAAACATGCGAAAGGGGCTAGTTTTATGATACGGTTTCCGAACCACCCCTTAAAGGAAGAGCGTTAATGCTTTATTATTTGCAAAGTATGCGTCATTACCTTCGTCAGTGTCGCGAGCAAATATATTCATGGTTCTCGCAGGTATGGTGAACGTAAAATGAGTGTTTATCGGGATGTTTGACCCAACGGAGGCATAACATGGCCGAGTTGGCACACACGTCCAACTTGGGCACTTCTTTTGAGTTCGCAGAATGACATCAGATCCTTTCTCTCAGATCCCTTGGATCCCATATTAGTCGAGCTCTCAAAGGCCATCTGGGATTGATCGTATTCCGTGGCTTCGACTCTGACTGAAGGTGTGCGAGCTTTCCTTATGTGGCATTCTTCGAATTTGCGCCTATTGGTAAATGTCGGATACCAGACATAAAGGGCTTCTCTTGCGACACACACTTAGCTCTATTTGTTAATGACCTAAGCTCCAAACTTGATCACAACATTCTAGTGGACGCCCTCTTCTTAAATTTCGAAAAGGCGTTTGACAGAGTTCCCCTCAATTCCTTGGTACTTGACTGGCTTCGTAACTTTCTAACTAACCGGCAACAGTTTGTTTCGCTAATAAATGCTCTTCTTCTCACTCCTCTGTTAAATCTGGGGTACCCCAGGGCACAGTACTGGGGCCCCTGCTTTTTCTTATCCATATAAACGACCTGCTAACTGACATATGCTCTAACATACGCCTATTTGCTGACGATTGTGTTGTGTACCGTCCCATAGGCTCCGTACAGTGAAGTTTGCGCGCGACCCCTGCGCCACCTACCTCACTTCCAACGAAACTTTGAGAAGGCGCTGCGGCCCCAGCGCACACTTTCAGACGCAGTTCAACGGCGGCGAGTGGTAGTCTCGGAAAAAAATAATGCGAGAAGAACAAAAAGGGATCGTCAGTATTGATGCGCCATGGATTACCGTAGGCGCGAAGGCTAGTTGGGCATTGAATTCTTGATTCCCAGGCAGGCCGCACGAGGGACCGGCACTGGTACGTTACTCTACCCCAAAGAGCAATGCACCATACTACCCGTCCTTTATTTCATTTTTAACTGTGCATTTTTTATCGGGTTGAGGGTAAGTATAATATTTATTAACCGGTGAACCATTAGTAGCTTTCACCAAGTGATGCGGAAGCATACCGAAGAATCACGTCGGTTTTCTTTTCCACTAAGAGGAGAAGGTGTGTTATGGTAACGAGTTTTTTTTTGTTATTTATTTTACTTCATATTGTTTTTGGTTGTTCTTTTCTTATTTTCTTGTTATTTTCCATCTCCTAGCCTGCGAGGGACAAAACTTGTTCAGTGCGGCCCGCTTAGCAAATACGAGTTTTAGACCCCTGTTATATTCCCTTGTTGGCTTACAGATTGTCACTAGCCACAAAAAAAAGCTAGTGCATACCTTAACATACAATCGCACCCGCTGGTAGGGCACAAACGACGGTGGGCGGCCACTGGCTGCCTACCGCCTCCCCTGCATCATCAACCACGGCCTGCCTTAAGGGGAGCGCGCTCCCCTTGAAATCGACCGTGTCTCGACCATGCTCAGTAACGCGGAATTCGCCATGGCGGCGCTGAGTGCGGTGCTCCTCCGCAGAGCCCCCTGTTCACTGTACGGAGCCTATAATCACTCACAGTGATCGCCAACTTCTTCAATCTGACATAGATCGCATTTTAACTTGGTGCAGTAAATGGCTCATGTCTCTTAACGTGAAAAAAACTTCTTTATTTTTTTTTTCGCAGGCGTCCCTCTGAACCACCTTTTAAGTACCTAATAGCTAACTCAGAAATTGCAGCTGTAACCACATATAAATTACCTCGGCCTAAACTTAACACATGATCTTAAGTAGACATACCCCGTAACTCAAATTTCTAAAGAAGCAAATCGAGGTCTGGGGAATTTTCGGCGAACACTACGTCTAGCACCACCATTGTTAAAATCACTAGCCTATGTAATATTTGTACGGCCCAAACTAGAATATGCATGCACTATTTGGGACAATAATCAACTTAATCTTTTTAACACGCTAGAAGCTATACAGAACCGCGCCGCTTCTCTGCAGTCATCTTCTCATCATAATTCATCTTCTCTGCATAATCTTATCATGAAAGTGCAACCAAACTGAAATGCAATGCTCATTTTTCAAATTTAGCTAACCGGCGTAGCATCGCAAGAATATGTCTATTTCATAAATTCTATTATCATCTTTCGCACGAATCTGTTATCATCCCTGCATACCGCACCTCCAGCCGCACAAACCACGAAAAGACAACCCATCCTTCGCAACCCATCTGCGCATCTATATTCGTTTTTTGTTCGTACAGCAAAAGACTGGATTGACTTGCTGCCGACGTCGTGCTCCATACAGACCCATCACTGTTCAAGTCATCACTCGAAGCAATATTATGCCCTGAAACTCACCCTCTCAAGCAGTACCCTTTCAATGGATCCTTTGAGGTTGAAATAAATAAATAAAAAACAGTCAATTAAAAGACTGCTAGAATCAATTAGAAAATGGAACCAAATCAAAAGAGGATGCGTCATAGGAACCAATAAACGAAACGTATTAACAGAACCGCTTCTTATCAAGCTCAAAAAGCTTGGGAAGAAGCCCCACGTCAAATTTCTACCGTTACTCGCGGTAAATAAGCTGTATGGGCCTGACTGCATTTTCGAACTGAAACACTAATCTGCCCTTGCTCGCCAATACGTAAAGAAGATATTTAGTTTTCAAAAGAAGTATCCTATGTCTTTTTTGATCGGCGTCAAACTCGTTTGTGAAAATAAAAGCTTATTCCTGCATTCTGAGGACCGCTTCAGCACGCTTCCTATAAAGTTGAAAACATACCTGAGCCCAATTAATGTGTGCTAAATTATTGACTTCAATTCATGTCTTTTTGGTTATTTATAACAATGAAGTGTAAATTTTTATGCTTATGTGCATCTAATGATTGGATAAAACTGAATTCTTCACCCATTTACATGTTCATAGACGCTTCTTTCATGTGGCGAGCTGGTAGTTTACAGGTACATTTTTATTTGTTGCTAACTTACCTGCGCAGCATTGGCCAGCAGATACATGAATATAATATTTATTTTAATTGGCAACTTTTTGTTCAATTCCCAACACCCAAACCTAAAAAGGAAGTATAAATGTAAATCTCCCTGCAAGTAGGTGCACTGAGACTTCCTGCTTTCATATTAGCTATTTTGAAATACCAATCCAGTTTTCGTGCTCCCTGCCGAGTGCTTCTGAAGCCACTGGCCTCAAAATAGTTATATTCAAGGCTGCATGCGCGCAGTCAGTGACGTGGGCTCTTTCGTCAAATTTGAGAATGAAACTCGCTGTGACGAGGCCAGAGGTGTTGCCGCTGTTCTTTTTCAAGACAGTCTTCTTTTTCTTTTCCGCAGTATTTATTTTGATGTGTGAACTTCACTTGCATTATGGTGCAGGCGCCTGAGAATACATATTTTGACGACTTACAGTCTGTTATAAGTGGTTTCCCGGATTAGAATAAAAAGGGAAGATTAAAAAATTGGTGATGATTACGGTACTTCCTAATGCGAAATTTGAGCGCAGCTCATCAGCTGTTTTATATTTTTGACAGATTGAGGCAAAGAATTTCAGCAAGACATGTATGTACAGTTAGAGACAACTAGTTACAAGGGACAACGGCGATGACGACGCGAAACCCAGGAACGGGCGTTAACAGGCTTAATGCTGAAACGATGCCATTCGAGACCTTTTTAGAAAAGCGAAGTTTGTTTAGCGAAGTTTAGAAAAGCGAAGTTTAGAAAAGCGAACAATGCTCAAGGTTTTGGCAAAGAAGGATATAAAAATACATGCTGTATAATTTTGTTCATTACCAAGTTACGAGAACTCAAACATGTAACTTCTCCAGCGTTGGCCAAAACATCTGAATTCAGGTTGTGCAGCAGCTGCTACTCCGTCCGCAGCTGTTATAAATATGTGATATGACATATTTGAGGCATTTTTGAAGCCCTAAGAAGTTGTTTCGCTGCGCATACATAGGATGTTGACGTCCAAGACAAAATGACAAGAGATCAAAGCATAAGCACGGAACAGTTTCACTCACTTCATTTTATTACCTTAAAGGCCCTCATTACAGGGTATCACATAAAAATAAAAAGAGAATACAGACTCTCTTGTATTCATTTTTCCTAGCCGTAAACTGGTATCATAAATATTTGACGATATGCATTAGTGAATAATTTCTAATTGTATCTTCATTTCCTATGAGTGACAAATGTTCAACACGACTTGTGTTGATGATTCTTCAAGCTTGTTATCCTTGCCATTGAATGTATCAACTTTCCCTTGGATCTATAAGTGTACACTTGGCCTACGTTAGTAATTTTAGCACCCTCTTTTTGTTCTTGTGTAAAGCAGTCCATGTGCGTTCTGTCAGTGACTCCCAGATTAAGATATTCTAGGGCCCCTCAATCTGTTCGTAGATTTATACTTTGAACATTTTAACGATGCAACCTTTATTTCTGGAAAAAAACATTTAAAAAAATGTAAGCTGAGGCGCATAAAGATCCCGTGGACTGCAGAAACTGGGACAGAAGAGCGAAATTAATACAAAATTATCTTAGTTCTCTTGTGGGTCAAAGATAAATCCTGCTTGGCATCTTTGGTGCCTTGTGCATACAACTTCGAAAGCGTCAATGCATTCATGCAACCAGTTACAACCCTTTTTTCCTGGTCAATTCCTTGTGAAGGTTTTTTCCCAAGTTCAAGGATCTCTTGCATGTTCAAGTTCAAGTTCCGAAGTTCAAGGATCAGCCTTCCTGATAAGAGACCGTTTCTGGCGCTAATTGTTTAACATTCATGCTGCCTGTTCCGTGGTTGTTAAGGCAAGACTGGTGTTTTACTAATTCGTAAATGTCATTGCAGGTTTTCCCATCTCCTTATGAACGCACAGTTGTTTGGCCACACTTTGTGCTTTCGTTATTTGGTTCGAAATGCCCTGCACCCTTTTTGCTCACACATGTGACATGATCTTAAAGAAGATCTTTGTTTTCGCAAGAACGGGAATTTTGCCTAGCGTGAAGCAGGCATCTGCCGCGTCATGTGTCAAATACAAATGCGTCTGCATGAGGAGCATTTTGGGACTAATAATCTTAAAACTACTAGCGTATAAAGTGTTTTGCTATGGACACGAGCTCGGCGTACTTGACACAGCGCAAAAGACATACAGGTGGAGCTCGCAGACACCCAAAGTAGCCGTGCACGGTCTTCTATGAAGTGCTTTTAACCTATGAAGCAGATTGGGAGCTGCGTTCGACTCCAGGTATCTAGGCTGTGAAGTTTGAGCGGCTATATCTGCGACCAAATATAGAGCAGAAAGCAGCATGTATGAATACACAAGACGCGATTCTCATTGGGAGTAACACGCAGCTATATGAGTACACTTTAGGAAGAGGAAAAGGTGACATCGATACACACATTTTTCAGGATAATTCAAATATGCATGACCTCTAATACCTTTTATAATAGCCTTATATCCTTTTATAATAAGCCTTTCTAATCATTTTATAATAGCATTTTATAATAAGCCCATAAAATGATTCAATGTGCGATTGAACAATAAGAGTCCGGGAGCGCGCTAAAGAAATTATGTTTTGGTTAGACGTGCGCCCGCAAAAGAAATAAGCTATTAGTCGTGGGCGTTAACAACAAACATGCTCGCTGGTGGTCCGTCAAAGTTCCTGTCGCGCTAGTCAACGCTCAATCAAAAGGCGGCGCAGAAAAACGTAATGCCGCAAACCATGACTAGTATAACCAGAAACTTGTGGAAACACACAGGAAAAGATAGAATCTTTGACGCACATCCCGAGGCAAATTGCGCGTCAATGAAAATGATGAAATTTCGTCTAGCAACAATGAGCATGAAAAAACAAAGAATACAGATTCGCTCCACTCACTAGATTTACAATTACAAGACCGCAAGCTGGCGGGTGTCGAAAAAGAAGAAAGATTTGAATGGCTTGCGGTATTTATCCCGTCTGTGAAAGGCATCACCTCGATGATCCGAAAATAAGCACAGAAAGGTTAACAAAATGCGCGAAATTAAAATATCCAGGGCCTTTAACGCGCGTAATAAGTGTTTAGGCGCAGAACATGGACAATTTCTGGAAGCTCCCGGCGCCGCTGTGATGTGGTCGTGCGTCTAGGATGATGTCATATTTATGATGCCCGATGCGCCGAAGGTCGTTTTATGTGCCAACGTACCGCCGCAAGAGCGGATGCGCCCTCGCGGACTGAGTGATGAACTCAATACGCGACAGCGTATAGACGTCCATACTCAGACTTGGTCTCCTGGTTTCAACTTAGCGTCGCGTCGTCGCAAGTTGTATCATCGCGTGTCGGCGCGTTGCTGGTCTTTGGTGCGCATCCGGGCCAGTCGTCAGGCTTCCTCTGCCCGCTGCAGGTTGGCGGCGAAGTCGCGGTTGTCTTCTGTCACGTGCGGTGTCGTGGGCTCCCTGCCGTATAGAGACAAGCTGGAACTCGGTCGCTCTGGTTTTTTCCTTGACGGCTGTGTAATACGCGAATATCACGTAAGGTATGATGGTGTTCCAGATCTTGTGTTCGGCGTCGACGTAAACAGCAATCATACCCTCTATCCCTCTGTTAAGGCGCCCCGTAAGTCCTATGGTCTTGGGATGCTGCGCTGTTGTATGTCGATGATTTGTATGACTGTAGGTTAAGATGACTAGCGTGAGCTCTGCCGTTAAAGATGTTTCCATGTGCGTAATGAGTACTTCAGGGGTAACGTGTTGCAAAGAATGCGTTCAACGAAGAACTTGGCGACTTCTGCCGCGGTGCCACTAGATAGGGCTGTCGCTTCGGCATCTGTGGCCACAATAATCCACTTTTTGCCCTCAGATGAAGTTAGAAAAGGGCCGAGAAGATGCATCCCAATTCGCGCAAATGGCCTATTCGGGGGTGGTATGGGGTTCAGGATCTGTGTATGCCTGATCGAGGACGTCCTTCGTCGCTGAAACTCGCGGCATATTACTACGCAATGAGTGAAGTCAGCAGGCAATGTACGCGCAAACACAAAATGCCCTGCTGTCGGTTAATCGTGCAATACTTGCAGAATTTCCCACTGGAGGCTTACGGTTACAACACGAAGCTCCGCAGTCTTGTTGGGTGCGAAGTTCTTCACGAGGACGTCATTGCTAATTGCGAGTGACGAAAAAGTACGCCTGAACACAGCAAGAGGCGAAACGTTTTTGCCTTCAAGGTAATCGGCTAGGTCTTTTAAGTCAGGGTCCGAGCGCTGCTGCTCCGCAAAAATGATCTCGCTTACAGTCTGAAAAAGGTGTCGTTGTCATCGTCCTTCGAGGGAGCGTCGAAGGTAGCGCGAGATAAGTTGTCTTCATCGGAATGCTCGCGGCGCGTCCTCTAGACTACAGTCCCGTCAAATTCCTGGAGACGTGCGCTTCTTCGGCCATGACGGCCGGATGAGTCTTTCAAATTGGCGAGCCAGCAGAGCTCATGGCAATCGCTTGCGTTCTTCAATTATTGCCCATATACGTACGGAGTGAACTTGATCGTGGGCCAAAATACGCGAGACACGCCTCGGTGATCGAGTAATTCGATACGGATTCTGAGATTGACCTGCTAATAAGCATCAGCGATACCTGAATCTTAGTGTGTCGGGAGTGCTACTTTTCTGCCTTCAAGCTTGAGTAAAGAAATATGACGGTGCTGCGGACAACTGGTGTGTTGAAAAGTTCACACTGCCACGGCGAATGCCCGAAAGCATGTGATCCTTTCAAGCACCTATTAGTGTAATTACTAGAGTCGCGGTTTTGTGGCCCGCAATTACTCGTATAGGTACACGCAAAGGTAACAATTGTTTCTTCTGTACAATGCTGGCACGGAAGAGCAGAAATTAGGCTGTCATCAGCTGCAACCTTCGATGTCTCAAAAACGCAGTTCCTGAAAATAAGGGACCGCGGAGGAATAATACCAAATAATGCGATGCGCAGCAAACTACCCGAAAAATGCAGGCTACGGCGACATGTAAAGAATTGCGCCCGACATACGAAAGAATCTCAGTTAAATGAGACATATGGGCTCACGTATTGATTCTCTCTGTAAGGAGTCTCAATATGCATCTGTAACTAGACGGAGGTGTTCGAGGTTTATTTGAAGTTTTTCGGGTGAATTAGGTTTCTTTATTTCAGGTTTATTTGTTTCAGTATCTAGGAATGAAAAAGGGAGAAAATGGGTTTGTTAAACAATGCACAATTAACATTCGATCATCGCCTCTGCGAGCGCTTGCCCCTGTGCAGGTGTGTTTGGCATTTTCTTCGCACCCACAAGATCAGTCGTTGATCTCATATCTGGCATTGTGTCCAAAGCAGATTTCCAGTAGTAGTTTGATAGAGGATGAAAAGTTGATTCTTCTTGGGTTGGAGGAATTTCATAGGAAAGCTGCCGCATCTGTGATGTCATGAAGATAAGATGAGGTGTTAGCGGTATTTAGAAATGTGTGCTACGGCGTCCGCTTTCGGGATATGCTTTGTTGGTGGGGAAGTCGTTTTACCTTTGTACGCAACGTAAACATGTAACACACTAATATTTGTTTCAATCATAAAATATTTTTCATAGCGGTTTTGATACCTCGTCTTCCTGACTGTCCTCCGTTTATTGGTTTCGTACGTGAATATTTACAAGCTAGAGCATAAGCATAATGATTTCTTGTAAGGACATTGGTGAATATTATATAGGGGTTTTCAGGACACAGATCGAATTTTTGCAGACCGCACTCATGTACCCGATCTTCCTATACTTTCTGCATTGAAGTTGCTTGGGCACGAAAGGCCGAACCGGATGTCGAAAATGTCCAAGCTTCACATGCGATGGTACGCAGTCTCCCTTGAAAGTCTCCCTTGAGTCGCACAGCGGCGACATTTGCCGCGCGATTGTCCTGAAATGCGCCAACTGCCATGGCCCTCATTACTTCTCCTCAAAGCACTGCCCCCGCTTAAAGACAGAAAGTGCAGTGCTGAAGCAAATGGTGCGTAATCAGGCTACGCACAGAGTCCGCGCTGCTAAGGTGCGACGGCGTCGTTCGCGTCCCCGAAGATCATCTAAGAAAGCAGTTACTTTTGATAGCAAGGCCCCGAGAACTCCTGCATCTTGTCCTACTCCTATTCCTGCGTTTTAAATCAAGGAACTTCGATGGACGGTGAATCTGGAGGTGCTGCCTTAGACGTTAACTGGCCACCATTAACAAAACCTTCAACGTGCTCTGGGCCAGCAAACTTGCCGCGAACCGAATGTCCTGCACCTACTGCCGAACTAGAGAAACGTCAGTATGTAGGACATGGCCAAGACCTACCGACAATTGCCATTCTCACATCCATGATGAATGCAATCCGAGCTGTGCCATCTAGTCTGCACACGCCAGTAGAACAGAACGCGCTACAGGTTCTGGACGCGCTAACACCCGTTGTAGCGGATCTACAGCAGCAGACACAATGGCTCCCCCTGCACATTTGGAAAAAACTCAAGGGCGCCTCTATTTTTCAATAGAATGCCCGTGGGTTTTAGTCCCTAATTGCAGATATTCGACAATATGTTCCTGCAAATCGCATCCCCATCCTTGTTATTTTTGAGCCGAATGTACCAAAGATCTTGCGCACTGTCAGGCTGCGAGGCATGTGCATCTCCAACGCACCAGGAAACCAGCAAGGTCATCATTGATATTCGGCGGGAACTCACATATGTTATCCATCCGGTTCCTCCCAGCAACGATAACCAGTACGTTTGCCTGACAGTGAAGAAGCGAAATTTCACGTTTACACTAGTGGGTGCGTATATGTCCCCTATAAATCATTTTGACGCCACACGATTGAGCGACTTGATGTGATTACGCCTGGCCTTTGGATCATCATAGGAAACTTTAACGCTCACCACATTATGTGTGGAAGTGTTCCAATAAACCTCAAGGGAAGAAAGCTTGTGTCCTCCGCCTCTGATCATGACCTGCATTGTCTTAGTGACGGTACACCGACCTTTATTCGAGGGGCAACTTACAGCAGCTGTCTTGAAACAGCTTTCATCTCTCGATGCCTTACCATCATCATCATCATCATCATCATCATTATCATCATCATCATCATCAGCCTGACTATACCCACTGCAGGGCGAAGGCCTCTCCCATATTTCTCCACTTAACCCGGTTTTGTGCTAGCTGCATCCACTTGACCCCTGCGAACTTCTTAATCTCATCCGCCCACCTAATTTTCTGCCGCCCCCTGCTACGCTTTCCTTCTCTTATAATCCAGTTTGTTACCCTCAGCGAGCATCGGTTATCCTCTCTTCGCACTACATGTCCTGCCCATGTCCATTTCTTCTTCCTGATTTATACGAAAATGTCGGTAACTTGAGTTATTTATATGATCCACTCTGCACGCTTTCTATCTCTTAATGTTACCCCTACCATTTTTCGTTCCAGACACCTCTGGGTTGTCCTCAACTTAAGTAGAACTCTCTTGGTTAGCCTCCACGTTTCAGCCCCATAGGTGAGACCTGCATTGTCTTAGTGGCGGTGCACCGACCTTTATTCGAGAGGCAACTTACAGCAGCTGTCTTGAAACAGCTTTCATGTCTCGATGCCTTATCAGCAACGTCCAACGGTTGGCAGATATAGAAACACACTGAAGTGACCACATTCCTACATATGCGATCATTGTAGCATTTCCACATCCACGTCTGTCCCAAGAATGCGCCACATCGATTAGTCGGCATTTCAAGCGCTTATGGAAGCTGGCTTCTCTGCAGGTATCGAAGAGAATATTAGGAGGCCATGATAAACGCGACGTCTTTCCTCCCCCCAGTGATTACCTGCACAGGGTTTGATACGGACGTACAGCGCCTGCGATCATTCCGACGGAGGGCAGAGCGCAGATACCGACGCACGAGGTCGCGCCTCGACCTCAGAGGTGCGAGGCGCATGCAAAAGAAAATTCAGCGCAGAATTCAAGCACTCCAGGCAATACGTTGGCGGTCATTCTGTGAAACGCTTGATCTCCGCAAGCCTTTATCACGCATCTGGAATGTAATTCGTGGTCTCCGAACATCCCCAAAACAGCTCTACTCATTCAAATCTCTCGCACTCTACCAAAGACGTGCTGAGGTCGAGGTGACAGAACCTTTCTGGGCTAGGGTAGCGGGCCAATCGACTCCAACGGCAACGCTACATTTCAACGATGTTCCAGCTTCACGGAATTCACGAATGGACCTTCCATTCTCGGTGTAGGAACTTGACGCTGCGCTGGCTTCTTGCAGACGGTCATCATCGCCGGGTCTCGAAGGTGTAACTTACACTGCGCTTGGAAATTTTGGACAAGAAGCTCGATGCACTCTTTTGGAATATTACAACAAATCATGGATCGAGGGTACAGTTCCAGACGAGTGGAAGTGCATTCCTTTAGTTTCACTCCTGAAAACTGGCAAATCGCCTCTGAACTTGACATCATACCGTCCAATTGCACTGGCTAGTTGCGTTGGTAAAGTACTGGAACGAATTCTGCTTCCACGCATTGAGTTCTACCTTGAACGCTACCGCATATATCCCGACATAATGTCAGGGTTCCGACGTGGACGCTCCTTAATTGACAACGTGGTGAACCAAGTATCATCTGTACAGCGCCAAAACATTTAAAAGCGATTACCCGCGGCGTTGTTCCTGGATATAAAGAGCGTATATGACAACGTCATTCACCAGGCCATTTTGGACGCTCTGGAAGCTGCCGAGCTTGGCAGTTGGGTTTTTTGCTGTATATCCAGTTATTTATCCAACAGCTCTTACTTTCATCAGACTGGGGATGGCCCAACTTCTCATTTCACTTCCCGTGGAGTCCCACAGGGCGGAGTACTAAGCCCAACGCTTTTTAATCTTACTCTTGTCGGGCTTGTCAGCTTAATACCACTGTCGGCGCAACTTTCAATATATGCAGACGACATCTGTATCTGGGAATCAGGAGTTGCGCGCCTGCAGGTTAGAGTGAGGCTTCAAAAGCCGGCAAGTATAGTTGCGGCCTGCCGCCATCTGCAAGGTCAACAGATATCAACTGAAAAGTGTTCGCTAGGTGCATTTACACGCAAGAACATGCCCCCTTGCACCGTATGCATTGCTGGTAAAGCCATATCCAACAAAAGCAACCATCGCTTTCTGGGAGGGATCATCGACCGAAATCTTTTGTGGACTCCCAATAGTTCATTCATGAAAACGAGGCTGACGGAAATTGCTCATGTACTTGCCTCTATTGGGGGAAAGTCATGAGGAGCGTACGTGCGCTCGATGCTCCAACTATACTGTGCATTATTTATGGGATTTCTTCGGTACAGCTTACCTGCACTTGGAAATATTAGGAAAACCAACTGAGGAATTCTACACAGCGTTCAAGCTCAAGCTCTGCGAACCTGCCTGGGATTGCCGAAACGTGCCTGTACGGCTGATAACATTTTAATTGCACAGGAGCATCCCATATCTACCTACCTAACAATTGACGCCCTGAGGGCCCATTTCCGACACATCTCCCAGGTTCCCTATTATTATTTGGCCAGTCTTCCTATTACCAGGCCGCGTACATGGTTTATAGAGACCGCTGATGCGCATCGCGCTATTTTGCCGTGCCAATTTACACCCGAATCTAGACCGTCCTCTCCACGTTCGAGCCTGCATAAACCACACGCGCTTCTTTTAATACCCGGCATCAGGAAGAAGGTCGACCTATCGCCGACAGATCTAAAACAAATCACTCTCGAACACTTCTATGAGCACCATGCAAATCGTTTGCACGTCTACATCGATGGTTCAGTGAATGCCTTGAGTTCTTCCGGCTCCATGGTCATACTCTCAATTAATATAGAAATAAAATTTAGGACAATTCACCCGACTTCTTCAACAGCTGCAGAGCTAACCGCTAACCCTCTCTTCTCGACGAGCGTGCTTCTTCTCCTGAACACATATTCGCATTGCAAGGCGAGTGGGTTGCGTATCCTGAGCCACTACACAAGTACCTATTTTTGGAGCCTAATTGAAGCCCTGATTCATAGCACCGCTCCATCATCAGCTCAAATATGGGCCCGATAATGGAGCGTCTAGCCAGCTAAGTGACTATATGTAGGACCAGACAATGCCAACATATTTGCAATACGGGGAAGATGACTAGCGCTGCCTGGTTCAGGGATTCACCGTGTGAGACGCGCAGAACAGGCGAGTAGTTATTAGAGCGTTGCCGCTGCAGTAAAAATACACGAAGTACCATTCCTCCATTTAAACGCCGGTTCGCCAATGTGTAGCAGATAGCGCGTCGCTAAATCGCACCAGCCCCCGGTACTTGCTTTAAGAAAGTGTGGATATCGAGTGATCGCTTGTTTGGTATTACAGCAGAATAGCGTGCACTACTCTCAATCACCTCATGAGGATAAATGTGCTAATCCGTAAAGCTTAGGTGTTCGAATTTCGTTACTATTATTTCAACATAACCAAAGGGATTTTTGAAGAGAATCAGAAAACCAGTGATTGTCTTTACTACAATCAGTTGAACATGAAAAATGACTTCTTGTGAGGATGGTGGTGGTAAAAATATTTTAATGAAAATGTCTAGGAGGTTGTAGCGGTGGTTGGAGGCCTCAGTCCGGAACGCCATTGGCGTAGGCAGCTGTTGACGCTCGCTCTTTCGATGAGTTCTTTTTGATCCATTGCGTCCGAGCTGGTCAGAGCTGCCTCCAACTCCTGCTGCGTTGGCTGGTTATTGATAGCGACAGTCTGATTTCGCTGGCATGCCCACACCATATTGTACATTTCCACCTTCTTCCCGCAGAGTTTGCATTGTGAGTCAAATGACTCGGGATGTATTGCGTGTAGTCTTCGTGGGTTGTTAAAAGTGTTGGTCTGTAGCTTGCGGAGGTGTACCTCCAACCTTTTGTCTAGTGTCTTTGCCGGTGGAGGGTAGACCCAGCGCGATAATCTTAAGTGCTGAAGTATTTCAGTGTAGGTTAGCAGTGGGGTAGGAGGTTCCACGAGATCCGTATGAGGTGCCCGGGGGAGAAATGTTCAGGCTGATGCGTGTGCGCTCTCGATCCCTGGGATGCCCTGGTGACCCGGTACCCATACTAAATGTTTATGCGTGGGTTGGTTGCAACGGGTGTAACTATCTTGCAGGCTTTTAGCTGCTAGCGGCGCAATCCTGCCCCTGAGGTAATTGCGATATGCTGTCTGTGAATCTGTAAGAATGTATTCTCGAGGTAGCGTGCGTTGCAGCTAGGGCAATCGCCACTTCTTCCGCAGCCAGTGTGTCGTGGCTGGGCAATATTAGTCCATCCACTGTTTGACTTTGGTGCACTACCACAACGGCCGCCGTTCCCTGTTCAGGGCCCGCAGCATCGGCATAAAACACGCCCGGCGCGAGCCGTAGTGCCTTTTTATAGCTTCCGCTCGTGCTTGTCGTCTTGGCTGGTGAAAATCGGGGTGCATATTCCTCGGCAATGGAGTTCCCTTGGATTGTCCTCTCCATTAGGTCTCCATGAGGCTGGGATGTCGCTTGTATGGTCTAGCTGTCGGGTGCAATCGATGTTCAAGTTGTTCAAGACTTGTCGGCCAGTCAGAGTCGTGGAGAGCCGTACTACCTGCGCCGTGAGGTGTGCCTCTACCAGCTCATCTACCGTGTTGTCGATGCCCAGTCGTAAGCGCCGGTCCGTCGATGTCGTAAAAGTGAGGCCCAGGGCCTTCTTGTAGGCTGTTCTGATTATGACATCGACGTTCTTGATGTAAAACTTCTTGAGACGGAAGTAGGATGCTGCATAGACAACGCGGCTCACGACGAAGGCCTGCACCAGTCGGAGAGTATCTTCTTCGCACATCCCTTATTTCCGCGTCTTTATTCAGGCCATCACCCTGGCGACTTGCTCGCTCACGAGGCGGAGTTTCTGGATGGCGAGGTAATTGTTGCCCTTGTTATTGATGCACAGACGCAGTATCTTGATGGACTGGACTTCCTTTATTGATTCGGTGTCAACGTGGATGTCAATCGTGGCCTGATTTTTGTGGCAGCAGAAGATTAGAAGTTCACATTTTTCCGGAGAGCAGGTAATCCACATGCTCGTGCTTAATTTTGAACTGTTGTTGCCGCGGTTTGTAGTTTTTCTTCAATAATTCCCATACTACCCGTGGTTGCCCAGATGATTAAGTGTACAGGGCGTGTCACATGCCCTGTTTTTGATTTAGAAGAGGTGGAAGATTTTGGAGTGCAATATTGAACAGAAGTGGGGATAATACTGCCTCTTGTGGAGTCCCTCTCGTGCCCATCTTCACTTGCGTTCTTTGTTTAGTGCCGATGCGGATGTGGACTGTTCTATCTTTAAGGAAATCATAAATGCCTGAGTAGAGTTGCTGGACAGGTTTTGTCGTCTGGAGGTTCTGGAGGACTGTGGAGTGTTTACGCTCATTTGAGGCCGAGGGATAGAAGGGCTCAGTCACTGTTTCTGCGTGTTGAATCAATGACTTCGCGTTTGAGTTGCAGAAGCACATCATGAGTGGACAGATTGCTCTAAAACCAAACGTCGTGTGGGGCAGTAGCTCGTTCGCTAGATAGTTGGAGAGATGCGCGTGGATTGCCTTTTCTATCAGTTTGCCTGCGCACGACGTGAGGGATACGAGGCGTAGGTTTTCAATGCTGACTTTCTTGCCGGGTTTGGGTATAAAGTGTAGTTGGCTGTTTTTCATGCCTTTGATTGGTGACGATGCGCCAGATCGTAAACGTAATCCGTAAGTTGCTGCAGTGCCTCCGTGCAGAGGTAAGTTAGAAGTCCGACCGTAATTTTGTCTTGTCCCGGGGCTGTACCTCGGTGCATATCTGGTAGTGCTGCTATAATTTCTTCTAAAGTGAAGTATTTATCTAGGTCTTTGTTCGGTGTCCCCCGGTATTCTGGATTTTAGTGTTCTGCGTCTCTCGAAGTGAAGATATAGCGACGCATGAGTTCATCCACGAGCTTGTCATCCGTGCCTTGAAAGTAGTGTAAGGCTCGATGCAAATTTCTATGTTGTTCACTCTTCGTTTTCGGTGGATCAGTTAGGCATCGGAGAAGGTTGCACGTAGTCTTGATGTCTAGGCGAGCCTTTGAGGGATTCTCACCTTTTAAGCTAATTGGTGCGAGCGAGGTCCTATTCGTACTGGTTTGCTTAAGTAGGTAGCTTCGCTATTCGAATTCTGAGTTTTCGATTGTGCCTTTGTTTCTTCCACCGTTTTAGAGACTACGTCTAGCTTTCCAAAGATGTAGGAGAAGGTTTTTAACAGCTGGGTGGTCTTCTGGTGTGAGAAGGGCTTTTGTGAGGTTTTCTTTAGGTCGGGAATGGATGCCACCCACTCTTCGTAAATAGTTATTTGTTCCGACGTAAGTAGTTTAGTGTCCCTCCTGAATGTCTCCCAGTCTGTCACTCTGACTTGCCCACGTTGTTTGCTGTGCTTGTTGCTTTCAAAGATGGCCTGCACCACGTAGTGATCACTGCCTAAGGTTTCTCCCGTATTAGGCCAATCATAGTTGCGGGCGTTGCGGACGAGCGTGAGGTTGGGAGAGGTATCCCGAGTTATGCTGGTACCGAATCCAGCTGGATGCTGCGGCTCAGTAAGTAAGGTAAGTGTCAGCGATAGCGGAAGCTATTTTCCTGCATTTAGTGTCTTCCTTTGGATATCCCATAATGGGCTAGAAGCGTTAAAGTCCCCGACTATAGCTAGGGGAGCTGTATGAGCTTCTCTTAGTGCTTTCTTTGTTTTATTGGTACCCTCAAGGTAAAACATTACAGAGGGGACAAATATAAAGATAGCGGCAAAGGCTACACGGCGCTGTTTGGGGAGACTATATACATTGAGTATATAGGTGCCCTTGCTGTTACGGTGTTGTTGTAGCAACTTTATGAAGGTATATTCAATGTCGCCATGTAGGTCGAGGTCTACAGGGGTTGTTGTGCATGATTTCTGGGCCAAAATGCATGTCGAGGGGCTTTTTTTTTGTGTGTTGAGTATCCTCTGCTCTTAGCCTCCATACTCACTTCTTGCAGGGCTATTATTTGCGCCGCATGAGAATAAGAGTCTACGTATTGTAGTAATGTTTCCCTCTTGCGCTTAAGTCCCCTGCAGTTCCATTGTAGGATGGCGAGTTCAGGTCTTGGTTATGGCGCAATGTTGAGAATTAGAAAGGAATGTCTCCTCATGTGTTGAATATCCAGGTTCTTTATCAAGTTCAGGGATTACTAGGCGACGATTTTCCATTTTGCCCAGTAGATTAGTGCCTTTGTTGTGAGAAACATCCGACTACTCCTGAAATTTTTGAAATTCCAAATCTCCTGCACTTGAATCCTGATTAAAACTGATTCAAGTTTTTCTATCATGGGCTAGATGACTGATTCTAACATGCTTTTGATTGTCGTCTCGATCACAATTTGTAATTTATTCGCCATTAGATCTTGGATTGTGTTTTTCAAGCGGGTAATGCGGTCCTGTGTTTCGTCGTTCTCGGTAAATTGCGGCAGGGTTGCCTGCTGTTGTGGTATCTGCGGAATTGGCGCCTGCTGGGGCGTCTCTTGATGTATGGATGCGAGAGATGGACTGTGAAAAAGGCTGACCGCCGAAGAATTGACGCGTTTGAATTGTGGTGCTGGCGAAGACTCTTGAAAGTTGCTTGAACTGCCACAAGATCAAATCAGTCGATATTGTCGACCATAAACCCTGACTGCTCATTGGAGGGTCAAATTCTAAAGTTAAAGCTCAGCTACTTTGGTCATCTGATGAGAAGAGAGGAGTCGCTGGAGAAAGATTTTATGTTCGGAAAGGTTGAGGGTCGCCGGAGAAGGGGTATAGGCAGCGAACGCGATGGTTAGATGGCATCCTCGAGGCACTGCAGGTGAAGTTATGTGATGTTAGGAAGATAGTGAGAGACCGGAAAGCGTGGCATGACATGGTCCATAGGGTCACGAAGAGTCGGACATGACTGAACGACTGAACTGACTGGGGCGTCTCTAGTGCAGTCCGCCTGTAGATGGTACAAGTATTTAGCTGCAGTGGGTACGGAGGGTGTGCCTCTTCCTTGTCCCTCTTCATCGGACAAGCCTGTTGTGTCAATGGAGGTAATGTGTTGTTCGGATTGGCTGCGATGCCTAATTGCTTTTTTAGGTTCCTATTTTCTGAATTTAGTTTCATGATCTTTGGTTTAACTTGTTTGTAAGCCAACGCTTCGGGGAAGGAGGAAGCTACATCTGCCCAGCTCACCTTGTCGTCGTTGCGCTGCTCCTTGTAATGGGGTCCTGTTGCCTTCTCAGCTGGACGACTTCCGGTGGGGTGTGACCACTTGTCGGTAGTGCCAGGTGTTTGCTTGATGACCGTGTGCCGTGTGGTGCTGAGGTGCTGTTGTTGGACTGGGCCTGGTGGGTCATTCGGTCTCCGCTGCTCGATGTGCCTCAGCGGCTGGACCGGTCTCGAAACTTGGCCCTGGACTGGTGACTGTCATGACCTGTTTTGGATCAGGCTGGTTGTGTTGTTCGGTACTAGCACTTGCATTGATTTGACCCCATGGGATGTGGGCCTTCGCACACCGTGCACTTGAGCTGGCAGTCATGTGCTTCTTGAATGTCGTCCTGACCACACTAGGGACATCGTGACTGCGCAGGGCGAGGGCAGACATCCGCCCGCTGTCCAAGTTTCCCGCACAATAAACAGGCTGGTGCTGTTTTCTTGCACTGGCGCACCACGGGAAGCGCCTCACGGCAGTAAAAGACGTGACAAGGGACCTTTCTTCCTTCGAAAGTGACGGCCGCTATGTTGGGGGAACCTAGTTTTCTCACACTCACCACTGGTGCGTCCGGGGAGCGAAGCGCTTTCGTGATGTCTTCATTGGAAACCCTACGGTCCACCTGTATTACTCCTTTCCGTGTGTCGTCAGAGGGCTGAAGGGTAGGGGTACACTGCGTGTGCTGTGTCCCCTACTTTAAGTTCTTGAATTGCGAGGATTTTTCTGATTATTTCGGCGTCTCGCACGCCGACGACGATGATGTTTTGTTCCCAAATGGACCGAAGTGTGCGCTGCTGATGTGTTGTTAATGCCTGCTGCCATGTGCAAGGAGCTTCCGAGAGTGCTGCTTCTCCTGAATTTGCTGAGATCAAGCGTTTCCTCTAGGCATGATTATGATGACTGCATTTTGCTTGTCGAGACGCGGCTGCGGAGGAGGCTTCCAATGCTTGATTTGCATGCGTGGCACCTGCTGCAGTGGCGCATCAGCTGCAGCGGAGAAGTGATAATCTGGCGTTCCTCTTTCCTGCCGTGCCGAGGGGTTGGTACGGGCTGATGGGCGTTCGCATTCTTCTATATTGCTTTGGATATTGGCTACCGTAACCTAGTCGAAAACTTGCGTTTTCGCCTGCGGAATGGAGATGATACGCATTCCATCCGGGTCGTACCACATCAAAGTGGTCATGATTTGCGGCAGACTGCCCGCGGAGCAGCGGCGGGCAGCTACGTCGAGGCCTATCCTTTAGGATTAGCTACTCGCTCGATCTGCTTGAACTTTAAATCCTCGTTGTATTGGAGAAAATGCTCCCACGCGAGAAACGATGGTCTCTTCATTGTTCTGAAGTGCCCGGGAACATGGCCTGAATCTTTTGAAGTACGGCCGTCATTGGATGGAAGGATGGATGGAATATAGGAGCGACCCCTTTTAAATGGGGTGGAAGCAGTAGCTATCATGCTCATTTTCCTCCCAACATCTTAATTATTGATTTAAATGGTTAAATAAACCATCATTCTATTTATTAAATTTTGTTTCTACATTACTAACATTATGTCAATTCTCTGCTTTTAAGCCACAAATCTTCCAGTCGTTTTTTTGCTAGTTTCCACCACCGGTTTATTCACCCGGCCACTGGTATCTCTAAACTCCAGAGCTTCAGGAACAGTGATTGCGCCTGCACCAACTTAAGGAGGGATAACATTACATTCGAGTATAATATCGCCAATCGTTTCACTGGAGTTTCCACATACAGCACATGCGTCATCTCCATAGTTAAATTTCTTTTTGTAGCTGCGTGTTCTAAGGCACCCTGATCTAGCTTCAAAAACTAGGTCACTGCCTCTTGAGTTATCAAAGAAATGTTCCTTTCTGATCTGCACTTTCCACTTTCGGTGCATTTCCACACTCTGTTTCTTTTCCATCGAATTTATCCAATTTTTACCTTCTGTGTTTTTCACCTGTTGCTTAATGCTCTTTATTTCTCCTTCCTTGTTACTAGCATACTTACTTGTTAGTTTCCTAGTTCTTTTTTTCCATTGCGAGTCAACACTTTTTAGGTACAGGTATTTAAATACTTTAGCTGCCCATCTGTTACTGTCAAATTTCCTCAGGCGTTCCTCATATAATGTTTTGCTCTGAGCTTCCCGTACTTCGAAAGATGCCCAGCCTATATCTCCCTGTACCGCCTCATTTGTAGTTTTGCTGTGGGCACCTAGTGCTAATCGTCCAACGGATCTCTGATTTGTTTCTAATGTCGACTGTACCTCTGACTTTAGGCACAAAACCGCGTTTCCGAAAGTAAGTGCGGGAACCATAATTTCTTTCCAAATACCCCTCAAAACCTCATACCTATGGTATCCCCACAATGCCTTATGCTTCATTATCCCGGCATTCCTTTGCCCTTTGGCCTTAAGTGATTGCTCATGCTTTCCAAGGTATGCCAATCCTTCGTTTACACATACCCCCCGATATTTATAATTTGCTACTCTAGGTATTTCAAGGCCTTATGTTTTTAGACCCTGATCAGTTGAGCCGTTTAAAATCATCAGACCCGACTTAATGAGCTGAAACTGAAGCCTAGAGCGTCCCCTTCGTCTCCGCAACACTTAACTAGCGTTTGCAATTCTTCCAGACTCTCAGCTAGCAGCACAATATCGTCTGCATACATCAAACCGGGGAGGCGCTGCTCTACCGCCTTTGACAGGTTAAAACCTAGGTTACTGTCTTGCATCCTACGTTTCAGGTTTATCATAGAAAGCATGAACAGCACCGGTGATAGAGGACAGACTTGTCTTAATCTTTTGCATACTTTGACATCCTCCGTACTTCTTGTCCCTTCCCACGTAATTTCTACTTTGTTATCCCGGCATATTTCCTGTAGGAACTCTATTATCTCATAACCGATACCTTATTCTTTTAATATGTTCCACAGGAGTTCCCTGCTTACGTTGTCGTACGCCCCGTTTATGTCCAGGAAGGCCAAACACAAAGGTCTATTTTCCACTCTAGATATTTCGATGCATTGGGTAAGCACGAACAGGCTATCATCTAAGCCCCTACTATTTCTAAAGCCGTTCTGAAGTTCTCCGAGTATCTTGTTACTTTCAACACATGCTTGCACCTTTAATTTCACCGCCTGCATGGCAAACCTGTAGATAACAGATGTTATAGTAATCGGCCTGTAGAACTTTATGTGCATCCTGTCTCCTTTTCCTTTATAAATCAAATTCATTTTACTCTGCCGCCAGCTGTCCGGAATTTGCTTATTCGTTATGACTATTTCCAGAGCTTTTAACAACGTTTCCTTACGTTTCTGACCGAGTTCATTAATCAGCTTGATCGGAATTCCATCTACGCCTGTTGATGTGTTTTAGGATTATTTTTTTCTGCCTTTTTCCAGTTTAGATTGTTCAGTTCTAAGCTGCTTTGCATTTTGCTACTTTGTGTTGCTTCCTGAATTGCGGAGATTATCCTATCGTCGCTCTTAAATGACTCGGCTATAACTGATGTAATGTAGTTGACTGCGTTATCTCCCTTTAAACAATTTCCCTCGTTATCTTGAATCTGATCCTGTTTTCTTTGATTCTTCTTCCCTAGCCAGCTTATATGGTTCCAGAATTTTCTTGCTCCGCTTCTAGAGGCATCGTGTATTTCAGCCATCCAGCGATCGGTGGACTGTCTTATTTTACTTTGGACGAGGGCCTGCACTTGAAGTTTCTTTCGTCGATATGATTCCCATTTTTGGTCGATTTCTTCCTGAGATACCTGTGCTTTCTTTGCCATTCGGTGTTTCCTTGAAGCAGCCCGTCGTTGTTCAATAGCTCACCTGATTTCCTTATTCCAGCAGCTCCGTGGCTTCCTCTTTCCATTCCAGCAGCTCGCTAATTTAAACTTCTGAATTTTCCTCCTTATGAGTAGTTCTACCTGTTCATATTCCCAGTCTTTCATTGGGCTTTTGTCTATTGCTTCCTCTATGTCTGCTGCTATCTGCGCTATTTGATCGTCGTTTAATTTTGCGTTTACGTTTTGTCTAAGTTCCATTTCTCTTTTCATCAAGAGCCCCATCTGCAGACTAATACGTTTATGATCACTTCCCAGACTACACTCCCTTCTTCGTCTATTTCCATTTTTGTGGCCTTGCTATAAATTTCCTGCGACATTAGACAATAGTCAATGGTCGTCTGCCTGATTCAGGTGTTCACAAAAAGAAGTGTGACAGCAACTGCGCCTTTGAATTCATTAAAACCAATTATGAAAGGCACGCTTCCGAGCATCTGCGCCTTTTTTCACGGCTCAAGTGCAAAGTCGTGACCACAAATGATACACACTGCAAAGATGATTCAGATGTCCTGAGAAAGTGTGACAGATTTCGCGCCTTGCCATTTTTGTGGACCAATTATGAAAGGCTCGCTTCAGAGCTCAAGTGAAAGACGTGACCACACATGATAACACTGCAAAGATAATTAATCTATAATGCCAGCGCTCACACCGAACTGCAGGGTAACATGTGCAGTAACCGAGCTGTAAAGAAGATGAAGAATAAACAACGCTGCGGCATCGCCATCACCATCGCTGGTCTCCGGCGCCCATCTCTCTCGCGCTGAAGCTGTGCCCTGCGGCTGGTATTCCGATCCTGCTGTACCCGAATTACTGCCAGCGCTAGACATTCCAATGAATTATTGAATCCACATTTCAATTGGTGGAGGTCAACCTGAAGTTCCCTGTACCAATCTCGCCCTGGAACTTCGCAGCAGAACGTTAACTACTCCAATGACGGAGCCTACGTCATCGCATCTACCTTCGCCAGTCACCTGCACAGGTGCCCTTCGTCAACGGGACCCCGCTGCTTTCAGTGGAAGCAGCGATGATGACGTCGACGATTGGCTGTCCACTTACGAACGGGTCAGCCGTCACAATAACTGGGACGACAACCGTAAGCTCAATAATGTCGTCTTTTACTTGAGCGATGTTGCTAATCTTAGGTTTCGAAACCACGAGTCGGACCTTACCACCTGGGCGAATTTCAAGACTAAATTTTCCGATGCCTTCGGCCGCCCCACCGTCCGAAAACTCCGCGCGGAACAGCGTCTTCATTCGCGACTACAGCTGCCCGGTGAAACGTTCACCAGTTATATTGAGGACATTGTTGATTTGTGTCGCCGCGTTGACCCGACTATGACCGAGGCCGTTAAGATACGTCATGTCCTCACAGGAATTGATGCCAGCGCTTTCAACATGCTTATCGCCAAAGGCCCCAATACGGTCAAAGAAATCTACGACCTCTGTCAAAGCTACAATGAACTTCGCAAGGAGCGTGCTTTGATTCGCCAGTCTCATGCATCATTCGCTGGATTAGCCGCGGAGAGGGAGTCATCTAGCCTCTCTGAAGACATCAAGGCTTTTGTACGTCAGGAGGTCGCGCGACAACTGTCCCTGCAGCCATATGTTAAGGAGTCGTCACCAACTGGCCTTGTTCCGGAGCTTCGCCGTGCAATACAGCAACATGTATCTGAAGGCGTCCCTAATCCTGCCCCTCAATCAGCTCCGGTCACACCCTCAATGCCTTTTCCCCACGCCCACAATGTCATCGTCCGGCGTTGCGCCACTAAGCTACGCTCCAGCATTCGCGCCGGCTCCTCCTCAGGTATTGCGTCGCACGTATGCGGAAGTTACTTCAAGTCCACCTCCTGAGCCAGCATATGCCTATGCTTCGCCCCCTTTGCGTTCGGCACCAACAGCTTTTGCTCCCCCCTTGCGTCAGACACCATCTCCATGGCGCACTGCAGACAACAGGCCTATTTGCTACCACTGTGGCATCCCTGGACACACTACACGCTACTGCCGGCGCCGAATAAATATGGCCTTTGCGGCACGGCCTGCGCCACCTTATTTGGCCCCCCAGTTCCCAGTCCCATCGGGTCCTCCAACACCCCCCCTGATCTTCCGGACTTGCTCCCTCGTCGTTCGAAATCACCATGCCGCCACTCCATTTCGGCAATGCGCCGACGACCCGTTACCCAGCCGGAAAACTAAACGCCGCAGTTCGCTAGGAACGAACTGCGTATTCGACAGAAATTCAAAGTCCTCGTCTTAATCCCGCGAATGTTATTCCTGTCATCGTTGAAGGTGTTCATACTCTTGCGCTCGTCTACACCGGTGCCGCTGTATCAGTTATCAGCCAAAAACTCTGCCGCTACATCCGAAAGGTGACTACGCCTCTCGAGGAACTATCGCTTCGTACCGCATCCGCTCACAGTATACAGCCGACAGCTATCTGCACTGCTCGCGTCGTCATTGCTGCAGCCTTGTACATCATCGAATTCGTCGTTCTCCCCACATGTTCTCATGACGTCATTCTCGGCTGGGATTTCCTGTCCCAGCGTCATGCTATCATTGACTGCGCCAGTCCTCAAGTAGAGCTCATTGAATCGAGTGATGCACCGTCTGATGCCCTGCTCCAAGAGCCGCGTCCTCGTTTTGCGACCAAACTCCTCGTAGCTCATGACACAACCATCCCACCCTTTAGCGCTGTTCTGGTTCCCCTCACTGCCCCTTTTACCACCGCCGCGACAGTCCTCTTTGTGCCCTCTAATGTTGTCTGCCACCGCCGCCACTTACCGCTGTCTTTTGCCGTCCTTGACATGAACAACGGCGCCAGCACACTTCTGGTAGCCAATCCTCTTGCGTCTCCCGCTATATTGATCGAAGGGGAGTGCCTCGGCCGCACCGAGCCCGTGGACCTTCTGTTCGCCTTTGATGATTTGTCATTCCCTGTTTGCCAAGATGACGCCTTGACTCTAACTCGTGTGGCTTCAGATCCGCTACAGCGGGATCTCTTTAACCATTCTGTAGACAACGCTCTAGAGCCACGCCACCGAGAACAACTTCTTGACCTTCTACACCAATTCCGCTCCTCCTTCAACATCCCGCAATCTTCCTTGGGCCGCACGACGACCGCTACTCACCTCATTGACACTGGCGCCTACCCAGCTCTCCATCAGCGGCCGTATCGGGTGTCCCCGACTGAGCGCCGTGTTATTGCCCAACAAGTCGATGACATGCTGCAACGCGGAGTAATCAGAGAATCCTGTAGTTCATGGTCGTCTCCTGTGGTCCTAGTTAAGAAGAAGGATGGATCCATACGATTTTGTGTTGATTATCGCCGCCTAAACAAAATTACTCGTCGTGATGTGTATCCCCTGCCAAGAATTGACGATGCTCTAGACTGCTTGCAAGGCGCAGAATTCTTTTCCTCACTCGATTTGCGCTCTGGATATTGGCAGGTGCCCATAGCAGAGGAGCATTGCGCTAGGACCGTCTTTATTACTCCAGGCGGACTATACGAATTTAATGTTATGCCGTTCGGACTCTGTAACGCCCCAGCCACATTTGAAAGAATGATGGACACTGTACTGCGCGGCCTGAAATGGAACATCTGTTTATGCTACCTCGATGATATCGTCGTCTTTTCAACAGAATTTTCGACCCACCTGACTCGACTTCGCCAGGTCTTCACCTGCTTAACCCGCGCCGGTCTTCAACTGAACCTCAAAAAGTGCCGCTTAGGTTCCCGCCAGCTCACAATACTCGGACATGTGTGCAAAGATGGAGTTCTGCCTGATCTTGAGAAGCTCCGCGCTGTTGCTGACTTTCCGAAACCAACCACTTTGAAACAACTGCGAAGCTTCGTGGGCCTCTGCTCGTACTTTCGTCGTTTTGTTCGCAGTTTCGCGACCATCATAGCCCCCCTTACACAACTCTTGAAAGGCGCCCCTAACCTCCCCTCTTGGTCGCCAGCCTGCGATGACGCATTCGCAACGCTGCGCAATGTTCTGACGTCACCGCCAATCCTTCGCCATTACGACCCTACTGCACGTACAGAACTTCACACCGATGCCAGTGGTGTCGGCCTCGGCGCCGCCCTCGCCTAGCGCAAGCCTGGCTTCTCCGAATACGTTGTCGCCTACGCAAGCCGCGCTCTTACCAAAGCCGAGACCAACTACTCCGTTACCGAAAAGGAGTGCTTAGCAATGTGTGGGCTATAACGAAGTTCCGCCCTTACTTATATGGCCACTCCTTCGATGTAGTTACAGATCATCACGCACTCTGCTGGCTCGCGTCTCTCAAGGATCCGTCTGGCCGTCTCGGGCGCTGGGCTCTCAGGCTTCAGGAATACGACATCCGTGTAGTGTACCGCTCTGGCCGCAAGCACTCTGACGCCGATGCTCTTTCTCGGTCACCGGTGCTTTCGCCTAACTCATCACCCCCTCCTCAAGCCTCTTTGTCAGCACTCACCATTGAGGATATGCCTTTCGAGCAACGACAAGATCCTTGGGTTTCTAACCTGCGAGACGTCCTTGGCACTACTTCCGCGGCTATGCATCCTCGGGCACTCCGCCGACAGGCCTCCCATTTTACCATTCGGGACGGCCTGCTCTACCGAAAGAACTACAACTCAGATGGCAGAAAATGGCTCCTTGTCATTCCGCGCCACGTCCGCTCCGAGGTTTGTGCCCACCATCACACTGACCCGCAAAGCGCTCATGACGGCGTCCTGAAAACCTATGATCGAATTCGTGAGAGGTATTACTGGCGGGGAATGTACAATTTCTTATGTCGTTAAATTCGCTCTTGTACCGCCTGTCAACAAGGCAAGATTTCTCGCCACCCCGCTGGCCCTCTCCAGCCTTTACCGTGTCCAGCTCGCCCGTTTGATCGTGTGGGAATTGACCTCTATGGTCCTCTACCATGCAGTGCCGCCGGCAATCGATGGGTCATCTCCGCCGTCGACCACCTGACCCGTTATGCGGAGACTGCTGCACTTCCCGCGGTGACATCCCGAGAGGTAGCCCATTTTCTCCTGCACCACTTCATTCTTCGACACGGCGGCCCTCGCTAACTACTAAGCGATAGAGGTCGTGCCTTTCTTTCCGAAGTAGTCCAAGAGCTTCTGTCGTCTTGCAAATCGATACATCGGGCTACAACCGCGTACCACCCGCAAACCAACGGCCTCACGGAGCGTTTCAACCGTACGCTTGGGGACATGCTGGCAATGTATGTTACATCTGAATCTGGGAGTTCCAACTGGGACCAGGTGCTGCCATTCGTAACATTCGCTTACAACACTGCCACCAAGGCAACAACTGGTTTTTCGCCCTTCTTTCTCTTAAACGGCCGTGAACCATCTTGTACTCTGGACACAATTTTGCCATACCATCCAGATGCCTCTGAGTACAGTGCTTTGTCCGATATTGTACAGAAGGCTGATGAATGCCGTCAGCTAACTCGCATGTTTACCTCCAACACTCAGGAAGAGGAAGAAGAAGTGCAGGTTTCCGAACGTCTGAAGCTAGCACTCTTCCACTTTTCTGGATTTTATATCGCTGTGAGCTATTTGTGATCTCGACATCCTTCGGGATGGCGGGCGCACGACCCCTGCGCCCACCCGCCACCATCGAACAGGCTACAGCGTACTCGACGGGTCACCTTGACGTCGCGGACGTCGAGCTTCCAGACTCGGCAGATGACTCCACCGTGACTGAGATGGATTCCGACAACAGCTATACGCCTGTACAGTCGCGCCGCCTGAAAAGGAAGCTGCGCCGAACATCAGTAATGAGTGAGACACCAAAGAAGAATGCTGAAAAGCAAGAGATCTTTTCCGTGGCCTTCGTACCATCAACGGCAACGGCGAATCTGAATGTGATAAACATGCAGCACCTGACGCAGTTTTTCGACCAGCTGGTTCCCGGTGAAGTTTTACGAACTCAGAATTAATCCCTGGAAGAATGTCCTGACCGTGGATGTCAAATCCCAGGCTACAGTGGACAAGCTGAAAGGAACTGGTGCGCTAGGCAACATGCCGGTCCGTTCCTTTCTTGCACATGGGAAAAAGACTACTGCAGGTGTAATCAGCGACGTTGACCCCGAGATAAGTGAAAGCGATCTCTGCACGCTGATGAAATCTACAGCGCATTGTGGATGTTCATCAATTCGGCCGCTCAAAGTGCGTTAAATTAGTCTTTGAAACTGAATCCCTCCCATGCCATATTAAAGTGGGCTATGTGAGACACCCAGTTCGGATGTATGTTCCAAGACCTGTTCAGTGCCACAAATGCCACAAGATCGGACATGTGAGCGCCGTTTGTCGAAACGAGGTCTCCTGCCGTCGATGCGGCGGTACGCATCCTCATGACGCATGCGAGACGGAGACTGTCAAGTGTGCGAACTGCTCGGGTGCCCATGAATCGACGGCTAAGGAGTGTCCTAAAATTCGGGATGAAAAACGTATACTAAAAAAGATGGTGAGTGATAACTCGACTCATCAAGAAGCGGCCGCGTCTATTCGTCGTTGCAAGCACCGTTCCCGACGCCGACACAAGGAATCGGAAGGCAAGCCCAGCCTGGATAAGTCAACTTCAGAGTTAACGTCAGCTCAGGTGCCACAACAGATTGAGTCTAATCCCGCTAAGAGTACTCTGGCTGTAATGTCGCAGACACTGTCACAGGCCAAGGATCAGACAGAAACTGTTGTATTACCTACCGCCTCTGATGCTGAGTGGCCAGCTCTACCATCAAAGGCCAACGCCAGGCATAATCCCAGTTTGGTTGCCACACGTACTGAAAATTCCGACAACCCCGACAGCCAGCAGGTAAAAGAAATGCTGAAACAGCTGGTTCGTTCAATGCGGGTGCTGCTCTCCAGCATCAACACGCAAACAGCAAAGTTTGCTGTTCAGTTTTTGGACGCATTTGAGCCGTTTTTGGCAGCATTACAATAATTCACAAAGTTGCAACAAACTAACGCCACCTCTGTGACGATGCACTTGCGCCGCAGTGTTGTGATGCAATGGAATGCCCGAGGCCTGCGTGGTCGGCTGAGTGACTTCCGACAGCGGGTACAGAAGTACCGCTTTCCTGTGATTGTGATCTGTGAGCCCAACATGCCGGCTGCTTTCCGCCTTTCTGGATATGTTTTGCTATGGTCTAGAGAAGCAAACGAAACAAGCAAAGTGCTGGTATGTGTGCGCCAAGACATTGCGCACGTCCGCCATGCTCTGCAGCACCAAAACACGAACCACTACATTTGTTTCACGTTAACCCTGAAAGGACGAGTATGTTCTGTAATTGGCGCTCATATTCCACCGAGGGATGGCTTGGACAAATCATATCTATTTTCAACAATCCAGTGTTGTGCAGCTCCTCGTATTATTGTGGGGGACTTTAATGCTCACCACCCTCAGTGGGGTAGTGCAATAATGAGCAATAGAGGAAGAGACCTGGCAGACTTTAAGCATACGCAAGATCTCGTTAATATAAACGACGGCTCACCGACGTTTCTACGCGGAAGAACCTACAGCAGCTGCTTGGATGTGGCGTTTGTTTCCAGAAACCTCCATCCCTCCGTTTCTTGGTGTAGTGATGTGGAAATACATGGGAGTGATCACATACCAACGTACATATGCATCAAGTGGTTTGCACCTACCACTTCACCTCGTGTGCAATACACAGACTGGCCCGCCTTTAGGGCAGCGGTGGAGACTTCCAGCGTGGATCTCCAGTCACCATCTCAAATAGAGGGACTCATTACTTCCTCCCTCAGTGAGAACACTCGCTATGTTAGTGTGCCGGTGTCAGTGTCCAGCATCGACGTTGAATTCGAGCGGCTTCGCGCGATCCGTCGGCGGGCTGAAAGGAAGTACAGAAGAACGAAATCCGCGCAAGATCTCGCACTTTCTCGCCGAGCTAAACGACAAGTTTTGCGTCACCTGGAGAGGTAAGGACGACAACGTTGGAAACAGTTCTGCTCATCACTGGATCCCCGTAAGCCTCTGTCGCGTATCTGGCATGTTGCGAGAAGCTTGCGCACACCTCCGCGAGAAAGGCACCCTTTTCGTGCCCTGGCCCTTTACCAACGCTGCACTGAAGTTGACGTAGCCGAAGATTTTTGTAAAATGGTTGTGGGCACAAACCGGGCACAGTTACCAATTTCAGAGGTTTTTGCACCACCTTCGCCGAATGATCAATACGACGTGCCCTTTACAATAGCTGAATTAGACGCCGCTCTTGCTTCTTGTCGGCATTCATCTGCACCTGGTCCAGACGGGATTACTTATTCAACCTTATCGAACCTAGGCAAGGATGGTAGAACTGCACTACTTAATTATTTCAATGATATATGGGCTTCTAGTACTGTTCCTGAACACTGGAAAATTAGCCGCCTGGTTGCTATTTTGAAGCCTGGAAAGCCTCCTCTCGAACTTACCTCATACCGGCCAGTTGCCCTAGCAAGCTGTGTTGGAAAAGTTATGGAGCGCATGGTGCTGGCAAGACTTGAGTGGTATCTAGAGAGTAATGATCTTTATCCGAATATGACTGGATTTCGCCGCGGACGCTCTTCCATTGACAGCGTCATCGACCTTGTGGCGACAGTAGAACACGAAAAGCGTCACCGTCGACTAGTAGCTGCTGCATTTTTAGATATAAAGGGAGCTTAGGACAACGTCCTCCATGAAGCTATTCTTGATGGACTTGACGACGTGGGAGTTGGTGGCCGACGGTACTTGTGGATTGTAAGCTATTTCAGCGGCCGCTCTGTTTACATGACTACACCTGAAGGAGACACTACCCACTTTCAGGTCGGTCGTGGAGTTCCACAGGGACGAGTTCTCAGCCCAACTTCATTTAACGTTGCGCTAATTGGCCTGGTGAGTGAACTGCCAACTAACATCCACATAAGTGCATATGCTGACGACATCTGCATCTGGGCCTCTGGTTCGACGCGCCCACAACTACGTGCGAGACTGCAACCAGCTGTGTCATCAACATCGATGTACTTACGGCGTCAAGGCCTATTTTTAGCCGCAGAAAAGTGTGCAGTGATCGCGTTTACGGGAAAATGTGTCAGCCGCTACCCGATTATCCTTCATGGAGTCGTAATACCATACGTCTCCAGGCACAGATTCCTGGGAGTAATTATTGACCACCGACTATCTTGGTCGAAACATATTGCTATGGTGAAGAAGAGGCTAATTAATTTTTGCCATGTACTTCGTTATATAGCTGGCATCAAATGGGGTTCAACTGAGCGCTCCTTAATACGGCTTTACGAGGCTCTGTTTGTTGGCTACATCCGGTACAGTCTCCCAGTACTCTCTAGTATGAGCATTTCCTGCTTGCGGACTTTAGAGAGTGTGCAAGCGCAGGCACTGAAAATATGGCTTGGACTGCCCAGATGCACCTCTAACAAAGGCACAATTGAAAAGGCACATACTCGCCCAATGTCCATATACTTGTCACACGAACCACTTCGTGTATATTTACGAGCACTTACAAGACACCGTTTTCACCCACTCAGCAAGATTCTGGATGAGAGGCCGGACTGCAGTTTTACAACTCCACTCCGCTGCCATCAGTCGCAAGTACCGACAGGATATGCCCTCCCATATCGTCCCACCCAACCACCATGGACAATGGATAAACCTTTGGTGCACCTTCGTGTTCCCGGAATACTAAAGAAATCTATGGTACCAATTAATGGACTCAAACAACTTACTCTGGCACACATCTGGTCAGAATATCCCAGTTATATTCACGTATGCACCGATGGATCTGTGTCAGCACAGGCATCCGCTGCAGCTGTGGTCATACCAGCTCAGAAAACGACTCTGCATTTCCTTTTGGGACATACCTCTACATCAACCGCTACCGAACTTGTAGCCATTCGGGAATCTATTGGCTATATATGTGGGGAACCACCTCAAAAATGGTGTATATTCACGGACTCGAAGACTGCATTACAAATTTTGGAAAACCTCTTACGCCGCACTGCCTATCAGTCCCTGGCACTAAACATTATAGAGCTCATCACATCTGCCCAGCTGCAAGGCTACATGATGATGTTTCAATGGATTCCTGCCCACTGCGACCTCCATGGGAATGAGCAGGCCGATGTTGAAGCGAAAAGCGCTCTCATCAATGGCTTCCAAACAGCTGTGCCTTTTTCAAGAGCGGATACGACGTGTCTTCTAAAGAGTTATATGAATATTGCTACAGCAGCTTACTGGGCTCAACCAGACGCCCGACACATCCGTCTAAGAAGGCTTGATCGAACATTTAAATTTAATGTTCCGCGTGATATTCCGCGTCATTAGACATGCTTGATACATCGACTTTGTTTAAACGTGGCTTTCACGCGCAAGTACTTACATTTAATTGGACAGATGGACTCACCGGAATGTTTAACTTGTGGCATCTCAGAGACTGTGGACCATGTATTATTGGTGTGCCCAGAGTATGCGAACGAAAGAAATGTGCTAGCTGCTTCCTTGAAGCATTTAGACAAGAGCCCTCTGTCGGAGGAACTGCTGCTGGGCGCTTAACAGGGCAAGGAGAAGGGCACCTATGCAGTGCGCGCTCTTTGCCGTTATTTGAGCGCCAGCGGACCTGATTCACGTTTGTAAAGCAAGGTGCTCTGTCTGTATATATATTTCATATACCTTCTCCCACATCGTCACCCATCATGACCTTCTTTCTTCTCTGCTTCCCACTCCCCAGTGCAGAGTAGCAGGCCAGTTTTGAATTATTCGGGCCAACCTCTCTGCCTTTTCCTATCAATAAATCCATCTATCTATCCAACACTCAAGGCTATCGCAAAGATCAGCATGATAGCGATACCTCTGCTGCGACGTTCCTGACCGACAGCTGCGTTTGGGTATGCGTTCCTGTCACAAGCAAACTAGAAGCGAAATACCACGGAACTTATCGCGTCTTGGAACGCACATCCCCTGTTAACTACATCATCGAGCCAGTCACCGCTTCTTCCGACCACCGCCGCTGCGGCCGTGAGGTTGTCCATGTTAGCCGCCTCAAGCCGTATTACAACCCTCTGGTTGTCTCTTCTCCGTGAGTCGCCAGGATGGCGGCTTCTTCACGCGGGGGAAATGTAAAGAAGATGAAGAAGAAACAACGCTGCGGCATCGCCATCACCATCGCTGGTCTCCGGCGCCCATCTCTCTCGCGCTGAAGCTGTGCCATGCGGCTAGTACTCCGATCCTGCTGTACCCGAATTACTGCCAGCGCTAGGCATTCCAATCAACAATTAAATCCACATTTCAGAGCATTCAAACAATCACCGTGAGAAGCACCATATTTTGGTGTAGCTTACGTATATACACCTAGTTCACCACGGTAAAAAAAAAGACTGCGATTTTCAAAAAAGGTCCTGCATGGCATTGTTTCAACATTAAGCTCTTGTCTGTAATTGTACATACATGTCTTGCTAAAATTCTTTGCCTCAATCTGTCAAAAATATAAAACAGCTCATCAGCTGCGCTCAAATTTCGCATTACAAAGTATCGAAATCGTCGCCAATTTTTTAATCTTCCTAGTTTATTCTAATCCGGGAAACCACTTATAACAGATTGTAAGTCATCAAAAAATGTATTCTCAAGCGCCTGCATCATAATGCAAGTGAAGTTCCCATATCAAAATAAATATTGCGGAAGAGGAAAAGATGTCTGTCTTGAAAACGAACAGCGGCAACACCTCTGGCCTCGTCGCAGCGAGTTTCATTCTTAAATTTGACGAAAGAGCCCACGTCACTGACTGCGCGCATGCAGCCTTGAATAGAACTATTTTGAGGTCAGTGGCTTCAGAAGCATTCGGCAGGGAGCATGAAAACTGGATTAGTATTTCAGAATAGCAAATATGAAAGTAGGAAGTCCCAGTGTACCAACTTGCAGGGAAATTTACATTCATACTTCCTTTTTAGGTTTGAAAGTTGGGAATTGGGCAAAAAGTTTTCAATTAAAATAAATATTATATTCATGTATCCACTGGCCAATGCTGCGCAGGTAAGATAGCAACAAATAAAAATGTACCTGTAAACTACCCGCTCGCCACATGAAAGAAGCGTCTATGAAAATCTAAATAAGTGAAATATGGAATATTATCCAATCATTATGTGAACATATGCATACAAATATTACACTTCAGTGTTATAAATAACCAAAAAGACATGAATTGAAGTCAATAATTTAGCAAACAATAATTTGGCTCAGGTATGTTTTCAACTTTACAGGAAGTGTGCTGAAGCTGTCCTGAGAAGGCGGGAATGAGCTTTTATTTTCAAAACACGTTTGATGCCGATCAAAAAAGACACTGGATACTTGTTTTGAAAACTAAATATGTTCTTTACTTAGAGGCGAGCACGGGCAGATTAGTGTCTCGGTTTGAAAATTCAGTCAGGCCTGCCCGTACAGATTATTTACCGCGAGTAACGGTAGAAATTTGACGTGGTATTGGGGGAATACTTCATCCCAAGCTTTTAGAGTTTGATAAGAAACGGACCTGTTAATACGTTTCATTTACTGATTCCAATGGCGCATCCTCTTTTGATTTGGTTTCATTTGGTTATTGATTCTAGCAGTCTTTTAATTGATGTCTGGTATCCGACATTTACAAATATGCGCAAATTCGAAGAATGCCATATGGTAAACTCCCACACGATCAATCAGAGTGTAAGCTAAGGATTACGATGAAGCCTAGATGGCCTTTCAAAGCTCGACTAATATGGGTTCAAAGGGATCTGAGAGAAAGGATCTGGTGTAATATTAATAATAATGATTATTGTATTTCACCACCACAATGTACATGGTGGCAGGATGCCTACAGTAAAAGCTGCCTCTTGGGCCACAGGCACGCAGCCGTTTGCTTTGGCAGCAAACGTAGTACATCATATTTAGAAAACGACAATACATGTATCACAGAAAGCTACATAAGCGCACGACAAGTATTCGTCACAAAAACAAAAATAAAACCACATACATAATTATTCCCACGCAAAATGAAATCACCATATAGAATTTTTACTTTCACAATGAGGTGTCGTTCAGTAAGAAATATTCAAGCAGTTTTTGTATAAGGTATATTATAGCGATATTATTGAAATGAAGGGAATTCAGGAGACGTGGCAGCGTATTTTCCAGTGTTTGACAGCCGTATGTTGTTCTGTATGCTTTAATATGCCACTTATCGATCTTTCTCGTTTCGTCGACCTTGTAGCTGAGTTCAGTGTTAGCCAGTTTATGAAAAAAGACGTGTTATTAGTATCTGGCGCTTTAAAGCGCGGCAAAAATGAATGTTATACTCTTTAGTAATCGGAAGTATTTTATGCTTAGAAAAAAGTTCTAGTGTGTGGTATCTTCCAGGGGTATTGTAAGGCCGCAGTGAAAGCGACTCGCACGTGCAGTCGCGCTGGCGGTCGATCCCCCCACGCGCCGAGGCAAAGGAGCGGAGCGGTTGTTTTTTTTTTCCTCCTTGTCACCCCTTTTCTTGGGCGCGGGCTCGCGGGGCGCGCGGGAGGCCTGGTTTGTTTCATCCTTTCGCCCCAAGGGGTAGCCAAGACGCGAACGCAGCCGGGATCAACAGTGGCACGCTGCTGCGAACCAGCTTACGGTCAGCAGAGGGCGACAATAGACGCGACAGTGCCCCCATCCCCATTTCCTCGAACGGGACGGCGGAGTGACCTCGCCTCCAGATCACCCGCGGCGTTTCTTTCACAAAGGCACAGCTGCAAGGTCGCGTCGCAAACACGCTGAGGAGTGGAGGCAAAGACAGGCACCGTGTGAGAGGGTTTGGGGACTGGCGAGTGGAAAGAGTGTGTGTTTTTAATGTTTTTTTTTATTTGAAGTAATTAAGGACCTGGGTCCGAGATTATTCCCAACCCAGGGGGGTTGTGGCATGTTTTTGAATAATTTGATTGGCTGCTTTATTTTCGGGGCGGGTCACCTAGGGTGACCGCCCTCAGGCCTTTGTTGATGTTTGTCATCAAAAAGCGGTCCTCGGACCATGTTTGTCTGTCAAGATTGAGGCTCCGTGCTTAGCACGTATTTACAGTCCCTAGGCTTTAACCGAGATGCTCGGTAGAAAAGTAAGGGCTTGTAGTGACTGCTCTGTGCGAGAGTCTATTTTGTCTTAAGTTACAGTTGTCTGTGTGACTTGTTACTGTAACTGTTTGCCAATGTAAATAATATTTTTCATCTGTAAATATGTATCTCCTCCTGACCATCATCAAATCATCGTCTACTGTTCTCGTCTTCTGCTTCTGTACCTGACGAACAACGAACATAACATCACTGGCGCAGCCGACAGGATTCGGCAACCAGCGACCATTAGCATCGCCCAGAGCACCCAGGCCCTGGGAACCCACTAGGCAACAAGCGTCCGCACGTCCAGCCAGAAGCAGCAAGGTGATCCAGGCCCCGAACCAGAGGCAGCGTTCTGGGGAAGGACTCCGACGAGGCTGCGGCACCAAGGGACGGAGGCCCCAACTGGCGACGCCAGCACGGGTAAGCGGGATTTCTTGCGCTTTGTTGAAGTGGCTATGGCTCAAGTGTAAAGTGGCGTATGGTTTTAACACGGAGCATGATGGCGAGCGTAGGCGAGAGAGAGACAGGGGGAAATATAACAGATGGAAATATAACGAGCAGTCGCAGCAAGCGACAACTCAGCCTGTAGCAGGAGCGCTACGCGAAGTAGCGGTGATGTCTGTATCCGATGCGGTTGCAATTCGCTGCATGGAACTAGATTTTGAGCTGGAGAAATTGAAAATTCTTTCACAAGAACGCCTAGAGTTACAGACACTCTGGCTAGATCGCGGTTGCAATGGCGATAGCGGGAAGCGGGCAGACGTCTGTAAGGTCAGATATTGACGATCAGCGTCGAATGGGGCCTGATCCAGTCTCCCTGTGCGCTAAAGTCCTTAAGGGACTGAAGCTGCCGTGTGACGCGGACGTGTCGTTATGGTTCGAGGAAGTCGAGAGAATTTTCACGACGTACAAGGTGCCAAACGAAAGCCGCGTTCACTTAATCATGCCAGCACTAGCTGAGCGTGTCAGGTACCTTCTACGTAACCTCGGGTACGATGAGTGTGGCAGCTACGAGTCGGTAAAAACAGCCGTTTTAAAGGAGCTGAAGCTTAACCCTTCAGAATACCTCGAACGCTTTGAGCGCGCGACGAAACGCCGCGATGAAACTTGGGCGCAGTTCCCCTCGCGCACTAAGACGTACTTTCAGTACTACCTTCGGTCACGGGACGTAGAAACCAAAGACGACCTGGCATCATTGATCATCGCAGATCGCATAAAGGGTAGCTTGAGCTTTGAGGGCTTAGAGTATGTGCGTCTTCGTGAGGAGGAGAGGTGGCTAAAACCGGATGAAATATCCGACCTTCTCCAAACGTTCGAACAGGCTAAGGGCAAGGGGCGCGCAGCGAAACAAATTGTTGTGTATGCAGAAAAACCGAAGGGACCCCCGCAAGCGGCGAACAATGATAGCGAACGGCCAATTCAGTGTTATGAGTGCCGCGCACCTGGCCACCGAGCCAAGGAATGCCCTCGCGCTTCACAAAACGTGCAAAAGAAGGAGAAACACGCTCGAGTTCAAAAGGTAGCTGTAGCCAACGTAGAGACATGCGAAACACCGGCGTCAGTAACCTCCCAGACAACCCTAGTAGCAGAGATGAAAACGCCCCTGTCATTCGACGAGGTACGCAAATCGAAGCTACAGCAGGTGGAGATTGAGTGCGCAGGGATACCGGCGACAGCTATAATGGATACCGGTAGCGAGATAACCGTGCTTAGGGAAGGCCTAGTGCCAAGTATATGTCGGGAGCCATCCGGCTCGATAAAGCTAGTTTCGGCTTTTGGGGAGACGGTTAACGCGAAACTGGTCACTCTTGCGGTAAGCATCAGGCGGCCCACCGCGCACATAGCAGGGCCCGAGGCAGTAGACATTGTATGCGCGCTTTCTGATAAGCTGGCAGAGGGAGTGGATTGTTTGCTCTCCAGGGAGGATTGGGAACTGCTTTCGGAGATAGACAGTCGTTACGAGGCACTTGTTATGAATAAGGCCTGCCTTCTGTCTGAAGCAGTTAACGCGTCTGTCACCATGGCGGAGCAGAGCGCAGAGCTGAGCTCTACATCACACGAGGAGCAAGCGGCGGGGCCTGAGGCAGACAAACTAATGAGTGGTGAGCAGGGTGTGGCGACGGAACAGCCCTGTGATGTAGATTTGGAAGAAAGCGAGAAGGAAGATGTAATCTCGATCCAGGATGACGCGGACGCAGCCCTAAAACAGCGCCAGGTATTCAGATCCGACCAAGTATCAGACGAAACCTTAAAGAAAGCGTGGGCTGACGCAAAGGCAGGGAAGGCAGGCATGTTTGTTTCAGACGGTTTGTTGTATCACTGGGACTCGATCTCCGGTAGCAAAGTGAAGCAGCTTGTGCTCCCCCTTAGCAGGCGTGACGAGGTACTCTGCCTTGCGCATGAGTCTCTTTGGGGAGGCCATTTGGGGCCGCGGAAGACAAAGACCAGAATTAAGTACAGCTTTTTCTGGCCAAGCTTAGAAGGGGACGTAACGCGACACTGCAGGACATGTCACGGCTGTCAAGTCCGCTCAGACAGGCGAATTAAAGATAGGGTTCCAATCACACCTCTCACCAGACCCGACCATCCGTTTCAGGTCGTAAATGTCGATATAATCGGGCCGCTCGATGTTCCGTCGAGCAGGGGTCATAGGTACGCTCTCTGCCTCGTTGACTTGTGCACGCGGTGGCCGGAGGTAGTCTGTTTGCGATCCCTAACCGCTAGAGCAACATGCGACGCCTTGCTTACGATTTTCAGCCGCACAGGCATACCTGAGGTAGTCTGTTCAGATCAGGGAACGAACTTCACGGCGCAGCTGACGCGTGAGATGTTAGCAAGACTGGGATGCGCACCGCGTTTTTCGACTCCTGAACATCCGGAGAGCAACGGGACAGTGAAAAGGTGGAACCGCGTTTTGAAGAACATGTTGTTCCATGTTATTGAGAAAGATCCCAAGAACTGGGATGGACTGGTCCCGTTCGTTCTCTGGGCGTACAGGGAAGTCCCCCATGATACTACAGGCGTGGCGCCGTTCCAGCTCTTATTCGGCAGAAACCCTATCGGACCGCTAGCAATTCTGCAGCGAACATGGACAGGCCAGCAACCTTTCCCAAACACACTCAGGGAAGAACCCGCGAAGTATTTGCGACAGCTACGCGAGCAGCTAGAAGTAGCAGCAGAAGTAGCGGGTTTGACGGCGAGCGCACGTCAGGGAAGTTACGCGCAGGCGTATAACAGGCGCGCACGGAGCAAGACGTTTGTCGTCGGAGACCAGGTATTGCTCTTTGACACAGACCCTGGCAGTAAAATGGCCCCCAAACGGCTCGGTCCATTCGTCGTAACCGCGCAAGAGAGGCAGAACTCGTACAGAATCGACAAGGGAAAAAAGGCTACAGTGATAGTGCATGCGAACAGGCTGCGACCCTACTACGCACGTGTCAGCCATGTCGAAGTAGTATTCGAGGAAGACGAGGAGTTTGGTGAAATCGAGTACACCCCTCGGTCTGTGCTTGAGAGATGTGGTGGTTGTCTGATAGATGCGGAAAAACTCGCACACCTACCTACTCAGGACCGCCTCCAGATCTCGGAGGTGTTTGCTGCTTACACTGATTTGTTCAGCGAAACGACGGGAGTCGCACGAGTTGGGGCACATAAGATAGAGCTGCACGAAGGCCACCAGCTCAAACGCACTTTCCCATATCGCGTGCCGGAGTTATCAAGGAGTGAGGTGAGCCGCCAGTTAAACGAGTTGCTAGACCTCGGGCTGGTGTATCCGGTGGAAAGCGAGTGCGCCCATCCCGTTGTATGCGTGGGTAAGAAGGATGGATCGGTGCGCATGTGTGTTGACTATCGCGCTTTAAACGCAGCGACGCGCACGGATGCCTTTCCAATGTCACCCCCTAAAGAGCTCATCATGAGGGTGGGCCGCGCTAGGTATATCACTCTTATCGACTTGCGACGCGGATACTGGCAGGTGCTGGTAGCTCCTGAGAGCCAACATCTGACCGCCTTCGTAACTCACGAGGGACAATATGCTTGGCGCGTCATGCCGTTCGGGCTAAAGAACGCCGCGGCCAATTTTCAGCGGAGAATGAACACCCTCCTCTCGAAACATCAGGCTTATGCGGCCGCATACCTCGATGACATCGCCATTTTCTCTTCCTCGTGGACTGAACACTTGCGGCACTTAGAAATAATTTTTGATTGTTGCGCGATGCCAAGCTTAAAGTGAGCCAAGAAAAGTGTCAGGTCGCACAGGCCCACATTACGTACCTAGGACACATAGTGGGAGGCGGAACCCATGGGCCCGACCCAGAAAAGATATCGGCCATTCGTGGGCTCGTGCCCCCCGCAGCAAAGAGACAGCTACGGAGTCTGCTAGGCTTATGTGGTTACTACCGCGATTACGTTGAAGGATACGCCGAGGTGGCCGCACCACGCACGTCTTTGACGAGGCGAGGTGTACCTAACACGATTCCGTGGAGCCAGGAAGCGCAAAACGCGCTCGACAGGCTCAAGTCAACTCTGTGCGAAGCTGCATCGCTGAACACCCCCGACATTAAAAAGCCATATTGGCTGTTCACCGACGTGTCCGACGTTGCAGCGGGGGCTTGTTTGGCGCAGATGGGAGACGAGGGACGGGAAAGGCCGATAGCTTTGCCAGCCACCGATTCACGCTAACGCAGACCTGCTGGTCTACGATCGAGCGGGAAGCATTCGCCATTATCTGGGCACTAAAGAAATTTGGTCATTGGTTGTACGGGGCAGAAATTAACGTGGTGTCTGACCATAACCCCCTCTCCTATTTCACTACTAGTACGCCTCATGGCGCAAAACTTGCGCGATGTGCGCTGGCCTTACAGCGCTATAATGTTACGATGACCCACAGGAAAGGGTCAAGCAATGGTAACGCCGACGCGTTAACCCGTGTCCCCAATGTGACTTGGGGCGTAGAGCAAGCACACGCTTGAGCCATGGCCTTTCGACGACGCGTGAATATTCCCGCGTACCCGGTGCAATGTGTGATGTGAACGGTGGAGTGCGCGTAAACTTGACGTGAGGACATCCAATTGCTCGCGCGCGGCACTTTCACGAACACTGTCCAGTCCACCGATGCGATGTGTGGTTTGTTCTGTGCTATACCCATCTTGTGTCGCGAGTTTCATTTGGTGTTTCATTCACGTGCGAAGTGTCTTACATGTTTTCTTTTCTTCGCGGGTTGTTGCGGCCTTTGTTGTATTGGGCTGAAATGACAGGATTCCAAGCTCATTTACCCTCTTGGGAGGGGCGTGTAAGGCCGCAGTGAAAAGCGACTCGCACGTGCAGTCGCGCTGGCGGTCGGTCCCCCCACGCGCCGAGGCAAAGGAGCGAGCGCTGTTTTTTTTTTTTTTTCCTCCTTGTCACCCCTTTTCTTGGGCGCGGGCCCGCGGGGCGCGCGGGAGGCCTGGTTTGTTTCATCCTTTCGCCCCAAGGGGTAGCCAAGACGCGAACGCAGCCGGGATCAACAGTGGCACGCTTCTGCGAACCAGCTTACGGTCAGCAGAGGGCGACAATAGGCGCGGCAGTGCCCCCCATCCCCATTTCCTCGAACGGGACGGCGGAGTGACCTCGCCTCCAGATCCCCCGCGGCGTTTCTTTCACGAAGGCACAGCTGCAAGGTCGCGTCGCAAACACGCTGAGGAGTGGAGGCAAAGACAGGCGCCGTGTGAGAGGGTTTGGGGACCGGCGAGTGGAAAGAGTGTGTGTTTTGAATGTTGTATTTTTATTTGAAGTAATTAAGGACCTGGGTCCGAGATTATTCCCAACCCAGGGGGGTTGTGGCATGTTTTTGAATAATTTGATTGGCTGCTTTATTTTCGGGGCGGGTCACCTAGGGTGACCGCCCTCAGGCCTTTGTTGATGTTTGTCATCAAAAAGCGGTCCTCGGACCATGTTTGTCAGTCAAGATTGAGGCTCCGTGCTTAGCACGTATTTACAGTCCCTAGGCTTTAACCGAGATGCTCGGTAGAAAAGTAAGGGCTTGTAGTGACTTCTCTGTGTGAGAGTCTATTTTGTCTTAAGTTGCAGTTGTCTGTGTGACTTGTTACCGTAACTGTTTGCCAATGTAAATAATATTTTTCATCTGTAAATATATATCTCCTCCTGACCATCATCAGATCATCGTCTACTGTTCTCGTCTTCTGCTTCTGTACCTGCCGAACAACGAACATAACATCACTGGTATTTTCAAGTATTCTTAAAAAACTGTTTTGTAAGATATGTAACTTTCTTGAGTTTTCTTCTGATGTTTTACCCCAAACTAAATTGCAGCAGCTGATGCGAGAATTAAATAATGAATGATAAACTGCGAGCATTATTTTTAAGGCAAAATGTGACGGTGGCGATAAAGCAATCCAATTATCTGCGAGAGTTTGTTTACAATAAAATAGATGTGATCACACAGGCCATTTTTTTCTTTGAATACGACGCCCAGCGTCTTAAATGTTGGCAGTATATCTAAGTAAACGCTATTGAAGTAAATATCTTTTGTTAGTTTAACTATCGAATTATTTTCTTTAAAAATGACAGCTTTAGCTTTTGTGGTATTAACTTGTAATGCGTTTTTTTCTGTAAAATCGTACAAATGGAAGAGTGCAGAATTTACTATATCTTTGTCATTCACGTCAGTTCCTGAAAACAAAATGTGCTCGTATCATCACCATATACTATATAATTTGCAGGAGCAAATACCTCCTCAATATTATTGATAATATATTAAAAAGAAAAGGACCCAATATGCTACCTTGAGGAAAACTACGAGAAACTGGTTCTATATCTGAAACATATTCTTTAATACTGACAGCCTGCCTTCGATTTCTTAAATAGGACTCTACAGGAGATCCTGCGTGACCTCGAAAACCATACCTACGAAGCTTTCGGATTAGTAGTTCATGATTCAACAAATCAAATGATTTTGTAAAATCTGTGAATATGCCAACAACTATATTATTTTGATCCAGCTGTTTCATTATGTGTTCATTTTGATCTAATAGTGCATGCTCAGTAGAACAGTGTTTACGAAATCCATATTCTGAATCTGTTAATATCTGTTGTACCTTTTCAAACTTCGCAAAGCGTCAGTGAATTAATTTTTCAATGGATTTCGAAAATACGTGTAGCACTGAAATAGGCCTGTAATTGCCCAGGTCGTTTTTGTCACCTTTCCTATATATCACAGATACACGAGCAGTCTGCATTTTGGAAGGAAAGGCAACATCAGCAGTGCATAGATTAAATATATGCGTGAGGGACGGAAGGATATCAGGGACAAACATAATAGGTTTTATCTGCATGTTATCAATGTCTACGCTTGTAGTATTATTAAGCTCTTTAAACACGCTTTGTACTTCATTATCTTCGATGGGGTCCAGAAATATGGTTTCAGTGCTCAGAGGGATTTTACTGAGGTCATTGTACCCGCAGGGGGGGGGGGGGGGGGGTTAGGAAGGTTAATGAAATGCTTGTTGAATTGGTTAAGTAATTGTTTATCTGATATTGTAACCCCATTTTGGTTGGTAACGATAATATCGTTATGACTATTGTAGGTAGACAAAAGTTTATTTAATTTTTTCCTCATAATATCCACACGACCTACAGTAGCTAGCTGGTTTGCATAGTACACTTTTTTTGCTCAATCAAGTTCTTTGTTTAAGCGATTACGGTATGTTTAAAATCTCTGCAAATCACTGCGTTCTTTCATTTTGATAAAATTATGATATAAATTATGCTTCTCAGTAATTTTACTCTTAAGTTGACGATTAACCCGTGGTTTTCGTGCAGAGCGGTTGCGCCGTGCTACTTTTATGAGGAAAACTTTCTTCATATATGCGTTTAACAATGCCTAAAAACAATTCATATGCCTTGTTAGGGTTTGTTTTGTGAAGAGTACTGGTCCAGTCGACAATTTCTGGTGTTACGCTGAAGTTAAGGAGAGTTTCATCATTAATTACCTGAAATTGGCCTTTTGAACTATGAAGCTTAATTTTAGTGTTTTAACACAGAGAAAAGCAGGTAAGTGGTCACTGATATCATAAGTAATGATGCCAGATGTAAGACTGAGCTTCAAAATTTGTTATGAAAACATCTAGCAAAGACGAGTAAGAAGCTGTTATGCGTGTTGATGAATTAATTACATTCAAGAGACCGTGCATCTTCACAAGAACGTGTAGATTTTTAGCATGCATATCTGAGACTAACAAATTAATGTTTATATTACCACCGAACACCAACTTTAAACCGTTGTCATTAACATACGAAAATAAGGAAAATGAAGGAAATTGGTAATGCAGCCATGAGGAGGACGATAACACACAACAAAAATCATGTAGCCGAAACAAATGGACAGAATTTCAAAATCGCTTGTGGATGTAGTAAACATAGGTAGGAACTGAGGCTAGAATGTTTTCCTAAGCAAAACGGAAACACCGCCTCCGCGGCAAGCCGCGTGGTTTAAAAAAATGTTTGATAACTATCTAACCGAGGAATATCATATTCACTGGTGCACCATGTTTCAGACATCATAATGATATCAAAAGATTCCATGCAGTACTGAAGTAAAATTGATTACTCTAATGCCTTGTTTCTGATTGAATGAGCGTTAACATGAAGACACTTCAAGCTCTTTGCAAACCTTGATCCGATACGGCTTTTAAATTCGCCAGGATGAACGTATTGGGTAAAAATGCTAGCGTCAATGCCAGTCATGTAATGTAAATGTAGCCCTAAGTGAGACGGTCACATGCTTTGCTTATGTGAATTGCTGATATGCCATCAGACTTTCTTAGCAATACTTTTCTATTCTAGTGCCGCACATACTTGTGATTGTGGGCCTTTGCCCACTCTTTTACTTCTTTCAACAGTTCTCGATTTCATTTAGTCAAGTTTTCCAGCAGGTGCAATCCATTGCCCGAATCGGCCACTTTCCTCCTATTTGGCCACCACGTGTCCCTGACACTTTGCTTAGTGAACAGGCAAATAACGTAGGAATCTTACACGTCTAGCTGGCAATCGATGAACTGCATCTATATCTTGATCAGTGAGCGGTGGCAGCTGGATTTTTTGGGCGATAGTGTTAAGTTCTGTCGAAAGATCTTCATTATCTCTATACCGAATTCCATGGAATTCCAAGTTTGCTCGCCGATGTCAGCATTCCAGGTGGTCGATTTGGTCTTCTAGGCACTCAGTGTTTTTCTCTTGCGCCTCAAGTTTGTCTACTCTGCTCCTTATTTCCTTTATCTCACGTTCATTTTGTTCTACGTACTGCAGCAAGTTGGATATCTGGTTGGACATGAACTGTACGGCATCCTCAATGCCATCGAGCGTTCTTCAGGATGTAAAGTTTTTGATTGATTGTCTGAAGCATGAGCCATGTATCACGTTGTTCTTGTTAAGCATTACCCTCGGATTTCTCAGGTCGTTGTGACCGAACTTTCCATCCTCTACACTGCTGGCACCTCCAAGCTTTGCGATATACGTCACCTTTTGATTTTACGGTAGTCTCAGAGACGCCGGCGCATTTACCCATATGGTATATAGTGTGACAAACAGCACAGCATACATCATCATTTGACTCTGACACATTCTCACTACATCCACGGCACTCAGAAATTTTAGGCATGGCAAATGTTTTGGTAGCAGCAGCAGCAGCATAACAAAATTTAAGACACAATGACAAAGCCACCAACCTGCAATCGTAGGGGGAAAAAATTAGTTTTGGGTTCTTGTGGCCACGGCTGCTGCCAAAGTTTATGCCTTGAGGTGATCTTATATCCGCTGCAGACAGCGACAGAGGCTCCACCACGGTATAGGGGCGTAGTCCTGTGCAGATGACGGGGCAATTTCTGCGATGCCGAACAGGAAAGGAAGAAGCTGTAGTTCTGCGTAGGTCTGCACACGTGGGGACGTCGCTCGCTTGTATGACAGCAGTAAATCTGCAATCTTATGCGGAAACGAATTAGTTGGGGGTTCTTGCGGCCACTGCTGCTGCCAAGCGAATCTTGTCATCCTACGTCTTGTCATCTTGCAGTCTTGTCATCTTGCGAACTCAAGAGAAGTGCCCAAGATGGACGTGTGTGCCACCTCGGCTATTTAGTGTCTCCGTTGGGACAAACATCCCGATAAACACTCATTTTACGTCACCATCAAACCTAAACCTTTATTAACTTTATAACAATAAACTCAATTTGGATTCCGGCTTCTACTTGCGGCCGCCAGGGAGACTGTCATCTCGCACTAATCATTCCTTTGCAGTGATGTCGTATGTGCCAAGAGTTGTTGTATTTAAATTTTCGTTTCTGCCTAAAACAATCATTGAATGGAACAACCTTGACCGAAGCGTATTTGAAGAAAGTTGTTCTTTAGAAACTTCTGAGAAAGAGTTGGAAATTTGTTGTTCCGCTTTATTGTATATTGCCCACCCTGTGACAGAACGGAAGGGCTAACGGGGCTTGCAAATAAATATTAAATAAAAACCATACCTGCGAAAACCATGCATGTCAGTTTGCTCGCGATACTGACGAAGGTAATGACGCATATTTTGCAAAGATTAAAGCATTACGCTCTTCCTCTAAGGGGTGGTTCGGAAACCTTATCAGAAACGTAGCCCTTTTCGTATGTTTAATTTGCATTATTTCTTACCCTTAGCTCCAAATAAATTCATAGCCATAGTATATAAAGCGGTAATGATATTATTTATCTCCAATCACTTGCTTACATTCCAGAACGTCGTACCCTTAACTGCGCATAATTTCAAAAGCATAGCATAAAAAGCGGTAATGAGTTTCGCTAGCTCCTATCAGATGTCTAATTCACAGGTTTTCATATCCTTAGCTCCACCAAAATTCAGTCATAATAAAACGGCAGTAATAAAAAGCAGTAATCACAAGTTTACTTCGCAGAATTTTGCACACTTAGTTCCGAATAAATTCACAGCGATATGATACAACGCAGTAATTATGTTATTTATCTCCTATCACATGTGTATTTTGCACAATTTCTTACCCATAGCTCCGCATAAATTAACCGCCATAGTAATGTTTACTTGGGAGTATTTTGTACCTTTAGCTGCGCATACATTCACATTCATAGAATATAAAGCGGTAATGATCCTAATTACCTCCTAAAACATATTTACTTCGCAAGACTGTGTACACTTATGTCCGCATGAATTCATAGCCATTGTATATTAAGCGGTATTGATTTAAATTAGCCCCTCTCAATGTTTATTTGACACCATTTTGTACCCTAAACTCCGCATACATTCACAGCCATGTTATATAACGCGCAGATACGTTTATTAGCTGCTATAATATATTTACTCGCAGGATTTCGTACCCTTAGCTCACCATACATTCACAGCCATAGCAATTAAAACGGTATTGATAATAACTAGACCCTATCACATGATAACTTCGCAGGATTTTGTGCCTTTAGCTCCGCATAAATACACAGTCATAGGATACAAACCGGTAATGATTTTGATTAGCTCCTATCATGTTTATTTCACAAGATTTCTTACCCTCATCTTCACATATATTCACAGCCGCAGTAAAAAAAGCGGTAATGATTTTAGCTAGCTCATATCACATGTTTACTCTGAAGAACTATGGTGCTGCATAAATACTCAGAAACACCATACACACGAGCGATCACGGCAAGACGTTCACACCGATGATGCGCTCACTACCAACTGGCTGTTTGTGATACGAAGAAAAAGAAAACATGAAAAAAGACGTAAGCGTAAGATGAGAAGTAGAAACTGAGAATTCCTAAGGAAATGCGAAGAAAAATCTTAAGAAAAAATAAAACGAAAATAATGGCAAATTGCGCCTATCTTCTTGTCATATGACTCAAACAAAGCAGCATCACTTCCTTCCTGCTGAGCGCCACAGGCGGAAAACTCACGCATTCCTCTTCTTGACACGAAATCATCGCAAATGCTTAGACTATCTTTCTTTTCAAAGTGTCTTTTGCCCGAGCCAGCACCTTGGTTTGCGTAAACCTTGCCCCTTAGGTTCTGTTAAGCGTCATCTGTTCCACAACTAGAGTAGGTGATGGATGTCAGCTTCTATATTTCTTGAATTGCAGATGGGGCACCCAGGGTGTGGATATAAATACCGAAATTGTGGCCACTTTCGGACCACTGCTGGTGTTAGGGCCACACCAACTCGAATCCTCCCAAGCGCCACCTCCTCTGCACGGGTTAGACCGCGGGGGAGCCTGGCAGTGCTGCACACGCATTTCTGGGGCCTCTTAATCTCTTTCTGAAGCATCCGCCTGTCTGCCTCAAATATACCGTCCCACGTGTCAAAGGAATCTTTTACACAACTCCTTCGCGGCAGTTGACAAAGCGCTCCCTATGCAGCACGCCGCAACCTTCCTTGGTCTCACTCGTTCCGTTCACCTTTTTGCACACACTCTTTAACTTTTTTTTTTGCGAAGTTTATTGCCTCAGGGTATAAAAGGAATGTTATGATGTATGAAGGGTGTGGTCAAATAAATGAAAAAAGGTTGGCTGATGCAATGAAATCGAGCAGTGAACGATACTGCGGTCCCAGTGTCCAAACAGCATATGACTGCGGATTATGGGGGGAGAGGCCAGCTGCCACCAGGTGCCGGATCCGTGTTGGCTTCAACGCTGGACAATCCCACAGTAGGTGATGGATGTCAGCTTCTATATTTCTTGAATTGCAGATGGGGCACCCAGGGTGTGGATATAAATACCGAAATTGTGGCCACTTTCGGACCACTGCTGGTGTTAGGGCCACCCCAACTCGAATCCTCCCAAGCGCCACCTCCTCTGCACGGGTTAGACCGCGGGGGAGGCTTACCGTACACGGAGGTATAAGAGCACGTGTACGGCGCCGAAGGTGCTCCTTTCTTGTTAAAAGCAGGGTGGCATTGTCCAATTTTATGAGGTTTGGCGATGTCGATGTTGAGTTTGAAAGGCGGGTAGCAGAATCTACTTGGCTTTGAGCACTTAAAAGGTCACGCGGGGTCCATTCAATACGAATTGGATTTGGTATGCGAGCCGCTAGACTGTGTATGTTCTGGCAGATTTCCGGGCTACTACTAACTCGTCTAAGTAGCTTTGTCACCTGGAGAGCATCTGTACGTATGATAATATGGGCCGTGGGAAGCATGGGAATGGCGGTCACAGAGCGAAGCGCCTCTTGCACTGCAAGCAGTTCCGCACAAAAAGAAGATGGAGGTTCCGGTAATTGAAATGTTGACGTCTTGTTCAATGAAGATTTGCTAGGACAGTAAACTGCTGTTATCACTTCACAGGCTTTGATGCTTGCGTCGACGTAAATTATAATGGAACCATGTGGCAAGCGGTCGTCTTGTTCCATAATTCGGTCGCGAAGTGACGACGCCGTTTCCTGTGTTCTTGGTCGGCGTAAATCAGTTGGCTTGTTATCGCTCAGCTGTACAAAACGCAAAGGAGGAAGAACTGGCAGTGGCGGTGGTATTATTGAATGTTTCGAAGCATAAGTCTTCAGAGCGCACGTTGCGTGAGAGAGTGTGGCCTTAAGCTTGCGTGCATCACGTTGTTGTTGCACCAGTTCATCTATTGTGTTTAGTTGGGCGTTTTCTTGGAGCGCCACGACTGGTGTAATGCGAGGGAGGCAGGTGATGACCCTCATTGCCTCTCGATTTATAGCCTCAAGTCGATCCCATTGTGCCCTTGTTAAATGCTGAAATTGGCCTTGATAAACAAGGCGCGGTTGCACAACTGCCCTCACCAACTGTCTCGCAACATCTGAGCTAGCGCCGCCCATTTTTGGAGCAATGCGTCCAATTAAACCCAGTGTCTGTAACGCCTGTTTTTTAGCGCCAGACAGCCATGTAGTTCCAGTTCCTGACTCATGAATTGTTAAGCCCAATATTTTTACTGTTGGACTTTCCTGAAGTGGGGTTCCGGATAGATGTAGACGAATAGGAGTTGCCGATAGTTTACGGCGGCCCCAGCGGTTGGCGACTGATATGAACGTAGTTTTACTGGCGGAAAGTTCAAGGCCAATGGAAGAATCATATGTGCACGTAATATCTAAAGCTGATTGCAGGGCCGATGATTGAGTCAGTAGGTCGTTGTTTGTGCTCCACACCGTGCTGTCATCAGCATATATTAAGAATTTAACGTCAGAAATTTCATGTAAGCGCCATGCAAGTGAGATAAACGCAATATTAAATAATGTTGGTGACAACACCGATCCCTGGGGCACGCCGCGAAGAGGGACAAATGATCCTATGGCCTCATTATTGAGGCGTATTGCAAATTGTCTACTTTCAAGGAAAGATTTTACAAAATTGCGTACTCTAAGTGGTAAATGAAGCATGTCAATTGAATCCAGAATGGCAGCATGACTGATATTATCGTAAGCCTTTTCTACATCCATGGCGAGGACGCTGCGTACATTGTGGCTGCGTGTTGATGATAATACGGATGACGCCAAGACAGCCAATCCGTCTTCTGTGCCTATAGATGGTCGAAAGCCAATCTGGGCCGGGTGGTAGAAACCGTGATGTTCAAGCCACCACGAGATTCGTGTGGCGAGCATTTTCTCAGCAATCTTGCAAATTGTTACCGTTAAGGAAATAGGTCGAAAGTTGCTTAGGTCTGTTGGGGCTTTCCCCGGCTTTGGAATAGGGATCACAATAGCCGATTTCCAGCTGTCTGGTACATCGCCGTCTAGCCATACCTTGTTAATGGTGTCAAGGAGCTGAGGAAGTGCATCACCACTGAGGTTCTTGTAAACCTCGTACGTAATGGAGTCCGGACCGGGCGCTGTCTTTCGGTTGGCTTCATCTATAGCTGCAAGCAATTCGGGCATGGAGAATGGGCTCGCAATTCCCTCGGTGTCGGCAGCAGATGGCAGCTTATCGACATGGGCTGGCATGCCCCACAAGTAAGGTCTTGTAACTGGTGCAGGCAACACGTCGTACTTGGGGAAAAACTTGCGTGCTGCTTGTCTTGCGAAATCATTTGGAGACAAGTTTGCTGCAAAGCATGCTGTGGCCGCTGCATCAGGACGACGACAACCGTGCTCCATAGCATGGAAAGTTCGCCAAAGATGGGCATTCGATGACTGTGTGGAGAACTGCTCGCACCACAGGTACCATTGTCGTCGTGAGAGATCACGCTCATACCTTCGAGCCTTAGCAGTAATGTAATTTAGTCTTGTACGTGCGTGCGCAGAAGTTGGGTCTCTGGTTGCAGTCAATTCCGCTTGTCGACGAGCAGCCCACAAGTTGAGCAGAGGCACATGCGGTGTTGGTCGACCAACCTCCACCCAGGTAATGGTTGTAGCCTCATTTAGTGCTCTTTTTATGCGGTCTAGAAGCGATGGTGCTGACTCCACAGAGTGGTTTTGAAGAATGGCGCGGAAATTGTCCCAATGGACAACTGTACACTTGCGGCGTAATCGTCGGGCCTGTGATGGATAGAGACCGATGACAATAGGATGATGGTCACTGCCCCAGCAGTCCGGCTCTAAGTGCCACGAGGGGGTGCCGGTTCCTGACCACCACGTAAGATCTGGAGCGTATGTTCCACTCCTAGTATGAAGCACAGTCCTTGTTGGTGTATCTGGATGGTTCAGGAGAATAAACAGCGCATCCGTAAAGGCGTCTCGCACTCGCCTGCCGCGAGGACTTAAGGTAGGGTATCCCCAGTCCGGGTGAGGCGCATTGAAGTCACCCCCAACTAAAACTGGACATCCCGGGTATTGTTGCCTAACACTCAGTAACCATCCCAGGTTTATGCGGGAGGGAGAGCCACCACCAGGTCTTACATAGACTGACACAACTACAACAGTTGCCTTACCAAATTTGACTGCCACTGCAACAACCTCCTGATATGAAGTACACCAATTTTCCAGAGCAAGGCGTACCTGAGGAAACCGTGTGTCAACATACACAGCCACCTTTCCCGGAGGAGTATCCGTGTGCACACGTCGGTCGTCCGTGGAAGGAGACACATATCCACTGAAACCAGGAATGGGTGGCAACGCGTTCGTCTCCTGCAGTAGCATGTCCCATACATGAAGTTTGTTCATGCGAAGACGGGATTTGAGCTCTCCAACCTTTGTGGAGAGCCCTCTACAGTTCCACTGAAGCACACCGCGATATCTTGTAGTCGCCATCTTGATTATGAGTCCAGATGTCGCAAAAGCACAGATGTCAGGTTAGATAATTGAGTGACCATAAACCTCAGTAACGATTTCGAAGAGTTATCAGGCAGGGCAGCAGAAGACTTTTGGGAATCAGTGAACGGCATGGGAGTGTGGGACATAATCGTTGGCGAGGCAGCCTTGATATTCGCGGTCTGAGATTCCGTTGCTCGCCTACGACGAGCAAGCAGTTCACGATGTTTGCGGAGCTTATAAACCTCCGCTAAAAGCCGTTCAATTTGGTCGTCAACTGCTGTCACATCGTCCTGCGGAGGTTCCGGCATGTCCTTCCCGTTTGTACTCTGTTTGTGACGACGTTGTGCACTCACATTAGCGCTGTAAGCATGTGGTGTACAGATTGCCGGTGGCTCTGTCTCAGATAGCTGTGGCCATTCATCGTCATCCAATTGGAGAGCCTCGAATCTGTTGAATGTCTGAATCGGTGGTGAAGTACCCTGTTGAGACCATTGTCTTTGTATTCCACGACGGACCTTTTGAGTTGCTTTCTGCTTTGTTGGGCAAGTTGGAGAGGTGATGTCATGGTCATTAGCTTTGCAAAGTCCGCATCGGTAAGATACAGTTTCTTCTGGCATAGCGTCATCTCGTGTTTTAAAAGGACAGGACCTATGCATATGTCCAGGTCGGAAACAGGTATAACAGTAGACGACGCTTGGTTTATAAGGTCGAGGGCATAGAATGCAGCCATAATAGTATAGGCGAGTTGGGGGAGTCACGGGGCCTTGCAAGGTGACGATGCAAGAGCTCCCCTTTCCCATGCGACGAGCTTGAATCACACGATGAGTAGGGCAGTAGAGCTCACGCTGAAGTGTAGCCTGGTCCTCGTCAACGTCTACGTTGTAGACAATGCAGCGTTGTAGATCGGAACAATCAACAAGGTAAACCTGGACTGGAACCGAGACTTCGCTTGTTACTGAAATACACTAAGTGTTTGAAGACACTCAACAGCAGTCAAACTCGGGAGCCACACAGCAATTGTATTCGACTTCTTCCTGGCCGTGAAACCACGCAAACCCTTGGTTCCAAGACATGCGTCCAGATTCGCCTGAATAACTTTGTTCGGTATCTCAGTAAGGCACTTGGTTGTCAGAGCCTTAATGGTCACTTTATAGCATGGTGTTGAAAATACTGGGTGATCAGTTGTTGTACATGAACGCTTGCCTTGTGAACTGTTGTTTGCGGTAGATGATCCCGGTGCAATGTCTTCTGAAGGACGCTTCTGAGCACTGCGCTGTGCCGCCCGTCCAGAAGGTAGCGCTGAAGACACGTCCATTGGCGTGCTCGGCTGCTCACTCACATTGGTGGAAACTCCATCACCATGTGGAAGCTGGTTAGCCATTCCCGACCTCCGCCCTCGGGACAGATCACTCACGGGCTGATGTGCATTTTGACACGGCAGGATATGTGCTGCAGCCGATGGACCAGGAGCAGGAACCAGGAGTTGGGACCCAGGCTCGGATGTCAATTGTGCGGTTGGTAATGCCGTCGAGACAGGCGGCGCCGACGAAGGTACCTCCGCCAGCGTGCCACGGACGGCACTAGGCCTAGTCCCAGAGCGCAGTTCAGCTGCAGGAATTACGTGATGAATGCCACTCTACCAGATGATACATGAGGGGTCGGAACCTCCTCGGAATCTGAGAAGTCAATTCTCTTGATGTAAGGATCGTATTTACGCGAAAGGTAAGGTTTTCACTCAAGCGATGAGCAGCCACCTCAGCAGAGACACTTCGTCGTCCTTCTCCCACTCTTTAATACACAGACAAATACACAGCGAGCCATGTAATAAACATCTTTAATCTCACGTCCGGAAGTCCATGGTTGGGAGGGAGGTCATAGGGGTCGACGTCTGGACGAGCAGGCAACGATCCGCGGGTCGTCTCGGCAGTGAAGAGCGATCAGCCAGGAGCGAAGAGGACGAGACGGCGGCGCGTGCCTTCCTTTATAGCCCCCTCGCACGGGACCGGTTATCCCCGAACGAGCGGGGAGAGGGAAACAGGCACCGCGCAGGGAGCATTGGGAAGTGGCGCGGCATTTAAATGCGCGGCGTGCAACGAGCCCTAGAGATATGTGGCGCAGGGCCCCACATCTCCCCCCCCCCCTCAGCCTCCGACCTGGAGTACGCCAGCAGGCGATCCAACTCGTCCGGGTCCGGGCTGGCGTCCATGGAGACCGAAGGGGGTGCTGGGGCCCTTTCCCGCGCCTGTGCGATGACGGCCTCCGCCGCGGAAGAGACCAGCTCGGGCCGGCTCGATTGAAGGAGGCGTAGGGCTGCCTCCTCCGGGCTGCCCCTCTGGACGGGCCGTCCGGCTGCCAAAGCGGTCGCCACGACCACTGCCCGGTGCCGCCGCTCCGCCGCCTCTGCACGGCTGCTATGCAGCGCCCTGGCCTCGTGGATGGCGCGGCACACCAGCAGGGTGCCGCAGAGACCGCACAGGCCTGCGCGCTCCTCTTCTGTATAGTGGGCCGGGCTCGTAGTCCCGGTCCTCTAAGGTAAGACCCTGGAACGCCTAGGGCATCGACTGCGGGCCTCTCCGCGGAGAGGCCTGACCTTGGCTCGCCCTATGGACCCCGCGCAGCAGGAGACCGCCGCCCCGTCGGCGACCGTGGTCCAGGTGGCGGTGTGCCGCACAGTCCTCCGCCGCTTGGACGGTGGCTCCAGGGCCGGAGGTGGGCCCCCGAACGCTTTCGTGTCCCGCATCACTGGGGGGCTCCCAGTGCTTCTCCGGACCGGTAGGCCGGTGGCGATGGGCACCGCGCCCACTCGTTCCAGGCCGCTGGCGCAGCCTCGGTTGCTCGTGCACCTGGCGGGCGCCCACGACCGGGGCGCCGGGATGCCGCCTGAGTGACATGCTGTGAGGGGCAGAGAGGGGGTTAGACGAGAGGCAAGGGTTTTACCTGGTCCTCAGGTTGTAGCGTCGGTTGCAAACCGTGCCACTGCGTGCTCGCCTTCCTGGGGGGAGAGATCGCTGAATCGCCTTGAACTTCCACCGCTTCGCAGTTATCGTCCTAGCGAAGGTGGCAAGCTTTCAAGTCTGGCACATGCACCAGACCGGCGGTTTCACCGCTCGTCAACAACAGCAGCTGGTAGGTGAGTGGCGTAGTCAGTGCCGTAACTTCGAACGGTCCAACCCACTTGTGCGCTAGCGACGCGGCGAAACCACGCGCTGCGTTATTAAGTGGTTGCGTTCTTTTCAGTACGATGTCGCCCATGTTGAAAACGACGTGACGACGACCTTTGTTGTACTGATCCGCTTGTTTCATGTGTGCGACATCGAGGTTTTCACGAGCCGCGCGCTGCCTCAAGGCGCTCGTGTAGCTCTGCCGTGTACTGCGTAAGCGAAGGGGGCGCGGGCCCCGCCGCGTCAAGTAGGACGTTCACTAGCGGAAAAGCGATCTCTTTCCCGAAATTCAAGTAAGCAGGTGTCATACCCACCAACCGGCTCCCGGTTGTTCTATTGGCGAACGCCACTTTGAACAGCCATGCGTCCCAATCTCTGTGGTGCTCGGTCATCGCGACCAGCATACTCTTAACATTCCGATTCACTCTCTCGGTTATGTTGCTCTGAGCGTGGTAGGGACTGGTTTTCCTGTGGCGGATTTGAAGTGCCCGACAGGAATCAACAAAGACTTTGCTTGTGAAATACGAAGCATAGTCTCTAATCAGGTCGGAAGGTAAAGATAAACGAGTGAATGTATCCAACAGTTTCTCCCAAATCCGATATGACACAAGCTTCCTAAGGGGAATACCTCAACCCACTTTGAATAGTTTTCTGTTATTACCAGGATATATTGGTTTCCACGCGCGGAGCGATGAAGGGGTCCCATGATATCGCGCGCGACCACTTGCCACGGACAGTTACTAACTAATCATGCCAGCGGGCTTCCCCGAACGAGGCTTGGCTACCTGGCAAACAGGACATGTACGGACGTAACCCAGCACATCCTTCCTCATAACTGGCCAGGTCGAGACACGGCATAACTTGTCATAAGTCTTACTGCCGCTGCTATGGCCTGCCAGCGCTGAGTCATGAAAGTACCTCAGGAATCATTTCCGCAACTGATGCGATTCTGGCAGCCTTCCATGGTGCGTGCGAAAAAGCATCGGCCACCTTATTCATGCTGCTCCGACGGTACTCAATGGCGTACGCGTAACGTTGCAACATGAGCGCCCATCTCGCGAGTCTGCTTGCGGGGTTTTTCAGCCTCTTTATTCACGAAAGTGCCTGGTGATCTGTTTACCCAGTGAAAACCGCTTCGTCTAGGTACATGCCGAACTTTCAGAATGCGGACATTATCACCAGGCATTCTTTTTCGGTCACGGAGTAATTACGCTCCGCCGATGTGAGCGTGCGGCTAGCGAACGCGACAGTGCGCAGCTTGCCCTCGTGTTCTTGCCACAAAACAGCTCCTACACCGGCATCACTAGCATCTGTCTGCAAGACAAACTGCTTGTTCAGGTCGGGGAGGCGCGAACTAGTGGTGTTCGCTATCGCGCGAGCCAAGGCAACAAAAGCGTCGTTCTGTTCCTTGCCCCAGACCCACTTGGAATCTTTACGCAACAGCTGGTTCAACGGCCTAGCGAGCTCCGAACATCTAGGGATGAATTGTCTGTAGAAAGCAACCACTCCCAAAATCCTCTGCAAGCTTTTCACGTCCACCGGGCAGGGGTAGTTCACAATTCCCTACAGTTTGTCATCGTTTGCTCTTAAAGTGCCACCGTCAACCACAAATGCCAAGAGGTTCACTCTCTGATGCCAACTGCACTTTCTTCGGGTTGATCGTTATGCCCGCACGTCTCATTCTTTCAAGAAAGGAATTCAGGTGAATGAGATGTTCTTCGAACGACTGTGAAAATATCACGTCGTCGTCTAGGTAAGCCATCGCCCAGCATGATGTCCATCAATCGCATGAACGTGCTCGGTGCATTAGCCAAACCAAACGGGATTCGAGTAAATTCTAAGAGTCCGCGGTGACAGGTGAATGCGGTTTTATGAACGTCACCTTCCGCCACCTCAATCTGCAGGTACCCTCTGTTTGCATCCAGGACTGGGAAGAACCTTGCGTTCCCTAACGTGTACATCACAGCCTCGATCGACTGGAAAGGGTACGCAACCGTAGGTGTCAGTGAGTTGAGCTTTCGATAATCAACACACAACCTGACCGAATCATCTTTCTTTGGTACTAGTACCAATGGGAACGCCCAGGGACTTTGTGATCTCGTCAAGGGCGCTGTCGAGAAGCTGTCTCTTATGCGCGCCTAACGTCCGCGGGTTACACCTGAAAGAGCGCGCATCACCAGTTTCGATCTCGTGCTGAAGCACGTCGGTTCTGCCTGGTTTCTCTGTGAAGCAATCCGAAAACGGGAGTAAAGTTTCCGCAAGCCTTCGGCGCTGACTACTGGTTCCTGAGAAGGACGCGATAATTGCTTCTTATGGTCTACCATTCAGCGTCGCGGGGGAGCCGTCTGCCACACAAGGGTGGACGCTCGCCCGTTGGGCGACGCAATCCTGTTTGGGTGAGCTAACAAAGGGAAAGAAGGGGTTGAAAGGTCTGTAGCGATAGCCGTTCTCCCCCATGTCGAGCACAATGCCTTCGCCCGAAAGAAAATTTCTTCCCAGAATAACTGGTATGGCTAAGCCGGGCAGGTAGACGAAGCGATGCCTCCGATTTCTTCTGTTAAAGCGCACGACCAGACGCACCGCGCCCTGCGCTTTTGCCGTCCCTGCTGCTAAGCTAAAAGGGGTTTTGACTGGCCTGGCACGGATGTAACATCTACGGCAGACCTCGAACACATCGCCACCGACCAGTGACAGTGTTAAGTCCGTGTCAACGAGGGCCGAGTAGCTGTAACCAGCTAACTGCACTAGCATAAAAGGGCTCGAACGCGCCATTCCTTGCGCTTTATAGGCGAGGAGGACAAAAGCCTCTGCGCCGCCGGTGCGGTCGCCCGGTGACGCGACGTGGGAGCACATTTCGCATTTTCCGCCGTATTGGCTACCACGAAATTCTCCCGCCGACGGCGACAGGCTGGTGTTACCAATTATCGCCGCCGGCGGTCTGCATTTACCTGCATACGCCTTTATTGACACTCGCGTGCCACGTGGCCCGGCTGGTTGCAATTCCAGCAAAGCCGATCGTTCACCTGCCGCGCGGTGAGTGGATGCCGCGTTCCACGAAGCGGTTGAAAACGTCTTTTTCCTCTCTCTGGGCCTGTGCTGACGTCATTGGCGAGCCCAGCTCGACGCCGCTGCTCAGTATAAATTCACAGTCATATTGTTGTAATGATTTTAATTAGCTTGCTATGACATGTTTAATTCGCAGAATATTCTACCCTTAGCTCCGCATAAATTCACAGCTGTAGTATATAAAGCGATAATTATTTTTAGCTCCTATCACATGTTTAATTTGTATGATTTAGTACACATACATCCGCATAAGTTCGCAGCCACAGCAATGCTTATTTCTCACGATTTCGTAGCCTTAGCTCCGTATAAATTCACTAATATATCAAGTGAGGCGGTAATAATGCTCAAAATGTAGCCGAAAAAGACAAAGTGCAAGCGTTCAGTGCAGAAAGAAGACATTGATGCGGGCGATCCTCTCGGTGTTCTGGTGTCGCCGCCGCCTTCGCGCTGGTTCCTGCTGCTGCCCTGCTGACCTGCGGTCGCTTTCATCATCCCGTTCTTTGGCTAGGATGTGACATTTGATGGAGGTGCTGGGAGCGAATTCCATGCAGCGCAGCCTTACACGTAATTCGAGCCCGGTCTAAAGTCCACGTCGCCTCATTTTCTTAGAATCTGCTGCAGTACCTGGAAGCCGTGCTATTCGACGTCAACAAGACCAAGCTCCGCAATTCGGACTCTTGCCCGAGGAGACGATTACCAGGGCTAACATCATTATGGGCTTCCAGCCGCAGAAAACCGACAGTGCGGCTGCTGCGCGGATCATCTACGTGCCGGTGACACCAAGGACTGTAACCCCGATTCGGGCGATGGCCTGGAGGATGTTGAAGACTAGGTTCAACATTACCAACGGATTGCGCGCCACCGCGGATGGACCCCCGAACAGTGCCTCCAGAATATTTACTTCTCTCTGGCCGCAACGGCACGCTACTGGTTCGAGAGCCACGAGGCTTCGTCGACCTCATGGGAACTCTGTAAAAACGAATTGGTGCGCACGTTTGTCAACCAGCACCAGCGACAGCACGCCGAAATCTCCTTCACGCTCGAATTCAAGGCTCTGCGAAAGTGTGAGAAGCTTTGTAGAGGGCGTGCTGCGCCTATGTGCTCGCTCCTACCCACAGGCTATTGACGGAAAAAAGGTGCGCGCCTTGATGCGGGGCATCTGAAACGAGATCTTTGGCGGACTTATACGCGATGCGCCGATTACAATAGCCAGTTTTGTGGCCGAAGCGACTAACATTGAGAGTGCATTGGCCACAAGAACAAACCACTATCAGCGGCTGGGCACTTATCCCAGCGTCTCGAGCCTTGCCTCGTCTGGGCATAGTTGTGCTGGCCTCACCGACGTCCGCGAAATCATTCGAGAAATCGTGCGCGAAGAGCTCCGGAGGCTTTTCCCGGCTCCTGAGCAGACTTCACCACTATCCATCACTACGGCCGTTCGTGAGGAAGTGCGACAGGCACTCACACCGGAAACTATCTCTACTGGGCCAATTGTTGCTGCTGCAGAACAACAGCCGGCTGAAAGTTATGCTTCCGTTCTCCGTCAGCCTCCGCCCGTACCTCACCGGTACCAACGGAATACGGATTCTGGGCCTCGACGCCGTCAATTCCTGGAGCAGCATGACACATACTCGGAGTCGCGGAGACGACGAAAAGCCGACATCTGGAGAACTGCGGACAGCCGACCGTTGTGTTTCCACTGCGGTGAACCTGACCACATGTAGCGTCGCTGCTCATACCGAGTTCTTGGCCTGCGAGGATTACGGTGAACAATCCCGAGAAATCCAGGAGTATCTTCGAGGCACTTCATTCCTGATGGGAACAGTTGACCGTGAATATCTTCGACGCTCATCATCGCCGATGCAAACCGATGACCGTGTATCCCGCTCGCATACGCCACGCGGCCCTCCCACGCCTCCTCACGGGTCTCGCCGTGAGAGCTTGTCTCCTCTTCCTCGTCGGGAAAACTAAGTGCGGCGACGCCTGGAGGCGGCGTTTCCGAATTTGGCCCAAAGAAAGAGCCTCCACGTACGTTTGACATGACTAACAACGGAGCACGGGGAAACGAAAAATGGTTTGGTGGCATCTAGTAACGTAGTCGTTATTATGGACATCACGCGGTTGCTACACTCGTTGGCACTTGTGCCGATTACTCGGTGTTCGGCAGAAAGATATGTCGCCAATTTCGCAAGGTGGCCATCCAATGGGATGGACCTCCGATACGAACCGCAGGAGGTTACCTTGTAGTTCTAGCTGGAAAATGCACAGCCCGCGTCGAAATTCATGGTGAGACATGTCCCGCCAAATTTGTGATCTTAGAGAATTGCTCTGAGGATGTTATTCTCGTAATGGATTTTCTTCGTGATTATGGCGCAGTCATCGATGTAGGGCAGAATAAGTTGACACTCCGAGCACGTTCTTTATCGCCGAGGTTTTGTATAGCCACCCCAGTTGGGCTTAAAGTTTATGCCGAGCATGTTAGCTTGCCACCGCTCTCGACAGTATTTCTACCCGCTCGAGCCGAGACCCCCGCTTGTGGCGAAGGCCTCCTGGAAGGAAATGTACAAATGCTGCTTTCGAAGGAAATTGGTGTTGCGAGAGGAATAGCAAATCTTCACGGAGGACGTGTCAACATTTTCATGACGAACTTTAGAAACGAGCCGCAGCACGTGACAAAAGGGACAGTTATAGCCCATGTAGAAGAGATAAGTGACGCTCGTGAGGCTGTTGTGTTGTCTGATAGGGATATTCCGCCAGAACCGCACGAGGAAGATAAACCCTTGCAAATGAACATCGAGAAAAACTTCAGTCGTCGCAGACACGCTAATTACTCGAACTTTTGCATTGTTACCGCGATTAATTTTCAACGACATCCAGGGTTCGCCAGACGGTCGTCGCGAAATATAGAATTATAGTCGATGGCCCAGCCCACCCGATTCGCCAACCCCCGTACCGAGTTTCCCTGAAGGTAAGAGAAGAAAACAGAAACAAGTGCGGGAATTGCTACATGACGATGTCATCCAGCCTCCAAACAGTACGTGGGCCGCATCTGTTGTGCTGGTAAAGGAAAAAGACGGCGCGCTTCAGTTCTGTGTGGACTACAGGCGACTCAAAAAGTTGACAAAGAAGGATGTTTATCCACTGCCGCGAATCGACGGCACCCGGCTTCGTTACGCTCGCTATTTTTTATCTATCGATTTGAAATGTGGATACTGGCAGATCGAAGTGAATGAGCGAGACCGAAAGAAGACTGCGTTTATAACACCGGATGACCTATATGAGTTCAAGCTGATGCAGTTTGGCTTATGTTCAGCGCCCGCGACATTTCAACGCGTCATGGGCACTGTGCTCGCCGGACTGAAGTGGCAGACATGTTTAGTTTATCTGGCTGACGTTGTTATCTTTTCGGCAGCAGTGAACGCACGTTGCGGTGGACTGATCAACGTATTTTTTCAAAGGCCTTTGTCGCACCACACTTGGAAGCCCTACCACCGTAATCAGCCCTGCCCTAATCTACCGCTACATCACCGGCGAATACGTCCAAGCCTGCGCAGTCGGAGCCCACCCGAGCGACAACTGGCTATAAAAGCCCACCGCTGTGGAATTGCTGTTCAGTTCGGCAGCAGTGCACGCACGTTGCGGTGGACTGACCAACGTATTTTTTCACAGGTGAGCACAAACAATCATTGATTAGCTCTTTTAACTAGTAGAATGCGTTGCACTGCTGACGAACACAGCGAAAGATTTCATTCATTGTGAAGTGTTTATTTTCTGTCGCATTTTTTCTGCACCTGTCAAGCATGGGAGGCAAATTTGAAATAGAGAAGTTGGTAGCAGATTTTCGCAGAGAGATACGTGCAGACATCAGGGAACTTAAGGAGAGCATACGTTTTTGAGCGACACCTGTGATGAGGTCAAGGAAATAGGAAGTGACATTAAGGCCCTCACATCAGAAATACAGCCACTCACTGCGCAAAATGAAAGGCTAAAAGCCATAAACCAAAGGCTTGAAAATCGCCTTAATGAGCTTGAGCAGTGTAATCGAGGCAATAATTTGGAAATAAAGGGTGTTTCAGAAAAACACGACTCGACTGCCTTTGTAAAAAAAAATCGGTGAACTGATGGGCGAGACCATACATGACGCAGACATAGATATTTGCCGCAGAGTGCCGACAATGAATGGAAGTGATAAGAACGTTGTCGTCCGTTTTGTAAGTCGCGCAAAGAGGAATGCACTGCTTGCCATGACTAAGAAAAACAAAATTGCCATAGATGACCTTGAGATTTCCACAGATGACTCTGACGAGTCAAGTAGTCCGATTTATGTTAACGAGCATTTGACAAGGGAGAACAAACAACTTCTTGGCGCTACTGTCGCAAAGAAAAAGCAAGCTAAATGGAAGTTTGTCTGGACAAGCGGGGGCAAAATCTTTGCGCGCAAGGATGAATCGTCCAATATCATTCATGTTGCTATGAAGAATAACATTGCCCTTATTCACTGACTGTAACCGCAGTTCAATCAACTCCACTGGTTAATTCATGCTGCACGGGTCAATGGATGATTCTACAGAATGTGTTTCACTTGCTGAAAGGGTCAGCCTTTTTAAACCATGCTTTTCTTTGTTTTATTTGAATTTGAGAAGCATACGGAGCAAACAGGATGACTTGATTACTTATCTGGATGAACTAGAGGTGAATTTTGACGCATTGTTGTTTTGTGAGACCTGGTTAGATAGAACCGATTCTTCCCCTCAAATTTGTAATTACTCGTGCATGAGGTTGGATCGAAACGGAAAAGGTGGCGGTGTCGCCATTTACTTGCGGCACCAGTACGCAAGTGGGGTAATTGATGACATTACGGATTCAAATCCTGACGTTGAGTTCTTAGGGATTGATACAAATAAATATATACTTGTTGTTGTGTACAGACCGATTATAAGCGACCTTTTTTGGAAAAGTTTGAAAAGGTGCTCGAATACTGTCAATCTTGTCAAAAGCCATTTTTTATCATGGGTGAAATCAACATCAATAAAATTTCTGATGACACTCATTCACGTGATTTTAATAATCTTATTGCATCGTACGGTTGTGTAAATAATATACCCGAACAAACTCGAATTACTCCCAGCTGCTCTACATCCATTGATGTGTGCGTAACGAACCATGTTGCCTCAGAGTTCATTTCTGGCACGCTTTCGTCCGACATTAGTGATTATCTACCTCTTTTTTACGTCACGCATCCCCTGTCACAAATTACAAATAATGACAATTATTTCCAGCATAGAAATATCAATGAGCTGCCACTCAACACATTTAAAGCTCTAATTCAACAAGTGTATTGGTGTCCAGTATAATTAGAGATTGAAGCAGATAAAGCATACGAAGCGTTCTTAAATATATTTATGAATTGCTATGACTCTGCGTTTCCACTACAAAGATCAAAGAAGCGCAAAAAGAAAATAAAGAAACCATGGATAGATAACGCATTATTTAAACGAATAACAGCTAAGAATAAAATTTTCCACAGATTTCTTGCTACTAAAGACGTAAACCTATTTGCAGAGTACAAGAAATTTCGAAACGATATAAACGCTGATATAAAGAAATCGAAGTTAAAATATTATGAAGGAATGTTTTCGAAAATAAAAAGTAATCCTGCGAAAATATGGAAACAGGTTAACGCCCTCGTCGGCAAAAACCTAACCCCCCCATTGCAAGGAATGTATACAGCGGCAAACAGTTAGCAGATGAAATGAATAAGTACTTTATCAATACAGCAATGCGCCCCCAACACCCAGCCGACAACAGAAGCAATGCATGTTCACAAATTAAGTCTATAGTACTAAGTGCTGTTACGCCAGCGGAAACTGAAAAACTAATACAGCAGTTAAAGCCAAATGCGGCAAGTGGTTATGATGACATACAAGCCTCGACCGTGAAGTACGTTTCGTCTGAGATTAGCCCTGTATTGTCACATTTAATAAATGTTTCTATTTCGACTGGCATATTTCCAGATCAGCTTAAAATAGCTTAAGTGATACCTATACACAAAGGAGGAACGCGAAATGAGTTCACAAATTACAGACCAATTTCAGTGTTATCGGTATTTTCAAAGGTATACAAAAAGGCTATGAATAATCGTTTGACTGTGTTCATCCAGAAACACAAGATAATCTCACCCTTTCAATTCGGGTTTGAAAAGAACAAGACGCCCGAAGAGGCCCTGCTTAAAGTAAAATCATTAATTATAAAAAATATTGAAACAAGAATGTTACTCTGGGAATCTTTCTTGATTTAAGAAATGCCTTCGATTCAGTTAACCATGAAACTTTGCTTTATAAGCTCCACAGGTATGGAATTCGAGGCGTTGCATCAGACCTCATTAAAAGCTATTTATCATACAGATACCAATTAGTAAATATCAATGGAGAGCACTCGGAAAATCTTGAAATAAAACTTGGAGTACCCCAAGGTTCCATACTAGGTCCCACACTATTTTTGCTGTATCTAAAATATATAACTGAGGTTAAACACACACCTGAAATAACCATCTTTGCTGATGACACTAGTATATTTTTCACTGGCAAAAATGTGCAGGGGATCGAAAAGGAAGCCAATCTTTACCTATCCCAGCTGTCTATCTGGCTCGAGAACGATAGTTTGCAGCTGAACACACACAAAACAAAGTTTATACTATTCAAACCAGTTAACAAAGTTTCTAAAGAAAACATTACACTTAAATACAGAATACAATATATTGATCAGGTGTCTACACAAAACTTTTTAGGTGTCTGGTTTACCGAAGATTTATCCTGGACTCCGCAATATTAATCACCTTCTAACCGATCTTTCCCGCGCCGTAATTTGCATTAGCCGTATAGCTCCTCTTATCCCTCTTTGTCTTAAAAAAACTTTGTATTACACATTATTTTACTCGCGTCTACTTTATGCAATATTAGTCTGGGGCACCACGACGAAAGGAAATTACGATAGGCTGCTTGTACTGCAGAAGCGCATTCTACGTCTATTTGAAAACTACAAATGTAAAATAAGTGACTTTCCAACCCAGCCACTCTTCCTAAAACATGATTTATTACCAGCCAAAAAGGTATATTACTTTAAACTGATGCAAATCATCCATAAAAGAAAGCTGTACACAAGGTAGACAGATATATCTCCACATTATAACTTTCGAACCCTTGCACATAAAACAAAAAAAGCCAGAACCAATTACGGCAAACAGGATCTTGAATATCAAGCAGTAAAATTACTAAACCTTCATGAACACAGGATTGATCTTGCGTTACCATTTAATTCCTTCAAATCAGCATATAAGGCATTCCTAAAGACCACAGAATATATTTATTGAATATAGGTGCACCCATTTGAATCCAAATGATCAGTTTTCGTTTTTCTTGATGATTTTTTTTCCTTACAGTCTATGTCGTCATGTTATTTCCTGTCAAATACAGGTGCATATTTTTATTGCATTTTTCTTCTCATCTTCGCGCTGTCACATATTATCTTGTGTGTTTGTATCGCTCCAAAGTGGTGTTATACTGTAAACTGCATTGTGTGTTGATATGTATCTTGTATATTTTTTTTTATTAGCTGTATTGTTAATCAGGACATTTCCCTTTGTATGCATCGTAACGCGTTGCCTGTTGCGAGCTGCACATGGGAGACGAGGCCTTGTCAGGTTACACGCCTTTTGCCTCGTCTTCCACTTTCACTTGAAAGGAAAATAAAGTGGACTGAACTGACCTGAAAGCACCTTCGCTGAACGTCGTGAGCGACTCAAAGCTGTTCATGTTATTTGCAAAGCCGGACTCACGCTTAAGCCTTCGAAATGTCGATTCGCGTATGGTGAGCTGAAGTTTCATGGTCATATAGTTAGCCACAGAGGCGTAAAACCAGATCCCGAGAAAACAGCGGCCATGGTGTCATTCCCGCCGCAGTCAGATAAGAAAACTGTCCGAAGCTTTCTTGGTCTCTGCGCTTACTTCAGACGTTTCGTTCGCAACTTCGCCCAGATCGCAGCGCCACTTATCCATCTCACGAAAGACAGCGTCGACTTTGTGTTGAAAGAAAAACAATATTTAGCACTCAGGCAACTAAAGCAAGCGCTTTTATCACCACCTATATTAGGCCATTTCGATCAAAATTCCGACACTGAACTGCACACGGACGCCAGCAAAAATGGACTAGGGGCAGTGCTCGTACAATTCCAGGATGGAGCTGAGTGGGTTATTGCGTACAAGGTCAGTTGTTGGGCGAGTTGGTGACAATGTTCCATATCGACAGCGCGATAAACGGAACAAGAGAACACAATAACGACAAACACAGCGCTGTGTTTGTCGTTATTGTGTTCTCTTGTCGCGTCTATCGTGCTGTAGATATGGATTATTGGGTACGCAAGCCGAACTCTCTCCAAGGCGGAAGGCAATTACTCAACAACAGAAAAGAGTGCCTCGCCACGGCCGCTCAATGGAGGCGCACTTGGGTGCGGCCCGTCGCGTCGCCCAGAAGAGCCGTATTGCGCCTAGTTCTCATCGCCACCGCTGCGGCGCCACCGCTCCGGGACGAGTCCGGGCGGAGAGCTGCGCGCAGCGGCCGTGGCTGTGCTTTCGTTTCGGCGTCCGCGTGGTCGGCGCTTGTTCAATTTAGGATTATGAGCGGCGTTTCACACAGTATGTGATGCTATGTGCAAGTTTGCTATTGATAAGGTGATAGCGGCAAGTCATCATCACTAGGCTTTTCCAAGTCATTCGTGGTCTTCCGTTTACCACGAGAACTAGCCAGTCGTGTGCTTCGCTGAGTGCGCACCCATTTAGTTGCGTTTCAACCATTGTAATAACGTATTAGATATTGCAATCTTGAAATCGGGACATGGTTTGGGGCCATTTATTCAGCGTGCACCTTTCTGGAAACTTACAATTCAGGACGTAGCGTTCAACATTATTGTTCAGCCTGTTCCTCCGTTTTCACTGGAAATAATATTCAAGTGGGTACCACCACCAAAACATCCTAACTAACACAAACTGTTGCAAAAGAAACAACACAAGACAGCCAGTTCAACGACGCGCCCGCAGGCTCAGGCAATTTTTTTATCGTTTGATTATGAAGTCGCGTGATGGACAGAAGACACGCAAGCTTATTTTACAAGCGAAGAACTTTTCTCGAAAAAGGTTTATGTGCAAGCGGGATTTTTTCCACTGTCTGATTGATGTTGCCTGTCCAGTTGGTCAGCAGTGGTCGCATTAGTTTAAGTCCTTAGTGTGACTGCGGTCTTCTCTCTCGCAAATCAACTCCGGAAATTGCACAAAATAGGGAAGAAGGGATGAAATTAACATGTAGCATAGCTTGCTGCTTCTTATGAGCTGCGGCCACTTCATCACCTTGCTAACAAAGGTGCATGGTGATTTTCAGATACCTTAGGCGTCCATCATCAAGAATTTTGATAAGTCCAGGGTTTTGCTGGAATCACAAGGCACGAAGTTAGTAAATGGATGGGGACTAATAAAATAAAATTATTGACACGCTAAAGTCAGCACTAGAAGTTACTTAAACTTTGATAATATATAGATAATGAAAACACTGGCAGGCACTGAAAACAGAATAAACAAAAATGTTTCATGAGATTTTGTAAAACTATTCATACTTTCTCTTCAAATGAACGTGTAAGGTAATCAGCCAAGAATGCAACCGGTGCTAACTCTATGTCAGCTGCTGGTTCACATCACACATGAATGAATTCAAGCTGACTCGAAAACTCTCTCGCAGCAGACGTGATATGGCAGTTGGCAAGGTACGACTTTCATAATCACGAATGCCAAGTTTTATAGCTGCCTATTGTTGATAGGTGCATTTGCAGACTGATGCTTGCAAGCTGCCAACCTGCACAAAACATGGCAAAATGTGTATAACATCAATCGATATTTTTTTTTTCTCTAGTGGTACCTTCAGTATTTTCTCCCAGGTGAAAACTGCAGCCCTTGCGTCAACTTTATCGTTCCCGCCTTTGAATTGCCTTAGGCTGCTAAAAAGCGATACTATAGACCCGTTTTCAGAGCCTGCTTTAGGGCGTATCGGAAGCTGAAAATAAGATTCGGTTAAATGCAATGCACTAGTAAGGCACACAGAAGACATTGTTGTAAGATACTTGATGTGATCAAGAAGGTACTTAATTTGCGCCACTGTGGATCTGGTTGTCATGATTGTTGCTTCGTACGTTTGTTTGGTTAGCTTTTGCTTCGACGTGCCTCCTTGGACCTGAATGTCTTCGATATGACAAAGTCCAACTCTATAGCCAAGAGAGTCGCTCGTCATCTGACAAATAGAGCGGCTCCTCTTGGTGTCTCCATGTATTCACTTATGCGATGTTGGGCAAGGCATACCATTTTGATATCATCGTCATAAAAGTGATCGTGGCGCAGCTATCTTGAAACACACATGCTTCAGGATGACACGGGGGGGGGGGGGTTGTCCAGGAGGAAATGAAGTGTAGCTAGAAGTGGGGAAAATAAAGCTATTGACCTGCGCACATTTATTTTTTCAAGGTTGTTTGGCTCAACATGAGCCCGCGTGAGTAACTTAACTTGTAATGTGGGCAGTTCGGGAACACGGAGGGGACAGCTGAAGGAAGCAGGATCTTCAGTTTTATGTTCTTCCTGTAATCGTCATCTGTGAAGTGTAGTGAGTATACCAGTGACTTCTCACTCGGCTTCCACCGGCTTCCTTTTCCGTCCAAGTCAAGATATGTTTTTCAGCCATGCTGCTCGACGTTGTGAATCGCACGGGAACTCATGGTAACCGATCTTTTCTTGCTTTCGTGGTGCACAGCGGCACCCAGCAGTTGCCTGGCATGGTGCTGCATACGCTTAGGACGCTGTTATGCTGAGTAGTCAAAACGATAACACGCACCAACCTAGCCAGCGCACTCCTTCCGCGTCGTCTGCTCGTCCGTGCCGGCAGCGCCTTGTCCTGGAGTGGTGGCGCCCCCGCGGAGAATGACGGCGGAAACTGTAACTTCTCCCAATACGCGCTTCCCCAGCCATTGAGGCGCGACGCGACGGGCCGCACCAAGTGCGCCTCCATTGAGCGGCCGTGGCCTCGCCCTCATCTGAGCCATAACCAAGTTTCGGCCCTTTCTGTACGGCCACCCCTTTCGTGTGGTCACCGACCACCATTAGCTGTGCTGGCTAGCCAATCTTAAGGATCCTGCGGGTCAGCTTGCTACGTGAAGCCTTAGGCTACAGAAGAACGAAGTCACGATCGTGCATAAATCCGGAAGAAGACGTGATGATGCTGACTGCTTGTCTCGAGCACCCGTGGGACTGTCGTCAGGAGGCGCAGAGGTCGAGGAAGACAGGTTATTTGGGGCCCTGAATCCGGAAGATATGGCAGATCGGCCACGACATGAACCATAGCTTCGTCAACTGATGGCGTATATTGCAGCAGCCAAAGGTGGGGCACCTCACCTTTTCCTGCGTGTTCTCCCTGCATTTAAGATCCGGAATGGTGTCTTGGACAAGAAGAGCTGGATATCTATTCTGTAGCGGGATTCTGTACTTTTCTGCCCTCCCCTAACCGATAATTTGTTGATAGACTTCTTTCTTACTAATATGATGCGTTCCTTCTTCAGATTTCAACTAATTCGGGACCTCACCATCCCTTGGTCACTGTATCGCACTTTCCCGATTACCTCTACATCTTGCATATTGGCGGGTTGAAAACAGTATGAACTAAATTTTTTTTAGACTCCCCGTTAGGACTTTTCCGAGTCCATTTCCGGTTCTTCTGTTTGCTAAAGAAGGTAAATCATGATTCTTAAGTTATTGTGCTCTGTAAACTAAACTAGTAACTCCCCCTGCTATTCCTAGAACCAATGCCATATTCACATACTGCCTCCTCTCCTGCCTGCTTTTTCCCTACCATAGCATTGAAATCGCCAATTAGTACTTTATACTGCGTCTTTACGGTTCGCATTACCGATTCTACATCTTCGTAGAAGTTTTCAACTGCCTGGTAATCATAACTACGTTTGGGTGCATAGGCCTGCACAACCATCAATTTACACCTCTTGTTAAGCCTAATTACGATGCCTGCCACTATCTCATTAAGACTATAGAATGCATCTATATTACCCGCTATATACTTATTGACAAGAAAACCTACTCCTAGTTCTCGCCTCTCCGGTAAACCTTGGTAACACAGTACGTGCCCATCCAACAGTACAGTATATGCCTCAATCGGCTTGCTAATATCACGAAGCCCTATGACTTCCCATTTCATACCCTCTAGTTCCTCTCACAGCACTGCTAAACTAGCTTCACTAGCTAGATTTCTAGCGGTAAACTTTGCCAGGGTCAGTTTCTATTGGCAGCCTGTCCAGTGGAGCCAGGAATTCTTAGCACCCCCTGCTGCATCACAGGTATGACCGCCGCCGGGGTCAGTTGTTTTGCAGCCGTTGGTGACTGAGGGCCGGGGTTTATTGGAATAATCAAGGGAGGTTCTGGCCAATTACTGCACCAGTATGGCCAAAGTTTGTTCTGGTGAGGGAGTGCGTTGCCGGAGTGGTTGAACGGCATCAGGTCGCATTCCAAACCTGTTTATGCAATTCCATCCACACGGCTTTTTTTTTCGTATCCGGTGAAGAATTGCGCGGCACCGAGATTCGAGCTCCGTTCATCTTGCATACGAGGCGAATGTTTACGGCACACCACCGCTGCCACGGTGGACGATTAGGACAAGGTAAAAGCAACTTTGCTTAAGAAGTACCGCCTCTAAGTCGAAGCCTTCCGTCAGCGATTCAGAAAGGCTGTGGAACGGCCTTCCGAATGTTTTACGGAATTTGCTTACAATCTCAATGCAAATCTTACCGAATGGCCCAAGGCTGCCGACGTCTATGATGAGAGGAAAAGGTCGTCAATGAAATCTGTTTACACCAGTTTTACAGTTTTTTGATGAAGGAGACGCGGCTGTGGGTGCAAGATATGCCCGAACAGAAAAGCTTGGAACGCGCCGTTGAGCATGGAGAGGAATTTCAGATCAGGCGCGACGTAAGGAGAGAGGGCGAGCGGGCAGTCCCAAAGCCTCACAAAGATTTCGTGAGATATCCATCGCGGACCGAAAGCCGAGTACCCCATACGCGGGGAGAGAAAGGGACAAAAGACGGGGACTGCGAAAACGGCGCAGCTGGGAGAAACGACGTTGACAGAAAAAGGAGGGAGAAAGACCGCGCTTTTAGCACGGCCTTTTAGCACGGCTTCGAGGCCAGGAAACCTGCAGTGTACTTCAGGTGTAATAAACCCGGGCACATCGCGAGCGGCTATCGAAGGGAAAGGTAATTTTTTCACTCACCACCCTAGACGAGGAAAACATGCGCTTGCTAGTGCCCCACATGCGTTAAATGACCGTCAATGGGAAACATTGTCTTGTTCTGCGCGATGCTGCCGCCACAATGGATGGGTGCTCTCCGCGCTCGTTTCCCCGCAGGATTTCACCGGCGAGTGAGCGTGGGTCAGGCATGTGGGGCAGGAAGACAGCGTTTGCCTGCCAGTGTCACGAATCAAAATTGAGGGCCCGTTTAGAATACTGCATACAGAGGCGGCAGTGTCACTGACCTTGCCAGAGCAGTGCCTTTATCTCTTTTCTAAACGCTCAGAAGAACAACTAAAGAAAAGGGGCTTGAGCTGTGGGGGTCGTTCCACGCACGCGCTTACGCGTTTTAAAGCCCGCGACGCAGCCCAGTTAGATCATTCGGATGGAGGTGAAGAGCATGCAATCGCCGAGCGGAGTCCTGACGTAGATGCCGCGGGAGTTTATTTCGAGAATATGACGCCTTCTGCGCCACCTGGTGAGTCCAGTAAGGAATTTGAAACCACTCTGTTGCCTCACCCCCCCCCCCACCCTTGGATGGCTTCTCTAAGCTTATGAGAGTGTACCGAGATGACCTAGCGGCTGAACAGACGAGCGATGAAACTCTCAAAAATTTGAAGTGTCAGGGCAGTGAAGGATTGGCGAAAAGGAACATTGTTTTGAAGGAGCGCACAGGAATGCTCTATAGGCAATACAAAGACGTCAAAGGCGTGCACTACGGCAAGCTAGGGGTGCCACAAAAATATAGGCAAGTATCCTAAAGCTGTGCTACGGAAGCGGCTGGTCCTGTCATCTCGGCATCAAGAAAACGAGGCCTCTGCTGTTGAGAAAATTTTATTGGCCAGGGTGTTTTAAGAATGTGGGGAGGTTTGTACAGATGAGTGGCGTTTGTCAAAGGGTTGGAAAATCGCGGTATAAACAGAAGGCACCTCTAAAACTTGTGCCACTGATCAGCGAGCCGTTCCGGCGCCTTGTGGTGGATGTTGTTGGTCCACTACCTGCGACCGCTTCGGGCTATCGCTACATCCTAACAATTATAAGGCCCGCGACAAAGTTTTCTGAGGCGATTCCCCTGAAGGAGCTGAAATCGGAAGGATTTATAGATGGTCTATTGCAGGTATTTTCTAAGGTGGGTTTCCCCGCCGAGCTGCAAAGCGACCGATGCAGTGTTTTTACGAGCGCGCTCACCAGCACCTTTCTAGAGAAATGAGGGATTCACATACTGCACAGCTCTGTAAGACATCCTCAGAGTAACAGCGTAGAGGTGTGGCATTCGGTGCTCAAAAGAGTCCTCAGGGATTTGTGCTATGAGCATCGCCGAGAGTAAGAAGCTTGGTTGGCGGCTACCATGCTTGCGCTGCGCTCCGTACCGCATGAAGCCACCGGATTTAATCCAGCTGAACTTGTACACGGCTGATTGCTCAGGTCACCCCTTTGCATGCTTCGCGACTCCTGGGTGGGCCAGGGCGACGACTTCACCGTTCTCGAATATGTACTTCAGCTGCTAGAACGGCTTCAATCCTGCACAGAGCTTGCGAAGCTAACATAAGATCGGCCCAGCAGAAAACAATACTCTACTAAGACCTACACGCGCGGCAGCAATCGTTTTCGGTAGGAGACAGGGTAATGCTGCTGGCCGAATCCAAAGCAAACAAACTTAATTAGCATTTGGAGGGACCAGCGGTGGTTGTGGATAAACTTTCGAAAACCAACTATGCGGTAAAGATGCCCGGTAGACGAAAAGACGTAAAACTTTACCACTGCAACCTCATGAAGCCCTATCGACAAATGGAGGCAGTAGTCCAGGTAGCCCTGAAGTACTTGAAGAGGTAGATACTGATTTTGTATTTCCCGGTAAGGATACAACCTCTTTCACTGGAGTTCTAGAGAGTATACGTGGTTATTCAGATCTCATCGAGCCACAAAAGGAGGACCTACAGCGGCTACTTTCAGACTTCGAGGACATTTTCACGGATACGCGGGAAAACCGTTCTTAGTTGAGCATGACATTCAGCTTACTTCTGAGGACCCTATTCGCTCCAGACCATATCGCGTATAGCCGAGGCAGGAAGAGATTCTCAATAACCAGGTAAGACGCATGCTTGATCTCGGTTTCATTGTACCGGAAGCAAGCAAATACACCTCACCCATTATGCTGTAGAAGTGCCCAGGAAACAACCAGCCTGCATTGACTACCGAAGGTTAAGTGCCGTGACGCGAGACCAGCTTTTCCCTATTCCTAGCCTGGAGGAGCGGGTGGAAACGGTCAGCAGGGCCTAGTATGTATCGACTCTCGACCTTAACCGTGGCTACTGGCAGGTCCCGGAAAAGGCAAGTCGGTACGAGGCCTTTATCTCATCCCTTGGCACTTTTAGACCGCTCGTAATGAGCTTCGGGCTCGAAAACGCGCCGTTTTGTTTCCTGCGGCTGATGGATAGAGTTTTGACAGGAACGAAAGCATAGGCACTACCCTACCTCGACGACATTGCTGTAATTTACGATAGCTCGGAGGATCACCTGCGTCACTTGCGTGATATTTTACCCCGGCTACAAAAGGCAGGGTTTGCAGTCTCTTCAGAGAAGTGTCAGCTTGAAAAGGCCGAGGTTGAGTACCTTGCTCACGGTATCGGAGGGGGGGGGGGGGGCTACCGCTGGCCGCTGGACGCAAAGATCGCTGCCGTACGTGATTATCACAGGCCCGCAACAAAGATCGACATACGGCCTTTCTCAGCTTGGCTGGATACCCTCAGCACTATATACCGGTATATTCGGAGATGGCGAGTCCGCTCACGAACGGTTTGAGAAAAGGCGAACCTGTTAATGTGAACTGGAATGCAAGCAATGAACAAGCTTTACTCGCGTTAAAGAAAGCGCTTGCCAGGCGCCCCGTGCTCGGTGCTCCTTCCTATGACTGCGGCTCCATTGTTCAGTGCAACGCGAGTGAGAGGGGCATAGGGGCTCTTCTGAGCCAGCACGATGAGAATGTGGAGGACAACCCCGTATTGTTCATAGGCCGGAAACACTGCTCGAAAGAAAGCATACAGCGCCTCGGAGAAGGAGTGCGCTTGTTGAGTGTGGGCTACGCAAAAGCTGCAGTGCTATTTGGCCGGCTCCAGATCCACAATTTAGACGGACCAGTGCCCACTAACATGGCTCCGGGACATGTCTCCGATAAACGGCCGTTTGCTCGCTGGAGTCTCGCCCTACAGGAGCATAATTGTGAAGTGCGCTACCGTAAGGGAAATGACAATGCGAATGTAGATGGCCTCAGTCGAGGCTTTTCCCGCTGTGCAAAGTGATAGCTTCCGGGCGCTCCTCTGCGTGTACCCTTTTATGCTCAAAAGGGTCTAGTTTTCTTCGCCATATCACTTTCAGGTTTTTTTCTTTAACAACACTTAATCGTTTGACGTCAGTATATGCCTAGTGTAGTTTTACGATGCAGGTTTACCTCTAGATGTTCATGTTTTCCCCCGTTGTCTGGAGATCGCGAGGGCAGCTAGGGTCTTTTTTAATACCAAAATTTGATTCATAATTGCAAAGAGTGGCGTGAATAAATCAACCGCGTAGGTGTGGTAACTAGCTCTCTCCGCCGGGCGCCCGTAAAGTGGCCAGAAAGCCCTATAGTTTAGGACTTGTTCTTTGGTTGCCTGGCACAGCTCAGGAGGGGGCGGTGCTCTTGCCTTGCGGGGGTTGGAGTATTGTGCAGACATCGTCTTTAATGCTTTACTTGAGACCTTTGGCCTGCAGGCTGGATGAAAGAAGGAACCGGAGACCCCCCCCCCCCCCCCCCCCCCCCCAGCCCAGCTGAGGCGGCCTCTTTGAAAGACACTGATCATGTTTAGCCCCTTTCGAGGCCTCTAGCTAGCGGCGGACGAGCTATTGTGATCGGACGAGCGGCGGAGACTACCGCGTCGCATGTTAAGATCGGCGACAAGGATCAAAACGGTAAGCAGGTGCCATTGACCCCTCCCAAGCCAGAGCCGTGGTGGATCGTTTGGCTACGAGCACCCAACCCGGGCGCCGGTGAGACGCCATCGCACCTTGCATCGGCCAGTTGAAGGCTTGTTCGTCATACGGCGGCAATTATTACGGATCCCCGCCAACACGTCGACGACCGGAACAAAGGAAGTGAAACGACCAAATTCCGGTCCATTCAAGTGTCGAGCCTAGGTACCGAGAGCGGGCTTGCATCGTTTTCTTCCTTTCCGTGGTGAACCACGGGCACAGCTTTAGGTTAAGTGGTCTCCCTGAATGCAGCCCGGCAACGACGGGACCGATGACTCAGCCCAGGTGCACTCTTGCACGCAGACAAGCAGCTGACGCCATCTACGCCGTCTACACGGTCACCTCCTCACCCTCAAGCCAGAACCTGTGAAAGGTGCGTGTCAATGATTGCAAGCAATGTTGGTGTGTGTGTGAGAGTGCGGGAAAGTGAGGTGACAGAGACACTCCCTCATAAATTGGCCTTCCTTTCATCTAGGGAATATAGGGATTCCACCCTATAAAAACGGACAAGTGTGTTTCGGGGGTCGTAGAACGGAGACTGCTGCTCTAGTCAGTCTCCCACGAAAAACGCTACCATGTAAGTTTTGTACATACAAGTTTTCCCATCTCACTTCAAAGTCAGGTTTCCAGCGCCTCGTCCTTGTTCCTGCTACGACAACCAACCGGGCCTGGAACATGCAACCTGGGTCGCGACACAGCATAACATTCCAATTTATTGTTTCCAACTGCCCACTGTCGCACTGTGAGACTTTGGAACTGTTCCTGGTAAAGTATCCTGGCTTAAGCTTCGATTGTACAAGACATCTTGCCGCCACCCTGTGGGCTCTTCCTCTCCTTAACAAAATGCATGTTATCAAGCATAAGGAACTCACAGCTACCTTTTCATTCCTAGAGAGCCATTGTGTTTCTTTGCCAGATTTAGGAATATCTAGGCCGAAAATTCCCAGCTCGCCCACCTCTTGTAATGCCTGATTTCAAATTTTTAGCGTAACTTTATTCGGTATCAACCGTTTTCTTGCAATATTATTTGCAACATGAATTTAGATGGACTTTTGTGGTGGTGACAGCTCCAGACCTGCATCGCGTACGTACCATCTTTGCCAAAAGTAACCAGGCTCCACGATTTGCTCTTTAGCCCTGTAGTGCTGCGTTTATGGGACAACAAAAATTTTAATCAATTATGCTGGAAGAAAACCACTCACCGTATTTGTTAACTCCTTTTTTTGCCTTTTGGGTTAGATCGAGGGCTGTAAGCACGACTAAGAAGCAAACCCTGCAGCCTGGTTACGTTTGGCAAAGACGGTACATCTAGTGTATTTAGGGATTCTTTTAAATAAAGGTTTTGTGTCTCAAGGCGTTTATGAGCCGCCCATAGTGTGACATCAACAGCGTAAATATTGAACTGGGCCTCTGGTATTCCATTTCATCGCCGCGCCAAAGAAATGAGTGTGATATTAAACAACAAAAGTGCTAAAAGTGACCATTGCGGCACGCCTCTGTTTGCGATGTAATTGGCGCTTTGTTGTCCATTTATCCGGAGAGAAAACGTCCTGTCCTTAAGCAGGTTATGCACCGCCTTTATGACATGAAGGGGAATGCGCATAGTTTCCATGTAGTTTAGTACCTTGGCATGTGACACGTTATCGTATGCCTTTGCCACGTCGGTAGCCGCCATGGTGCATACAAGGAGGCTATGAGGCGACGCATGTACCTCCACTTCTAGTACAAGAACCAGTTTCTGGGCGAAGGGTGTACGGAATCCAATTTGCAGAGCATGGTACTGTTGTTGACTCTGCAACCACCATGAGATGCGAATGGCTATCGCTTTTTCATAAATCGTGCAAACTGCAAAAGTTAGCGATATTGGCCGCAAGGCCTCTTTCTAGGCTTTGGTATCGGTACCACCATCGAGTGTTTCTAGCAGACAGTTTCTAGCCACGTCCTTCGTCAGTGGATGAGCGGCACACTGAGCATAAATGAGAAAAAATGGGCTGCAGGCTGAAACGCAAACCCCTCTGGTGTGAGTTGTAAGGCAAGTCTAATACTTTCTGCGTGATCTTTGATCAGTCGTCCCTTTTTCATGCTACGAAAAGTCCTCCAGATGAGTGCCCTGTTCGTTACCCCTGAGCCACAACTACTGCATCTGGCGTCCTAACACTTATGAGTCAGCTGGTTTTCACTCAGGCGTGCCTGTGCAGCTCGGTTCACTACAATTTTTTTTTTGCATTCCTTCAGGATGCCAGCAGCCTGTATTTTGACCTGTTTTCGGCGTACCCAGAGTTGTAGAAGGTGTAGGTCGGGAGCTTGCCGATATTTATTCACTGTCGTAATTCTGTGATCCTTAACTCCCTTTTGAAGGTTAAGGCACAAGTGAATTCGGGCTAACCGCATGAATTCTAGTATGCGGTCGTGCACTATCCCAATATGTAACAAAAACTTTCCACAAAATTTTATTTATGCGTCCCAAATTAAAACCTATGATAATGGGGAACGGTCACTACATCATGTATCTAATTCTACCTGTCAGTGGGGTGCACCAGGGCTAATCCACCACTTCGTCTCATGAGCATGTTCGTGTGGCAGGAAGTGTTGTGACCCATGGATTATTTATCATTGTAAACTCCATTTCTCTGAAGGCAGTCTGCACTTTATCATCCCTTTAGGAATCATCATATCCCTAATCTGTTTGTGGAGCGGTAAAATCTCCGCCTATTAGTATTGGAGTTCCAGGGTAATAACGTTGAATATGTGTAACCCAAGCATATTAATAACCGTGCTTATGGGACTAGCGTACAAGGACACTAGTACCAAGGGTGTTTTGTTTCGGCGTGCGAGTAGCGCAACTACTTTCAGCTGAGTCTTTCACCAGTTAACCAAGTCAAGTGGCTTTTCGGGAATATCTGACATATAAATGGCAGCTTTTCCTGGAGTTTCCGTCTCGGTTCTCGCTCTTTTTTAGGAATTGAAGGGCATTGGTACCTTTACTAGGAGTGGGCACAACCAATTATTTTCTTGCATCAAGAATTCCCCGGAATATTGCTTGCCATATAATATCTTATTTTATTTTGCCAAATATCTAGCCGATATTTTTGGCTATTACTATCTGTTATATATATACTGCTGTGAATGAGTAGTGTCATTTGCGTAAGGGTGTCTAGTGCCGCTTCCCATATTGTTATGCTAACAGCAGGTGTACATTTCGTCCCATCCACGGGCCTTGATGCCGTACTAAGCGCAGACGCCTCCTTCTGTTTTTGTGAACTTGCCTTTCGCCATAGGCTACTCGGATTTTGTTCTGACGCAGATGTGTAATTTTGCTGCAATCATCTGAATTTCTTTCTCTATCGAAAGCTGCTGACTTGTGCAATCCTGAAATTCTGGAAATTCATCAGCACTGAAAGCCGGTGTCCTGCGTTTTGTGCATCGCCTAGCCTTCAGTGTTGAAGTAAAAGATGTATCCTGTTCATTCGACGTGACAGGCTCTTCTTTTTGAGTCCCATCATCAAGTAGCTCTTGCGACTGAGCAGAAAATCAGTTTTTAACCGCTACTGGTGCAAAATGTTTCCTTCGGCTTGCCCTTGCTAGCTCCAGCTTTTGCGTTTTCTTCGGGAACTGAAATAAAGTAATATCATGATCATTAGATTTGCATATTCCGCATATGAATTTTGCCTCGCCCCATTCAGTAACGCTGTCTGTGTTACCTAGATTTCGGCTGAATTTGTGCAAATATTCTTCTCTTTAGCACCTGTAACACTACACCGCTTTATGTTTGTATATTTGGGCGCACACTACGCAGCCATTGTAGTAGAATTTACCTGGAAAAGTATCTGTCCCTGTAATGTGGTAAAAAAAGTGCCTTTGTTCCCCATTCGAGGTGCGGCCAACAGGGTATGTGTTCTTGATATAAGGTCTCTCGACAGCGTCTACGAGTAATCATGTAAATTTAGGTCCAGACGACACATCGCAGCATATTGGTACCTGTACTGGTAGACACTCTGACGAGGCTGGACGAGTGAAGTTATTCCGCCCTCCAGCAGACCGTGAGCCTCACCGGTATTAAGCGCACTCGCGCGATCATGGAACTGGACTTGACGAAAGCATTTGACAATGTCTTCCATACCGCCATCCTAGACGCCCTTTCTACCCTTATCATGGGTTCCCGGATTCATGGTTACATCAAGGCTTTTCTTGCCCTTCACACGGCTGAGATCTCATTCGGCACCCTCTCCTCTTCCGCTTCCCGCTTTCCCTCTTGAAATTCGAGGTACCCCCCAGAGTTCTGTTCTCTCTCCCCTTCTCATCAACATCACCCTTTTCCCTATGGCACGTGCTCTCGCTACCATTCCAAACCTCTCCCATGCTTTCTATGCTGATGATGTCACCCTCTGGGTGACTACCGGCAATCTTGGAGAGATGGAAGCCGCTCTCCAGGCGGGCGCTAAAACGGTCGCCGATTATGCTCGCATGGTCGGGCTAGCTTGTTCCGTGTCCAAGTCGGAGCTCGTGCCCTCCTGGCTCGAGGCATAGTTCCAACCTCATCTCCTAACCTTAACGTCACTATCGACGGACATCCCATCCCTTGTCTCTTGCATCCGTATTCTCGGCCTCTTTCTCCAATTCAATGGCAAACACACTACTGTCCTTTCCCGCCTCACTACCACCGTCCAGCAGATGGTGGGGCTGATCCGACGGGTCGCTAACCGACACTGCGGCATGCGCGAGCACGACGTCTTGTTCAGGCCTTTGTGCTAAGCCGGCTTGTCTACTCCCTCTCTTACCTCTTTCTGTCTCGTGCCGAGGACGATAAGGTCAGCTGTCTCATCCGCCAAACATCTCAGTTGACTCTCGGGCTTCCCACTTCCAGCCCCACCCCTCGTCTACTGGCGATGGGCGTCCACAATACTTTCAAAACTTGCGCAGCTAGGCCCATCGCGTGGTACAACTAGATCGTTTATCTCACACCACCCCTGGCAGAGCCCTTCTTACTTCCCTTCGCTTGACCCCTGTCTCCCTTGTCTGTGTCACCCATTCCTTGCCCAGCTCCCTCTTCTCCATGCTCACTGTCAAACCTTTTCCCAAGAACATGCACCCTAAGCATCATGCCGCTTGCCGATCTGCCCGCGCCTTCACCCTCTGGCACCAGTAAGGTACACGGTCTGACGCCGTGTATGTTGATGCGGCACCCTACCTCTCGCATCCCGCCTATGCCCTGGCCACTGTTTCAAATACATGAATCCCCCTCTCCGTCACCACTATCCATGCTCTCACTTCCACTGCCGCAGAGGAAACAGCCATCGCCCTCGCCATTGCCAGCACAGCAGCCCTTTTCATATTTATCAACTCTAAAACCGCAGTCCGCAACTTTGCAAAGGCTAGAATCTCTTCCTCTGCGCTCAATAACCTTAAGCACTCCTCTCTCCCTTCCCGATCTATCCAACTCTTTTGGGTTTCGGCTCACGCGCGGCACCCTGGAAATGAGGCGGCAAATTCTATCGCTCGCGAGATGACCGACCGAGCTGGCCCCCTCTACCCCGGTTTGGACACATGTGCCTCCGTCCTCACATTCCATGACATCACCCTCCACTATCGCAACTCCCTATTATCCCCCCTCCCCCTCACAAGTCCCTATGGAAAATTGAACAGAATACGTGGCGCCATTTACAGGCCCACACTTTCCTCTCCCCTGCACGCCTTGCCCTTATTCACCCAGTGCCTTCTCGCCCCAATGCACGCTTTGCAGCTCTCGCCGAGCAGACTATGCTCACATTTTTTACTCTTGTCCGGTGAACTTTCCCCCGTCTCCTAGCAAATAAACAGCCAGCAGCTGTGGGGGCTGCTTTGGTCAGCTCGGAGCCGCATATTGAACAGCGGCTTACGACCTGGGCAGCGGAAGTCGCTGCCAGGCGTGACAGAAGGCCATGACCAGCAGCCGGAAGGCCACCCACGGAACGGCGGCAATATATTTTTTTTTTGCCTTCACTGAATAAAGTTTGTCCCACCGTCACCGATTACTGCAGCATTATTAAATTGGGAAAAAAGACGCCTTATACCCTTCATCTCGTGTTGATGAAGCCTGCACCGTCTCGAAGGTGCGGAGTTCTTTCATCACTGCAATCGCAATCAGGTTAAAGTAGTATTTGTGACCTCTGATACCTTCTACGAGTTCACAGTCATGCCTTTCATGCAACGCTAGGACATTTTTCGAGCGAAAGATGGACACTGTTTTGCGTGGCCTGAAGTTGCAGACGTGTGTGTGCTATTCGGATGCTAACGTCACCTTTGCATCCATTATCGCGGTCATATATGCTGCTTGAAAAACGTTTTCGCATGCCTCATAAACAGCAGACTGCAGCTGAACATTGAAAATGCACTTCTCTACTAGCGAACGTACATTTTTAGCTCACATTGTTTCGAACGACTGTGTACACCTCGATACTGCTAAACGGCGTACCATGACAGCCTTTCTTAAGCCATCTTCTACTAAAGAACTATGAAATTTCCTGAGACTTCACTCTCATTTTAGGGGCTTTTTGCCTCTTCGTACCATTCGCTGCCCCTTTGACTCGGCTGCTCGGTAACAATAAAAAATTTTCGGCATGGCGACCTACGTGCGAACACGCGCCTAATACCCTGCCTTGACTCCTCATGTCTATTTCAAGGCTATTTTTGCCATTTCGACTTGGCGTCAACAACTGAAGTTCGCGTGGACCAAAACCAATACGGTATCTGTTATGTGCTTGCTCAGGGCAAACTTGGCTTCGACGAATATGTAGTTGCGTATGCCAGCTGCGCACTTACCAAAGTTGAGCATAGCTCCTGCGTAACCGGAAAAGAGTGTCTCGTAGTTGTGCGTTCGATTGGCAAATTTCGTATTTACGTGTAGGCTCGTCCTTTTGAGCTTTTTACGGATCATCTCGCCCTTTGTTGGCTTTCTTCATTACAGGATATTTCTGGTCAAATGACCCGGTGGCGCTGCGTCTCCAAGGATATGACATTCACGTGGTATACAGTCGCGCCTCAAGCATCAGGACGCCGATGCCACGTTTGGCTCTCCGCTCGCAGCCAAAATTTCCTGCCCCATCGAAATCAAGACTCCCGTATTGTCTCCAGCCACCAGCATCATTTCTTCTGGACAGCATAAGGTTCCTTGTATTCAGGCTCTTCTGGACGTTTGCTCCGACCGATGTGCGGTTACACCATTGCGAGACACGTGTCGTAAATGCTTACATATCGAAAGGCATAACCACCTCCTCTACCGCTGGAACTACAATTCTCATGGACGAAAACGGCTCCCAGTTTCCTCCAAATGTATGTACCTATATCTGCGTATGATTTCACATTGACATGCAATGTAGTCACGCGAGCATCTGAAAGGTGTATACTCGCCTCCCCCTTCAGAACTACTGGCGGGGCGTTCATAATTTTATATTGATGCACGTGCACCAGTTCCTCGACAACCAACATCAAAAGAAGCACGCTCACCGAATTGACGAGAAAAATGGGAAAGTGTGAGTAAAAGGAACAACCTCGCCAGCTCCCCGTTAACACACGAAGCTAACATCGGTCAGCGTGTTGTCAGTAAATGAATCATAACAATATTTATGGAGAGTTACAATCCCTTCCATATCCATCTCGCCTTTTCAACCGCATCGGCATTGATATATAAGGGCCTCGCCCGTGCATTGCATCTGGTAAAGGATGAATTATTGTTTCCATTGATCACATGCCGCAGTAGGCTAAAATCGTTGCACTCCCTTATGCTGCAGCCAAGGATGTAATATCCTTCCTTTGCGACGGTTCGTCCTTCGACATGTGGCCCCCGTAAAATGTACAGCAACCGCTGCTTCCTCTCTCTGTCTGATATTATCCAATCTCTGCCCAAAGTGCCACGTCATTCATCGATCTTGGACTGCATGCCACTCTTAGACAAACGGCAACAGTAAACGGAACGAGTTTTAATCGCACTCTGGGTGACATACTGGCTATGTAGTACGTCGCCTCTAAACAAACCAGCTGGGACCAGGTTCGTCCGTAAATTACTTTCGCATACAATACTACCACACAGAATATTACAGGTTTTTCGCCCTTCTTCCTTCTCTGTGGTCGATATCCTTCCGGCGCCGTCGATGCCGTGCTACCCTACCACACTATCACCTGACACATCTGAGTGCATCACTGTTTTACAAACTGCCCAGTGCGCTAAAGGTAACCGCCATGTCCTCAGACCCCTAACTACAGCATCGCAATTTCTTCGAGTAGCCCGCACCGAAGATCCACATGCCCCGCATTACCCGCTTGACTCTCTTGCGTGCTAGTACACCGCGTCTCTAGAAGAAACTTCTCGCCAAATATCAAGGAAGATATCGTAGCTTGAAGCGGACGTCTCCGGTGAGTTATTTTCTTAAACCTCTAGCATCGTCTGCCCATCTTTGTCGCCATACTCGTAAGACTGTGAATGTCCAAAGTTTGAAAAACCACTATAACACCTTAGTCTTGTCGGCCCCAAGATTCGCCAGGATGGCTCTTCTTCTGACCGGGGGCAATGGTGAAGAAGGCGGGCTTACACTCGTGTCAAGTGTTCATCGCCTGGTGCTCCGCCTTGCTGGTCTTGCAGACCTCTTGCTGCTGTTACTCCTACTTGAATTGTAAATCCTTTATAAATAAATCCCCAACTTACAACAGTTCGCGCTGATTATGGCATCACTGTTGCTTAGTCTCAGGAGCATTGAGAGAAGCTTGGCCTGTGGATTGTGCAAGCCAGCATTACCCCACTGAAGCGTAACTGCAATGTAAAAAAGCATGTTTGGCCATTAAATCTTCCCGAAAAATGTTGGGAACATTCGTTGATAGGCTGATCTTACTACTTAGGCAGAGCTGTGGTTGTTGATGTTACAAACCTCAGTGGCCTTCCGAGCTGCTTTGTAACTTTCTAGCCTGCCGAGCACTGGGTCCTCAGAACTGTGCTTAGATGGTGAGAAACAAAAATTACCTCTCACTAGCTACCGAATACTGTCCTGAGATCTGCTATGTTCCATAGCGTAGCTAAAGCACAAGGGACAAAGACAGGCGCTAAACTTCTACTAAGGTTTTATTCAGCGCTCACAAAATTTAAACATGAACATTAAACAGTCATTTGAGATGAAACAGGATACTTAGAAAACAAAAATTCAAAAAGGCGAAAAATGAGCCGACGAATACGTTACTTCCTAATGCGAAATTCGAGCGCAGCTAATCAGCTGTTTCACTTTTTCGATAGATTGAGGCAAACATTTCGAGCAAGACTTGTATGTGCAATTACAGACCTTTTTTTAATTTTTTACACATATGCCTTCAAGCAACACTCCACTAAGAGTCCTTAACTGTCATGAAGGAACCATTGTGATCAGAGAAATGAAGAGAGCAATAAGGTATCCGGAGGTTGGGAAACGCAGCGCGTGGGCCCATAAGAACGGTGCGCGGCGAAGAGATAGCAGCGACTGACTGACGCCCCTGGCGCCGCTAGCGAATGAAGGCAATGCGGCTCTGCGTTTCCGCTTGCGATGCACGCACCGTGATCCGCTGATAGCGAGCCGGCGCTTCGATAACCGAAACCGTCGCCGCCACGCAAGAAGAGAAAGGGGGGGGGGGGGGGGGGGTATACGCAGAGGCGAGCGGAGGTGGCAAAGAGCGCGGGCAGCAATCAGATAACGCGGCCGCCGCCACGGGTTGCTAATAAAACAGCGCGAACAGGAAGACACAGGATGAATTAAAAGGAAGCTATATGACAAGCGCTGACTCCCAACTCAGCCTCAACTTTTACTTCAAGGCCCAGACAAAAACAAATGTGACGAAAACGAAGCTGTCGCGTGAAACACCCCTGGGTTGATCTGCTAAACAAAAGTCACTCAAATAAAGAAATCTTTGCTTGAAAGAGCAGCCTGCTGACGCGCTTAATGTCCCTTGAAATAAAATATGCTTCAACCAGCTCTCTCATCAGCTTTTCTTTGTGCCGATACAAAATTTTACCCTGGTCAAATAAGCGAGTAATCTTCTTGTTCTCCTTCTTCACTGTCTCAAAGGAATAGCAATGGCAGACCAGAAAGGTTTTGTCCTTGCCACTTTCCAAGTTGTTTCGGTGTTCTTGTAGCCTCTTGTTATTACACCGCCCTGTTTGCCCTATATAACAGGCTCCACAAGCGAGTGGAAACCTATACACGCCATGAGTCTTGCCGCTGACAAATAGGTCTTTATGTTTAACACCACATTCCTGCTTCTTTGATTCTCGTTCCTTTTTAATAGCAACGAAAATCATCTTGAGCGGGGCGGTCAATGCAACATCAACCCCATATCTCTTGTCAACAATCTTTAGGCCATGATAAATTCTATACACATAAGGTACCCCCGCCACCTTCCTCTTCTTCTCATCGATGTAGGGCTGGGATTTATGCCTGACAGTTCTCTTAAGGCTCTTCTTTAAACGACAACAGGCCTCATTTATAACCCTATGCCGACAACCGGCCTTTGCGATTCTTGTCAATTTCCGTTCAAAACTGTTGCCCATGTCATTGAATGTGTTACGTCGTGCGTAGAGCGAGGAAGTACTGCAAATTCCGCTGGAAATACTGTGCCTCTCTCGCCAAACAAAAACGCTGCATACCCCAACCGGATTCAATAGTTCTCCACCCACTGCATTAAAATTAGCAGTTCGGCCTCAAACAAACTACTGTTCTTCAAAAGTTTCCGAAATTGTAAAGTTATTACTGAAACTGTCCACCAGTGTCTACCAATGCCATCGTAGGCAAACCATCAACAACCACATTAACCTTGATCTTTAACATGCACAAAGATGGAGGAATAATAGGTAGTAGTGCACATTGTTCAGCGACCTCACCTCCATTGGCCACTCTGGCTAGTTTTTCTGCAAGGGCATGCCGGGGATCGGCGCTGCGGTGACGGGGAACAGCGCACAGGAAATGTGGGAGCCGGTGTCACACTACGGTCAGATGCAGGAGAATGGCTGCGAAGCCCCTCGTTTTGCAAACGCTACTCCTGGGAGGATGTTCTGGCCGATAGGTGTCGGTGTGGGACTGGACGGCGCTTCTGTTCGATGTCACCGGAGAATTCAGGATTGCTACAGTATACTTGCTATTCATACGAACAGTTTCGAGTCCCCGTTTCGAGTTTATTCGTAAGAGACTACATTGCTTTATAGTTCATTCATGAAACAAGGCTGGTGGGTCATAACGCGCCCGGACAGTACAAACTCAGTGGTCCTACACCGCATTTTTTTGGAAACAGTTGGCGTGAAAAGAAATCCTGCATTTGCAAATACTCTTAACAGGGCTAGTTGAGAACAAATTCAGGCATGGTGCTAGCGCAAAAGGAAGACATGCACGGCGGGTAAGCGGACAGGACAAACGCTAGCGCGTGTCCTGTCCGCCAGCCTGCCGTGTGTGTTCTCCTTGTGCGCTAGCACCATGCCTTCGTTTGCATTTGGGCAATCGAGAATGTTTCTAACGATGGCCCCAACATATATGCCAATTATTGAACCCATGATCTGCTAACCTATTTATCTTTATCAAAAACTCCCGTCGCTCACAGTAAATATCCGCATAGTTACCCATTCTATTAATAGTAGCCCACATTCACGCCAAAACTATGCCTATGTCCAACAAGTTCATCACCGATGGCCTATTCTACATGCCTTAAGTAAGCCAATGTGAAGCCTGTTTATCAACAATGGGCCACGTCAGTGGCTATAGACTAAGCCTACTGTCAACCAGGCTTTCCACCTTAGCGTAAAATGCATCCCATTTGCTGCCATTATGTTTCAGAGTTGCTCATCAATTGCAAAAATTGAGGAAATTTATTCTTGCGCGCGACGGAAGTCTCGCCGAGGTTGGCACCTTTAAAACACTTGCTATAATGCCAGTTTGTTTTCGGCATGGCAGTTAAGCGCTCATGGAAGACTGTAAGCAGCAGTATAGTACACAGCCCAGACTTGCCAACAATTAAGACTTATACGTCTTGTTCTCTCAACCCCAAATGTTTCTTAAGTAGCGTTTTAAATATGCGCGATCAAAAGACAAGCAAACAGGAAAGCAGAAGGATTGAGGAAATAAACTTTATTTATTTCAAGTGTCACATGAGCGCGTGGCAAGACACAGCTAGGGACGGACAGGGCAGCCGGAGGCTCGCAGAAGGTGGTAGCGTAGCATATGGAGAACTCTGCAGGCTCAAGAGCTGGCAGAGACAGCAGGCGAGAGGCGCTTTTGGCACGGTGTGTGGACCACAGATTGGTTGCTCTGCGCAGGGAGTTGACCCAGCACACTGATTCGCTCGGTGTGCGTTAAGATAATTTATATCGCAGGCTTCAATCTCGAGCGTACCGTCGTCTGCGGTCGCTGCCTGGGCAGAAGACACTAGCTGGCCGCCAATTTTGCATCTGCACGAGGAAATACTGCAGTGCGGACCGAGAAATAAATTTACCACATCGAAATCATTAGGCATACAAAATAGAGGTCATCAAAAATAAAATAGGCGGGCATGTACATTAAACGGATGTAATATCGTCATATATTGCGCAGCATATTAACTTATTCGCGAAGCTAGCCTTCTAAATCATCACTGCTTGAAGATTCTCACGAGGTTGAAGGCAGCCTAATATTTGAGATATTTGTTCTGGTTCACCTGAAAGTGCTTTCGGGGCAGCTGCAGTTTCTAGAAATTCATAAATTTCGCCATGCTTTACAGAAAGTATGATAAGGTTCAAAATTATTAAGAATATTTACTGGCCAGCTTCAGAAAATTAGTAACGATGAAGAACACACAAAACGTTCTAGAAAATGCATACTTGGCGTTAGTGAAAAAGTGTGTTAGTTTGATATGACCCCGATTGTCTCACCTAGTTATTATTATAACGGGTCTTCACAATAAAGACCTAGTTGTCCGCAGTGGAGTTTGGTTTTTCTTGGCCTCTGCCGCGTCATTGCTCCTTGTTCTGTGCGCTATATGAAACCGCCTTTTTGTTCAGAAAAGGCCGCTCATGATTCTTTAAACGTAAAGGACGGAACGCCTATCGAGTTATTGCTTGCTCACATTTACTGAAATGCAGGGTTTTCTAAAGCTGTAAATGTCTGCTGTAATGCGGAGCACCAAAGATCTTTATTACCGACATACAGATAGAATCTCTTAATGTAGTAAGGTAAAATATGACGTTCCACAAAGCTCAGCTGCGGACCTGGACATTTGTACTTTACTGGGCAGTTGCGAAAAGCGTGAGCAAAAAACAGCGGCTTGAAATAAAGAGCTATAACGCATGAGACAAAAACGTTTTTGTAAATGGCCATATAGTTATTAGGGACGGTTTTAGGAATTCCACATTGCATTACATAAGCGCTGAAATATAAATCGCATTTGCAGAATCAGTTATTTCACAATTACCATAAGCTTAGTCGTTTGTTGCCCTTAGATGAATGTGTTTCAGTTGAAAGTGTTCGCACAACTTCTCCTATATTGCAAAAATATTACAGGTAAGCATAAAGTTTATTCTTGGAGTACTCGTACATCTTTACAAAAATATGTTACAACTGAAATTGAAAAAAAATGAGATCAAGCTCTAAATATATTTTCAATTACCTTCTAGCTGGTTGATAACAGCAACTAATCCTTGAGCCAGAAAACAAAATAATATCGATGATAGAATTATCCAAACTGTTCAGTGGAGGCGTTATTTTTAGCGATTGCGAGGCTCCACATTGCGCATAAATAGGCCAATATTTTAAAATGTTTCGTTCCTTTTTACGCAGTATTCCTCAGAGAACTCGGGAATAAACATCTTAGACCGTCGTTTAGTGGAGGGGAGAAAGTATGCGAGAAAAAAAAAACGAACCATTTAAATACGTTCTTTAGTTCTTGAATGCCTGAATGATTCATAATATGTAGTACATGAATGATTGAATGTTGTGCCATCCCTTCACTGTGAGAAAATTTCGAGCTGGTATTTAAAGTTATAGTGAATAACAACGTCTAAGATATTATCCTCTTGCTGACCCAGCCACAGTAATGCAGCGCTTTTTTATCGGCCTTCGATTGCCCGCTCGATACTTTCGTAGGTTTTGTGTAAATTCCTTTGGTTTAAGAGTTGTGCCGTATGATTATGACTGCTTTTAGAGGTAGGGAGTCTCAGATAGCAAACGCTCTTTTTTCCGTAACTACTTCATTTTTTTAACCTCCAATTTCCTTTGCTATTTTTGCCATGTCCTCGTGAATATTTTGAAATACGGAAAAAGTTAGCTTACTGATATTTTAAAGGTTCACAGCATGGATGAAATTTTGAGCGCATTTCAAGCAGTGGGCGACTGACTTTAAGTTTTAGTGATCTCCATGGCAATGCTGACGGTCTTCACCTCTCATCAAAGAGCAAGGTGCTAAGAACAGTTATTAGACTATAAGCAGAATAAAGTTCACACCTATCAACATGATAATACGCACGTTGCTAATGTCAATGAAGTGTGAAATATATGACAAGGAGAGCAGCTTAAAAGCGACTGCCACTGTATACCTTAGCACAGATCTTCTGTAGAACTTCCAACCATCATGAGAAGCCTGAATTTGTTGACACTGTTGGGAACAGTCTTCTGCGCTCTGCTGTGCGTGGAAGGAGCACAAGCTGGAAAAGGTATGCGATAGTAAATTCCCGCATTTGGCGAATTTGTTTTTTACTTAGAACCCTTCTTAAAATAACGGCTGCTTTCTAATTCGCTGCTGTCTAAACGAGCTGCTGCAGCATTGGAATCAACACCGCTTAACGTTGTAATTTAAGATGTTTTGATTGAAAGTGGGAAATTTTCGCACGTGTGCGATAGGCTGCTACCACCGTCGATCTGCGAGAAACTTGCTTTGCAAGCGAAATCCAGTATTAAGTATTCCGGAAACATTTTTTTCTATTTCCCTAAACACAAAGTCTTGAAACCGTATATGCCAGAGAAGGACTATTTTGCGCCTTCAGGCGTGCAGATAATCACCATGCTTAATATACCGGATGAATTTGTTTAGAATGTCTAATATAGTAGGACAAAGGTAACTGGCTTTAAATTTATTTTAGGATTAAAGACATATTCTGGGCTACGGAAGACACCAGGTATGAGGCAAACTGCGTGGATATGTTAACTAAATAAATATAAAAATTGCTTTTTAATCCATTTTAGGGAGCATGTATTTGCATGAATATTGCCCGACCTAGAAATAGAGATTTCGTCACTCTGCTGGCATCACCTGAGATCTAGACAGGCGCATGGCGGTTCCTTGTCCATTTCGTTTTTTGACCGCGACCTTGGAAGTAGCTGCCGCGTTGGAAGCCGTGCGCCCAGTTAGTGCGCTTGAAGTCTAGTGTCAAAGCGGGCCTTGGCCGAACGATATACGCCCGACGCGCCGCTGGCGGTGTATCAATGGGTGAAATCGCCTGTTCGGGTGCTATGTTTTGGTCTTTAACCCATGCTACATTATCTAACAAAAATACATTTTGCGGCTATACTATTCGGAGGACGGGCTATAATTCCACAAACAGAACATAGCCTCTAAAATGAAAATGAATGGAAGTGAAGAGGTGTTTATTGGGAGTTATTCGGGAGACGGCGACCGATGACACAAGGCGATCGTAGAGCGAGGCACAATATCGTCCGAACAAGACGGTCCGAACTCTCAGTACGCGCGCCAGCTGATCGGCGTCTTCATTGTCGTTAGCTTCGGCACTGTATCTTCTTCTTCCAAACAATTGCCCCGGCGGAAAGAGGGAGCCATCCTGTCGACTTAGGGCGAGGGTATGACAAGGGGTCGTAGTATGGCTTAAGTCGACTGACGTGAACAACTTCTCGGCCGCGGCGACGGTGGTCCGAAGAAGGCGTTGGCGGCTCCACGACGTAGTTAACTGGTGATGTACGCTCTAATACACGATAAGGGCCATTATACTTTGCAGAAAATTTTGAATCAGCCGGAACACACAGCCAAACGAGGCTGTTGGTAGGAAAGTCAGAAGCAGGCTTGCCGTTATCGCTCTCATGTCGGCGAAGATCTTGAATGTCCGACGTGGATGAGCGAGCCAGCTGACGGCACTGCTCAGCATTACGGGCAACAGCAGAAAGAGAAGTGTACTCTGAACTTTCGGGGTGGTAAGGAAGTATGGTGTCCAGTAGACAGGAAGGCTCACGACCGTATAGGAGAAAGAACTGTCTTCATTGTCGTTAGCTTCGGCGCTGTATCATCTTCTTCCTTACAGAAGATAAAAAATTACTAAGCTATTTTGCGAACTAATTGAAGCTTTCTGCGGCTTACGTGAAGTCGGACACAGCCTTTAATAAGCCCCGGGCTAAAATTAATATAAGGCCAGTTGCTCCTTTTTAAAAATATCGGACATTATAAAAAACGCCGTTTATAACACATATTGTACCGGCGTTGGTAACTGGGGCTAGACTTATAGAGACGGTACACGTGAAAGTCCACGGTCACAGTTTTAGATACGTCCTGTGAAGGCGGAGCCGATTCACTTCAAAGTATTTCGCTCTGAGCGCCACTTCAATGTCTTTCGCTCCGAGCGCCCACTAGCAATATCAATGTTTTGTTTGAATTTGATTGCAATCGGTGATAAAGGGAATAATCATAGTGGATATGTTAAGATTAGGAAAATGACCACGCTGTTCCCCACAACACGCCGCTTCAAACAGTATAATGTGCCAAGGTATATTGATCCCACCAATTTTTGTTAATATTGAAAGCTAAAGAGGGATCAGAAAAGAATGAAATGTCCTCCTTTTACTTCCAGGTGATGGCATTTGCAGCATTCCAGCCACCGATAAGGGAGAATGTGCTAAGCTCGGAAAACAAAGTAAGGGAAATACTTATTACATGTGATCCACTATTATTGCTCTCTTGCCGCACTACTGGATTCAACTGAGCAATATGAGGTCTTTTCGTGGTGCATACGCCACTGCAGATCAGTAAAATGTCAAGCATAACATATGAGGCGAGTAGTAGATTTATACTGCATGAAAATATGAGATTTGTTTCGCTTTTTGTAACTCCAATTTTTTAGTTTGCCATGAGAGGTACCAAGAGCCTTATTGTTGTATCGTGCAGTTCCTTATGTTTCGTAGTACTGAGGTTGTAGCAGTAGAAGCTACATAACCCAATGAATGTTTCTTTAGAATTAGACGTGTGAATCTAGAATAATGCAGAGATGACAGTGTAGCAATGCGGAGATAGATACAAGAGGCTGGTAACCAGACGAAATGACGAGGACATGCCGTAAGGGATGACTAAGCCGCGGTGAGGTGTAAACAGTACGAAAAAAAAACAGTAGACTTATATTGCATAGCATATGTTTAAAGAATATAATAAAGGGGTGCAATGCAGCATGGTCATTGTATGTAGTTTGTTTACAAACGCCCCTCCCCAGGAGCAAATCACATGTGGCGGAAATGCACATCTGTAAATGAAAACTGCTGAGCCCTCACTTGTGTAAGAAATAAAAACTAGCAATAATGTTTTAAACTTTACATATGTTAATATTCCGCTTAACCTTTTCGCACCTTTAGATTAATATGTATTGAAGTGAGAATTTGAAGCAAACTTTCGCCTCCCCGGAAACGCTTCCGCCAGGGTCGGGTTCGAACCCGAGTACTAGTAGCTAGCTTTCTCGGCTAGTAGCCGATCAGGGAAGACACCGCTGCGGGTAATGCGTACAGCTCACGACACTAACATGGGGAGACTCTGGGTAGGCATAATAATTTCATAACATATTAGGAAGGCGGCTAACTGCAGCAAGCAGCCTAACCTATCGATGCAACGGTGTAAGAGACAGTGAGGAAGAGCGAAGTTTTGTGCCTAACGACGATGGACGCGTCGGGCACACGAAGACGACGCGACAGTGGAAAAATGGCTGAAAAATGCCAGCCATGGGAGCATTCTTTAGAGTATGTGTCGTCGAACTAGAGGAAAAGAAAAGAACTTGGCGCAGGCGAAAATAGAAGGCCCGGCATCGCAGGCCAGCGGGACAAAGCTTCGTTATCAGAGTGCCTCCGTTGTATCGGGTAAATTACAAAGAAACAATATTCCTCTATTCGAAGTGCCCAGAGGGCCAAAATAAGTGATGGGGTTATATATACATCCAGTTGTACTTGTAGGTATATATAGTGAGCGACCGGACGACATACAATGTGCGAAAGGCTAAGCCACTGTGGGGGTCGGTTGTGAGCATCCAGGCTTTCCGGAGTGTCTGGACGTTCTTGCTGCATTTCGCGCTCGCTCTCAAATGAACACATCTCGGTTTTATAAGAGTTCTGCCATCGCCAAATTCAGTGAGAACTGATATTTATATACTAGTATGAATATTCATCATTAATTCAACAGTAGTTTCATTTGTCATCTGAACAGCGGGAGCACGGCAGGCTGCAGCCTCACCAGCTGCAGGAAACAGCTGGTGATTAAGCAAAGTTCTCGCTTATTTGAGCGTAATTGAGATTATACAACGAGTCATTTACAAGAATTAAAATTTTGGCCTGAGGCAAAAGCTGCAGGGACGAAGTCCGCAGGAGCTCCTGCCCTATCGAGCAAGCATCGACATTTATTTACGCTTGTTACAAAACTGTACATCAAATGTAACACTCGTCCGCTCATTGTGGCCCATGCAATACACGCCAATTTTGTCTACAAGCGTTCTGCGCAAGGGAGATAAACGTGTGTCGAACCACATTCTCATCCCGCAACGAAATAGCAGTGAGTTCAAACAATGCGGCCAGTATCAACGGCTTCCCATGCCATTCTCGCATAAACACCGCAGTCTTCATAGATGGCGCACGCGCTGCTCCGCTGTCATCAAAACTTATCAGTGGTATGAAAATGCATGTTCAAATTTCTCACGTGACCTCTCTCTCTCCTTTAAGCACCGGCCGCGATGCGCCTGGGAAGAGTTGTAGTAAAATGCCTGTATTGTTCGGTCATTATTCAGGCTACAACCCAAAAAGGTACTGCTCCACATCGTTTCTAAAAGAAAACGTAGACCTTCTCCTTCTATGCATCCTCTTTCATGAGTATGCAAACGTTTCCAGCAAAAGAGCATAGCAAAAACAACGATTCAAGCACATGTCAGGCGTCGAATGCTGCCTTACGCAGGCTATTTAGAGAGCCACTTTCCAAAAAAAGTGCCAGCGATGCTTTCTATTTTACGTAACAGGTGGCACTCGCTTTTCCGCTAATGGACCATTGAAGGACCTCATGGAGAACTAGAAAGCTCATTGGCAGATATAATGTTTTAAATAATTTTCTATGGAACACACTTCTCAGCTGATGCGCATCAACAAGTCCAGTTCGACATGTGCGTGCACCAGAATAGTGTCTCAAATATATTTTCGATACTTGTCAAGTGCTTAATAATTACGCGCTAGCAGATTTACTAATGCAATATAGATGATGAGCAAATCCGTGACGTCCATTTGTTTTGTTTTTCTTTTTTTCTTCACATTTCTTTTCCAACACCATTTTTCGTTTCCAACCGGAGATATTGTAGGAAAATGTTTTTGAGGTAATGTTTTCTAGACGTCTTTAGTGTAACTGAACGTGATCATTGTCACCCCGTCTTTAGACACTGCACAGCAATCTACTTTGGCTTAACTACAAATAACTGTACTCTGTGCCATCTTCGGCCACCTAACTTAAACCTTCTAGTTTCGTGCGCTGTCTAATTTTGCCCATGCCCCCTCTACTTCGTTTCGTTACCAATCCAGTAATTAAACCTTTATGAGCTTCGGACCATCCATGCACGTGCCTCCCCAGGTCGCTTTCGTCTTGATTTTAATTAGAACGTCATCACCTCGAGTTTCCTATCTAATTGGGTCTCTTCGTAGCTGAACTGTGCGACAGAATAGGATATTCTATTAAAGCGCAGATGATATGAGTGATATACATATTAGGAATAAACTATTAAAGTGCAGCTAATATGAGTAGAATACATGTTCGTTCAAAATTCCAAAGTATGGACACTTGTTACACGGTTTAGCTGCCTCCCTCATTTCTGCCATCAGCAAGGTTTGCAGAGCAGTATTTATCATAGTCTGAGAGCTTATATTCAGCAAGAGTTTTGTTTTCGTTTAGTTTGGAGTTTCTACATGTACTTGACTTACTCTAAATGAATCTGAAAGACAGGCGAAATACAGTGCAGTGCAATGTTAAACCACACTAGGGAACATGACCACATTCAAATTAGATAAAGCCTACACTATCGTATTCCGCACAGCAGGAGCGTGCTTAAGCACTCCAAATTCCATGATGCTAACTATTTCTTCGAAGTGTGTTGAACCTTGTAAAACAAAAAGCGTAATGCACCGTTCGCATTGAATTTTGCTGACTGCCATATAGTGTAACATCTTCACTTCTAGTGTAAGAGCTTCAGTTGTTCATTATTAGATCTGATCCGTGACAAGGGGTGGGCGCGCCCTTTGAAGCATTAGCGTTAAGGGCATTTTGAGACATGAAATCATGGGATTTAGTCGTCGGTGGTGTCGGCGCTGCGGGATAAAATCAAGAATATAGCTCTGCTAAATAGTAGTCAGCAGTTGACATTGCTGAACAATGAATCTTCGATGACTTGTGTGACTTTGGGAAGCCACATGTTATCAGACTGTTAAGGTGTTCTGCCTACCCGGGTTGTTCATGTCGATTAGGGAAGGATACCCCTACGCCCCGCAAGCCCAGCTAGGTACAAGAAGGATTTATATCTCTCCTGACTGCCAGCAACCGGTTCATGTATAACGAGATACCGTAGCGCTGAGTGCTACAGACATATTTCAAATCTAGAAAGTAATGGATCCGCTACTTAGTAGTATGAAGCTCTTAAGGTATGAAAAAAAAATAAAAGGACAGAACCAACGGTAGCCAAGCTGCTATCGTGTACCAAGATATAGTGTCCAAGGTATGTCGTTTGAAGAATTAATATTGTTTTTGTCATTTACCCATGTTCGAATCCGAGCATGGTAGCCGCGTGGCCGCACAGCTGCGCAAAAACAGGGGCTCCAACTCGCGCCGTCAACTCGCGAGCCGGTAGATACCAAACGCGGCCTAACTCGCGCTCCCTCCGTGAGGAAACGCTACAGCCGGAGTAACGTCATCCTATCCGCCTCAAAAATAGGGGCCCCAACTCGTGCCGTCAACTTGCGAGGTGGTAGCTACCAACCGCGGCCTAACTTCCATTCCCTCCGTGAGGAAGCGCTACAGCCGGAGTGACGTCATCCCATCTGCCGCAAAAACAGGGCCCCCAGCTCGTGCTGTCAACTCGCGAGACGGTAGCTACCAACCGCGGCCTAACTCCCGCTCCTACCGCAGATATCACCAGGGGTGCAACGTTGGATACTATAGGAGGTGGCCTAGCGGCAGGTGGAACCAATGCAGTCGCCAGGGATGCTTTCATTTCTGCTGGCATAAAGAATTCCATTGCAGCTGGTGCCGGAGCGGCAGTTGTACATTCTGCCTTAACCTCACCCACAACCAAGTATATCGTTGCAGTCACGGCACTCCATGCCTCGCTACTAATTATACATAGAAGAACCAGGTAGTACCCCGCAATAAGCAATAGTTGAACCATATGCCGTGGCCAGACTGAATCACTGCATGCCCTTAGCATATCCAGAAGCACCACAACCAGCTACACCACCAGCTGAACCTAGGCGTAGCCCTAGCCATTGCATTCGCATGGATGGATGGATGGAATGTAGGAGCATCCCCTTGGAAGCGGGGTGGTAGCAGTAGCTATCATGCCCATTTTTCTCCCTAGATCTTATATATTGATTTAGAGTGGTTAACTAAACCATCATGCTATTTATTAAATTTTTGTTCCTACATTACTAACATTATGTCACTTCTCTGCTTTTAAACCACTAATCTTCCAGTCGTTTTTTGCTAGTTTCCACCGCCGGTTTATTCACCCGGCCACTGTTATTTCTAAACCCCAGAGCTTCAGGAACAGTGATTGCGCCTGCATCAACTTCCGGATGGGTACCATTACATTCGAGTATAATATGGCCAATTGCTTCTCTGGAGTTACCACATACAGCACATGCGTCATCTCCATTGTTAAATTTCTTTTTGTCGCTGCGTGTTCTAAGGCACCCTGATCTAGCTTCAAAAAGTAGGGCACGGCCTCTTGAGTTATCAAAGAAATCTTCCTTCTTGATCTGCATTTTCTACTTTTGGTATAATTCCACACTCTGTTTCTTTTCCATTGAATTTATCCAGTTTTTACCTTCTGTGTTTTTCACCTGTTGCTTAATGCTCTTTATTTCTCCGTCCTTGTGACTAGCATACTTAGTAATTAGTTTCCTAGTTCTTTTCCTGCATTGTGAATCAACGCTTTTTAATAACAGGTATTTAAATACTTTAGCTGCTCATATGTTACTGTCCAATTTCCTCAGGCGTTCCTCATATAATATTTTACTCTGAGCTTTCCGTACTTCGTAAGATGCCCAGCCCATATCTCCCTGTACCGCCTCATTTGTTGTTTTGCCGTGGGCACCCAGTGCTAATCGTCCAACGGATCTCTGATGTATTTCTAATTTCGACTGTACCTCTGATCTTAGGCACAAAACCGCATTTCCGAAAGTAAGTCCGGGCACCATAATTCCTTTCCAAATACCCCTCAATACCTCATATCTATTGTATCCCCACAATGCCTTATGCTTCATTATCCCGGCATTCCTTCGCCCTTTGGCCTTAGGTGATTGCTCATGCTTTCCAATGTATGCCAATCCTTCGTTTACCCAATACCCCAGATATTTATATTCTGCAATTACCAGGCTTAACCAAGCTAAGCCACTGCAAATTTTTATTGCCTAGTCTTGACACGAGAAAAAAATATACAAAAAGTCATTCAAATGCTATTTACAGACACTATTTACATATGACACGCTGAAATTCATGCATACACATTAAAAGCTCTAGCCTAGAGACACTCGGGAGGTGATGCTGTAGCTTTCTGGATTGCCAAATACCTGTCCACGCTTTTCCGAAAATAAATTCTGGCAGGCCGTGCGTCTTTATCGCAATCGTAACACACCATTCTTGAGCGCCATATACGGTGGAGGCCCATGACCATAAATAAATCAAACGGTACCCAATCCTCCCTTTCTACGCATAAGTACCGAATGCCATGCGGGTCTAGCGGAAAATCTTTCATTAGCGTTCTTTGCAATACATCCCTGAAGTATACTCCTTCCCAACAGTGTAAAAAAAACATGGTGTATGGTTTCTGGCTTCCTGCATATTAAACAGTGTGACCCCAGGGTATGAGTACTCCCTTTTTCTCCAAAAATGTTTTCACCGCAAGGTTCCGGTGTGCAATAAAAAAAAAGGTTTTTGCTCCTGGCGTCCCCTGCATTCTTTTTACCCTATTTAAAACATCCACACCTGGGCTTTCATCGTACAAGGCCCTGTACAAATGCACAGGGAACATCATCATCATCAGCCTGACTATACCCACTGCAGGGTGAAGGCCGCTCCCATATTTGTCCACTTAACCCGGTTCTGTGTTAGCTGCATCCACTTGACCTTGCGAACTTCTTTATCTCATCCGCCCACCTAACTTTCTGCCGCCCCCTGCTACGCTTTCCTTCCTTTGGAATCCAGTTTGCTACCCTAAGCGACCATCGGTTATCCTCTCTTCGCACTACATGTCCTGCCCATGCCTATTTCAGCTTCTTAATTTCGACTAGAATGTTGGTAACCTGAGTTATTTCTCTGACTCACTCTGCACGCTTCCTATCTCTTAATATTACCCATACCATTTTTCGGGGAACATATCACACAATGCACAATACAATTTCTTTCGTTTTACTATAGACAAATAATACCTTGAGAACCGCGCGGAAAGGAACCCAACACTTGCTACGACTTCTCTATTAAAGCCCTTAATCCCAGCGGAAAAATCTTCCGTTGAACCTACGTAAACCGGTAACAACCGCCTCATCCTGACTTGGCATACGGTGCGTAAGAACGGGTCGGTCGTGTCTCTAAAAAACAAACAACGACTGACAAACTGTCGCAAAAACAGGTGGCCCAGTCCTGCCCCCCCCCCCCCCCCCATCTTTTAGTCGTCTGAACAAGCTAGTCCGGCTGCAGCTCTCCCATTCAAATGCCCAGATAAATACAGCGAAATTCCTGTGCAGTTTCTGAATATTTAACCGAGAACAGTGCGCCACCTGCATAACATACCACAGCTTATTGATAAAGAACAAATTGCAAACTGTAGCCCTTGCAAAAATAGATAGGTTGGTCCCTTGCACTTTACAGCTTTATCATTTATCTCTTTAGCCTGCCCGCTCCAATACTGTTCACTGTCACGGTAAGCCATAAGCGGAACTCCCAAGCACCTATCTGGTGTCGTCATCCAAGGCACACTGGCAAACCGTTCAGGCGTAGATGGCCACCTTCCCTGCCAAAGTCCGAGGCATTTCGTCCCCTACCGGTGACGCGACTGAATTCGCGCAAACACTTCACAGCTTGGCATATGCCCCCCTTAGCATCGTTAAGAACAGCGATGTCGTCTACATGCGCTAACAGCTTTACTTCGGCTGCTTGTACATTGAATCCCTGAATGCTGTTATTCTTGAGAATTTTCAAACAAACGATCTCTATATAGATGCAAAACAAAAGAGGGCTGAGGGGACAGCCCTGGCGTACGGAACGCTGTATACTTATGGGTCCCCTTGTCGTGCCGCTCCTCCAGGAGTCCAAAGCCGCGCCCTCACGGACAACAGAACCGACATTCACATGGTCTAAAATGGCAAACAAATGCCTTTGCTTAGTCAATCTGGAGAAAGGCCACCCGACCATTACTGTCATCACAGTATTCTAATACACTGTGCGCTTTATGGATATGGGTGAAAATGGAGCGCACTTCGATCCCACGCGTTTGATGAGGCCCTACTGTGTCTCTAATCACAGTCTGCAACCTTCACCCTAGAACCTTCATAAACATTTTGCACCCCGCGTTTGTGAGCGCTATGGGTCGGTATGCAGCGACCAGTCTTTACTTATTTCATTTATTTTCGGAATGAGCACAGTGTGGGACGACCCATATGACGCAGGAAGAGCCTTTTCGTTGAAGGCTTCGTTAAAGATTAGGGTTAGGGCAAGGGCTATTTCGTGTTGAAGTACTTTATAAAATGTCGCGCTGAACCCGTCCGGTACAGGGGATTTACCGCGGTTTAATTTGTCAATTGCTTGCTCCACCTCCGTTTCTGTTATGTCCAGTTCTAATCTGTTATTTGTTTCGTTGTCGAGACGCGGTAGTTCGGCTAGAAACTCATCCTTAAATGTAATAACATCTACCGGATGTGATGCGAAGAGCGCCTGGTAATGTTCGAAAAACGCTGTTTTGATATTATTCATGTCTGTTGATAATACCCCTCCCCATTCTATTTCTTCGATGCGACTCCTTTCAGCACAGGATTTTTCAAAACCGAGCGCTCTTTTAGTTGGCGCTTTGCCAGCAGCTGTGTCTTCGGTCACCCGTAACGTCGTTCCTCAATTAATGCTAGCTTTTGTTTGGTTTTCCTTATGTCCTTCATTCATTGCCCCGGTGGTCGGCTTTCCTGGTTTAACATTTTATGAAGCAGTTGTTTTAACTGCATTTCATTTTGTTTCTCTTCGTGACTTATAATAGCAGATATTTCAATTGCTTTTAATTTAAAGGTTTGGTTTGGTTTGTGGGGTTTAACGTTCTAAAGCGACTCAGGCTATGAGAGATGCCGTAGTGGAAGACTCCTAAAATTGTGACCACTTGGGGTTCTTTAACGTGCACTGACACTTTAAAGGCTTCTTTACAGAGCTCCCACTGCTGCCAAACCTTCATGCTTTTTCGTGTATCTATTATTGCTATTTCTTCCCTTACTGCTCGACTGTACAATTCATACTCAGGTAGCTTGTTGTTTAACTTCCACATTTTCCCCGAAAAACCATTCCCACGCTTAACAATGCCTACGCAGCATTGAGCCATACAATGGTCTGAAAACGACACCGGTACTACTTCATACCTGTTGCATTGTGATACGATATCGACGGAGGCATAGATGCGGTCTAACCGTGCATGGCTTCAGCCCTGGAATTGCGTATACTTTACTGGGCATTCTCCCTCCAGACGCTCTGCAACGTCTTCCAGGTTATAGATGTCAAATGTTCTTAACAGCACTTCAGTGCTCCTGTCACGGAAAGCGCGACTGCTTGTCTTGTCACGCGCGTTTGGAAAACAGTTGTAATTCCCCATAACTATAAGATGTCTCTCCGTCTGAAGTCGCTCGTCGATATTTTCAAAGAACATGGCACGGTCGTAAACCACACTGGGCGCATACACGCACACAACTCCCCACTCAATGCCTTTCAGCGAGAAATCGAGGTAAGCACATCGTCCCGTCATGCACGAATGATGCGCCTGTACCTCTAGCCCGGGCAGCTTCTTTACAATAAGAGCACAACCAGCCGATGTGCCAACAGTGTGACTAACTACAGCAAAAAACCTAGACATGAAACGTCGCATCATACTCTCGGTCCCTTCTTCACCGTCTACTTTCGTTTCTTGCACAGCCAATATATCTATATCGTAATCAATTAAAAGCCTGTAAAGCTGGCTTTGCTTCCTTTTACCTGCCAAACCTCTAATATTTAGGGTGGTCACTTTAAACGGAGATGCAGAAGCCATTTTTGAATACAAAGAAGAGACTAAAAGCACGATGTTTACCTCCCGCGTCCAGCATGTCGCTAGACATTGCCTTCGCCGCCGGTATCACCCGGCGCTTGCCTCTGGTTATGAGGCGACTTGTGGCTGGAACGCTTGTCTGTCTGAGTATTGGACCGCGAGCGCAGACTGGAACGCCGTGCTTCAGGGGCCTTCACTGGTGGTTCCTCGGCACTGTGCTCTGCCCCTGTGTCGTCGCCGGTCTTGGTCTCAGCACGCGGACGCTTCGCAGCGGTGATGACCGTCGCGTGGGCGTCTCTCTTCTCGCGGACGTCGTGGGAGCCTTTGCGTCGACATCTAAAGGCTCTGGTAAACCCCCCTCAATCTTCTGTCGTGGCCTGATCCGTCGATGATGGGTCACTAAATGGTGTCACTCTTCCTGGTGCGACAGCGGTGCCATGTCGAACCCGCAACCTCAAACGCCGCCTCTGGCGATTTACCCGCCTGTTCAGCTCCACTTGTTTTGTTTTTTTTTTTTAAATAGACAAAGACGCGTCTATTGATTGCGGTGCTGTCTCAGAAATGTCCCTTAGAGAAGTGTATTGTGGCGTTTAATAATAAATATGAGCAAGTAAATTACAGAATTACAGACCACACAGTTAAGCGAGTGGCAAATTACTTTTCCGCTGAACTTCCCCTTCGCTAGGCGTGCACGTAGCACCATCTTGCGTGAGGCGCAAGCAATATGATACACACGGCATGACCTCCTAGGTCTTCATCGCGCCGGCTCGGATCGGCAATGATGTTGGAACAAGTAATTACCAAACAGTCATGTTTTGGACAAGTTAACGAGTGTTTTATCATGTAAACTACGTATTTGTGTCACTCAAAAGCGCGACAAGCGAATGAGTAGACGGTGCGAACAGTGAACGATAACGCTATCGCGTTCCATTCTTAAAGGCGAAGCTTAAGCGTCCTCCAAATTTTTGTTTGGCTAGTTGGTCAATTACGATGCGGCAAAACTTACCACAAATAAATTAGTCCGAAAGCGAAAAGAAGAAGGGAAAGGAAAGAGCGCTGACTTGCAAATAATCGTGATTGAGCAAAACGTGCGCAATAAATACGAGAGCGGCGGCAGAACCATCACATGGGGGTTAAATGTCACGTGGTGTGGAGGGCAATAAGAGCGCTAAAGCACAAAACTGGTGTTAAAGCTAAAACATGATGGAAATAAAAATATTGGTAAAATATTCTGTTCATTTGGACAAAGCATATAAAAACAAACGAACACGGACGATAAATAGATGAGGCGTACTGCCAAGCAATATCATGAAAGTAAGATCAGTCAGCGCGATATGGTGAAAAGATCTGTAAGAGCGATAAAACGAAAGCTGGATGAAACGCTAAAAGAAGGTGGCAACTCGAAATAATTCCTTTGTTCTTGACAAATTATACAGCATACAAGCACATGGGCGATGAATGAGCCAGGCATGTGCGGTCAATAACTAAGCTTTAACAAAGTGCTTCTAAGAAGACAACTTCGCTTTCTTAGAGCGATTTCGATGCTTCAGCCGCACACGCGCAGCCTTTTTGGTTTATAAAAAAAGCTTCCTTCAATTCACGGGCTACAGCTGTCGCGACTTCTATACAGTATCACGGTATCAAACAACCGAGGCATGCATTCACATTTGCTGCAATGAACCGCAAGATTTGACCCAGTTACTTTCCAAGCAAGCGTTTGTATTCCCTAAAACGTTCATTTAGGCATCTTCCCGTTTGTCATATATACACATTGCTACATGTTAACAAAATCTGGTAGATCACATCTTCTCTACAACTCACAAACATCATATTGGCTTACACCATAAGTTTGCTATTTCGAGCATTACTTTTCAGAGGCAGTTTTCTTCCTTCGGTTTCTAGACGCCCAGACTAGACATGTCAACTTGTCGAAACGTTGGGTTCCCCCGTCTACACTCGTTCAGTGCTTTTTCATGCCATGTAAACCATCTTCCTCTCACTCTACCTGGGTCCTTTGTTAAATTTTAGTTATTAGCTGCGCATGCCAAACTAATTCATCGCCTATACGCTCATTTGTTCTATAATTTGTCAAAAACCTATTTATTTTGCATTGCTATCTACATTTAGCAGTTCCCCCTGTGCTTATTTTATCGCTCCTATAACCCTTTTCACCATGTCGCGTTGACTCATCTATTTTCCTGACACTATACTTCGACGCATGCCTCATTCATTCGTCGTCCCTGTTCGTTTATTGTTATATGCTTAGTCCAGGCCAACAGTATGTTTAACCAATATTTGGACTTCCATTATGTCTCAGCCTTATCACCTGTTTTGTGCTTCATCACTGTTAAGGCCCTTTACAGTATGTGACGTTTGACCCCATCTGATTGTTCTGCGACCGCTCTCGTATATATTGCGCACGTTTTTAACAATAAATATTAGTTGTCAGTCAGCGCTCTTTCCTGTCCATTCTATTTTTCGTTTTCGGGCTACTTCATTTGAGCTGAATTTTTTTTTTTCACATACAACTAGTTCCTCTATTACAGTGCCGACAATCTCATGCCCACGCAAAACCCGCCCCCATAGCCATACAGTTCTTAAGCATTAAAAGAAAGTATTGTGTAGGTTTAAGCATGACTGGAACCTAATTGATAGAGCGAAAGCTGCGAGTGTTCCAGCGATAGCCTCTATAGCACTGCATTTTCCATCTGCGGCCTTTTCAAACATTTTCTCGTAATTGGCTCACAGGAAATAAGACAATATGATGCGTTCTATGGACACATGATTGATTTATTTGTAGGAACGGAAAGGCGCGGTAACTGTCTCACACGCATCTGACACAATTGGTTTACAGGAAGGGAAAGGCGCAGTATGTCACACTTGTTTCTGTGGACACCTCAACCGCACCGTAAGGGAAGGGAGGAAGATTGGAGTGAAAGTGGAAAGAGAGAAAGAGGAGCCGTAGTGGAGGGCTACGGAGTAATTTTGACCACCTGGGGATCTTTAACATCTCACAGCACACGGACTCCTCTTGGTTTCGCCTCCGTCGAAACGCAGCCGCCGGGGTCGAGTTCGAACCCGGGTCTCCGACAAAGTAGGGCGTCTTACCCCTGCACAACCCCGGCGGGGCACATAAATCTGACCCGTGCCGTAAGGGATGGAAAAAAGAGGGAAGTGAAAGTGGAAAGTGAGAAAGAAGTGCAGAAGTGAAAGCCTGCGTAGAATTTTCGACCACCTGGAAATCTTTAATATGTGCCATAGTGGAGGGCTGCGGAGTAATTTAGACCACGTGGGGACGTTAACCATGCACTGACATCTCACAGTCCACTGACGCCTCTTCGTTTAGCTTCCATCAAAACGAACCTGCCAGCGGTCAGTACCCAGCCCGAGCACTTAATAAACATAATAGTAATTATAATAATTGGTTACCCACCGGAAGGCAAAGGCGTACTCTCTGTCGCTCTTGTTTCTGTGGACTCCTGAACCAGCCGCAAGGGAAGGAAAGAAGGCGGGAGTGACGGTGGCAAGCGAGAGATAGGAGCCGTAGTGGAATGCTACAGAGTAATTTGGACCACGTGGGGACCTTCAACGCTCACTGACATCGCAGACACACGGATGCCTCTCCGTTTCGCCTCCATAGAAACGCAGCCGCCAGGAGTTAGGATTGAACCCGGGAACTCCGGCATAGTAGTCGGTCATATTAACCACTGCACCATCACGTCGGCGCCCAGGGTACTTCTAATAAAATAATTGGTTCACAGGAAAGGAAAGGCTCAGTATCTGTCACACCACTTCATGTAAACCTGACCGCGACTTCGATGAGGAAGGAAGGGGGAGTGAAAGGGCATATTGAGATAACGAGGAGTGGTAGTCGAGGGCTACGGAGTAATTTAGGCCATAAGGGGATCTTTAGCATCCATTGATATCAATAGCACACGCACGCCTTTCCGCTTCCATTCCATCAAAACGCAGCCGCCGGCAGTCGGGTTCGAACCGGAGTACTCGGCACAGCAGAGCGGCATCTTAACCACGGCACCACCGCAGCTGGACCAGAGTACAGACGTAACCGCAACTGAAACCAGCTACTGGCTACCACTTGCCGTATCACTTGACGGCTAATTTCCCACGATGCTTTCCATTGAAATTTTTATGACTAGATTTCGTTTTTCCGCCGCGACGCTCCCTCCTATTTTTTTTTTCTTCCTCCATGATTGTTTATCCCCTACCTGGAGGCGAGTGAGTTGGAGAAAGAATTTGTTTGGGTCTTCGAAGGAACTACATATCGTGAAAGCGTTGTTTCAGGGATTGATTCAAATTACGTCGTCTTAACGTACTGCTTCCATAGGAAGTTTAAGAGTAGTGCTCACTAGGCATAAGATATATCCGGCGTTGTGCTTGATGAAGTCGATGATTCCATTTGAGTGGTAGATAGTCTTCAAGCCATCTACGGGTTGTTTAGATAACGGGGCTTATGCCTCATAGTGGTGGACGAACACTTGCCTAGGTGTAGTTGTGCCGTTGTGGCTAGGCCGGCCAGTGGCGGAGGTGCCAAACGCATGCAGGGCTGCCCGGACGCGAGTAGCTTCGGACGATTCAGCATTCGGCTTCAATATCCCCAAGCCATTTCGCATTCGTGTCGAGTTTCTCAGGAGCGACCGCTTTCCCGGAGGCTTGTTAGGCGATGCTGTTGCGGCAGGTCCATGAACCTGGCGAGAGCCCAGCTGCACGAGGAAGGGGAGGCCCTTTTGCGGCTTCTTTCGGCAAAGTCGCTAGGCCTACGTGAGGCCTAGCGGTCGGCTGCCGCTTTCGGTTGAAATTGGGTGTTCGCCGGCAAATTCGGACTCGAAGATCCTAAAACGTATTTGTGAGAGATGCCTCGCAACTTCACTACCTGGCGCGGATAGGTGTCGGTAGCCGCCGTCATCCATTCATTCATCTATCGTATGTGAGCGAGCGAGATAGATGGACGTGCCTCTGGAACATTATGAAACATGTGTGCAATAAACGCGGTTTAGTGAATTATGTTGTAAATGGTGAAGAACATCACGTGTGAAAACAAATATGTAGCGACCGTGAAGCAATGTTGTAGAACTTGAACAAGATCATGTGCCGAAGCAATAATGAGTACATGGTCACACTGTGGAACAATAAAAAATTGCCGTGTCATGACAGCTATTTCGTTGTGGGGCTGTAGAGCATCAGATAGCTATGCGAATGGGTCGGATAATCCTATCGCGTTGAGCACTTCAAGGCGGATCTTCTGCGTCGTTCAATTTTGCGATAATAATGTGTATATGGTGAGGTAAATATTTTACATAATGCAAAAAAAATGTCACATGTATTGCTTGATTTTATAGCAGGCGGATGTTTACATATAAATATGTTATTGGGTGTTTTAGGCAAAATATAGTCTTAGGACCTAATACTCATAAGCATGGATCTGGTTATGGAGGTAATGGCCACTGAAGCAGTTAACTAGGGTAGCAAACTTCACGTTAGCGTTCACAACCTCTTTACGTACCTTAAAGCAAAAGCCGTTAACTGAGGTACACAGCTGCCTCAACATATAGCGTGCAAGCAGAATAAAAACTTCGCGTGAACTTCATTTTTTTTAGTCAGAGGTCAAAACCCACCTCAGTTAAGCCTGAATTTCAGGCTTCAAGATCGTGTCCTATGAGGGAGACATCAGTGTATGAGCGGCCAATAATTCTTAAGAGAACTTCACATCCTTCCGTTGAAGAATCCCATAATTTTTCAAGGCTGATTGTGCATTTCAATGTAATATAGATTTAAACCCCAGAGTGAACTAGCGATTTTTTGTTCTTATGTCATTTTATGCCTTCCATTCATACTATAATGGTGTCCAGGTCTTCTTGTTTCCCTCTTCAACCGATTAAGGCCCTCCCAATGTTTTTGGCTTTCCTTCTCTGACATCTAATCTGATACAGATTTATAGAAGCCACATCAAGTTTAACCCCACATTCATATGTGAGAATTAGAGAGAGTCAATGGCTACACTGTAGTTAGAGTATTGTTTTTATTTCTTTTTTTTATTGCACATCTAGCTACCAGACCAATAAAATGGGCATAAGCAAACTTTTACAACGCTGGGTATCCTATTGGCATGAATATCCTGAGCATATTATGAATCTTAACATCTTACACGTTTGTCTGGTCGCATTGGTCAATTTTGTTGTTTTTCACCTGATGCTTAAGCATCTGCTCAGGTAGGGTTTCTATGAATTTGCGAGCACCCTAGAACAGCCACATTTGAAACAGTAAGTACCCAGCTACTCAGAAAAAGACTGGAAAGAAAAAGGAAATCAGAAAATTAGTATGAAGGTTTAATTAGCAGGCAAAATATTCAGTAATGCTGCACGTTTCAGGACGCGGCTTCTACTTGGTCTTAACGCTAATAAAACAACATCATACAAATCTAAGCTTTGGATATATCGAACACATGGTCTTAGAGCCCATTATCAATTTATTTTTTTCATTTTCGTGGGTGCATTCAAAACAATCATTTAAAAGTTTATAATTAGAAGCTAAATTTGAAACATGATTTGAGTCTTGCGCTAGAAGCGTCCTCGTAGAATATGTTTTGCTTAAAAACGCATGGCTCTCATCACATTGGAAGGATAACGTGTTATTATAAGTGGCCAACGTAATAGGCAAAGCATTTAAGGAACTGAAAAAAAATTGGCTGTTCGTCTAACTACGTCCACTCCGGCTCATATGTTAAGCAACCTAAAATAAAATATAGGACACCAGAATGAGCAAAACGATGGAGGTCGCTGTATTACAAGAAACTGAAGAGCGCACCTGGTTAAACATTAGACATGTAGCAGTCAACATACTCCGCTGGTACCTTCTTAAATAAGGCACATAGCTTGTAAAACATTGAATGCAGTTGTCAGGAGGACAGCTGTCTACTGATAGTTTATATTCAGTGGTAAGGACACATTTGCAGCTCAACACTTAATTAAACCTGCAGCCGATAGAAGACTGTAACCAGTGTAAATGAAGACCGATTTGCTAGGAAGGTTTGAAAAGTGATGGATTTATGAAAAAAGACTTTAGGACAATAACTACACCTTATCTACATGTCCCCTATTTCTGTTAGGATATGTTTGGTGAGATCCCTAAATACTGTCCCATTTACGTACGTTAAAGGAGAAGAAATCCGGGGCATAACTGTCATCTTCCCACAAATATTTCACATTTTCCATCTACTAAATACCTTTAACTGCTGCGTTACGCCAAATATTTCTAGCGTAAAAGAAGTGATGATTTCAGAACATTATGTATCTTGCAACCAGTGTAGCATTTCCACCTTATTATGTTCTGAGGTAACCAAGGGTTCCTCACATCCCAAACTTTTTTAACCTCTGCAGTGGTGTGTCCAGGATTTAGAGTTCTACATTAGCATAGGACGTTTTCTTGAGCAAATAACAACAGAAAATATATAATCAGTATTACATAGCTAGTGAAATACCATGCGTGACAATAGCTTGAAATGGGATGGGAAGCTTGAGGCGATATTCATCATTTAGAGCCTTTCGACCTACCTTCAAAAAGCAATGGGGCAGAACTCAAGACGCCTGCCATGCGAGTGACCCCCGATGAACAATTATCCTATGGACACTAATCACTTTGCGCATTTTATGAGAGTCTTTATCAATATCGTGAGTGTAGTGGCACCTTTCCTACAAATTATTCCTTATACTTCAATCATATCGTATCTGTGTTATATATAGAGCCTTCAATGTCTTTCCTAGTGTCGAAAAAATTTGAGTGTTGGGAAGAAATGTTATAAGTAGCAGCTCACTAGGGACGTGTACTTTTTGTCGTATCTTTTTATATGGTAATGCTAAAATTATTACACCATAAAATGGCCACAAAATATTGTGTCATAAAATAATTCTGCAATTGCACAATATAGTTCCTCATGCTCGAATATGATTAGTACTTCAGTGCACATAATATTTCAGTATTAAATAAAATTTGAGTGTCTCATAGAAGACACACCTTCCTTTAGATGTTTGTAATAAAAAATGATAGTTGAACTGAATTAACTCTGCATTGCATGATCTGCTTGCAGGGTGTGAATGTCCGAAGAATTTAGGAACCAACGACCTACTCAATGTGCATGTCACGCGCTGGTACTATGACAGAAAGAGGGGATATTGTGACCAGTTTGCTTATTTACTGGATGGCGGCAATTGCAACAATTTCGAATCATATCAAGAGTGCACTAGCATCTGTTCAAAGTGATACTTATGAAATAAAGGTCTGCATATCTCAATTCTACGGTCACTAAATTGTAGTGACAAAAACGTAAAGATAACTCATCAAGCAAATAAAGAAGGAAAATCTAGAATGTTCCAATTCTTACCTATAATGCGCAAAATATTTTAACATTTGAAGAACAAGCATTTGCTTTGTGACAAATTTTTTCCTTTTTTTTTTCATGCGTCACAACAGACAAACCTGACGGCATTATACAGGACAAGAGGCCCTCCAATACCTCCCAGCATTGCTCACAAATTATCTCAGTCGCTACATTACGCCACGATACACATTTGAACGTAATCACGCTCAGTATAGGCCCCACGATCCTATTCGAAAGTTGGTGCTCTCTTTCCTTGGACTGTTGTCATTCTACTCCTCCTTCGCGCAACGCTACTACGTATTAGCGTTTACGAATGACTTTTGGTGTGCTTCATTGCGGCGTCACGCATCCATTAATCTACCACTATGCCAAAATAATTGAAATACGCTTAACTTTTAGTATTCAGAAAAGTAAATTAGGATATTTTGTAGACATAAACTTTTTTTAATGCTTTTTTCCTTGCACTTCCGGTCTCGCGCGCGCACGTTCGCCCTTCGCAAGGGCGGCGCGGGCACCACGGCAACCACGGCGCGGTCGCGCGCAGCGACCTTGTTTCAGTTTGCGGCGGGGCGCTTTACGCCTGTGTATGTTCTCGTTTCTTGCGTCTAGCATGCGAAATGGACTTCCAAGTCGGCTTACCGGTCTCCAGCATTAGGTCGGTGCATTAATTGCCGTGCGCCAGTGCACCTCGCAGTGCGTAGTGCAGCAAAATTTCGGAGGCAATCGCTTCTTTCCCGTGTCCACCAAACCAAAATACGTAACTCGGATCGAGTTAAGGCGACAACATACGCTGATAAGTAATGTGTTTACTATCCTGAAGGTAGCGCAGATATAAACGATGGTTTCACAGGTGCAATGAGTTAGTCATTGTTGTGTTGTATCATTACTGAGGCGGCTTTTAAAATCCTACAGTCGCAACTTTTGACTTGATTGCGTCAAACTGCTCACAGAGGTTGCATTTTGTCTCGTAGTAAGTTTGTAGCGTATAAATTTTTGTCTTATATTAAATTAGCTAAGACAACTGTACCTACCTGGCTCTGCCGTGCGCGATGCGCGAACTCGCGGCATCGTTTGCCGGCGTTGGCGGCTTTCGGCCCCTGATACCGGCTCAGACTGCGGGTTCGCATTGTACGCAGCAGCAACGCATTAAGCACCCTTACCTAACTTACTACGAGTAAATAAAAGTTCCCGCAATATCAAAACTCCGTGCGCAGTTTCACCACAAACGACTGAGTGGTTGAGCCGCAGAGATACAAGCCGGCGCGGCAAACAATTACGAAGTGTCTAAAAATACGTCCGACGTACCCATTTGATTCTTGTAAAGGTACGGCGGACGTCGATATACAGGCTCACTGCGTTATGCCCGTCGAACGCGTATGTCCGCATTCCGCTTGCTACCCGTAAATGAATCTTATCCTCTATGATATCAGTTATCCGCGATTCTCGATGTGATGCTACGAAGAGTTCACCCATAAATCACGGTCTTCACTCAGAATTGTGTACGGCATGCATCGCTTGTCACGCGCACAGCTGCGGGCGATATGACGTACTGCACCAGCTCCACCAGCTGGCATCAAGATACGCACGTTTACTAGCAGCTTTCGCTTCGCACTATACTGTCACCTCGAACTGCCAGTAATGCAAGTGAGCTATTTCTAGCTATTTCTACACCGGCTTGCTGCACGTCGATTCGTCGAAGCGAAGACCAGCTGCACCGCAATACATGATTGCACAACCAGAAAGCTGGAAGCGCCAATGATGCGCTTCCCTATGAACCGCAATGTTCTTTGGTACTAGCCTTGATACACAAGGCAGCCGACCTGTTGGACGCTTAATTTGAGCCCTAAATAAAGTGCATTACTTCTACTATTTAGGGGAAGACGAGAAAGTGTTCAGCCTGCATATTTTTCTCGTCGTTGAATTTTGTGTACAAGTAGTTTAAACCCCCGCATACTCGAGGTTAGCGCGACCCGACTGAACGGCCGCGCAGCTTTGAAACAAGCGAGAGATATGCATGCATCGCTGGACTTAGGTACGCGGTAGAAAATGTGCGCTGCACATTTAGTTGCAGAAGTTGACTCTTCGAATTTTGCAGAGGGTGCCATGCAAGTGATCGTTGCTATAACCACACATCCGTGTTCCCACGCCTGGCCTACTGTGAGGCGCATAAATGCTCTACTGTGGACGTATCAATAATTGAAGAGAGGACGGATTTTCATAATATTCACAACTACGTGTTTCAGGTGTGGTCAGTAGCTTTAACTTCAGTCACCTTTCAAATGCGCGGCCAGCGCTGGACCAGCGGTGCAATCTTCCACGTTACACCGCTGCCTAGCTAGAAAGCCTACCAAGGCGATGTTTGACATTCAGCTGCTTTTTGTGGACCCTGTAATGGAAAGCAACGCCTTCGGAAACACGGCAAATGTTCAAAAATGTCTTATCTTCAACACTCTCACTCCAGGCTGTCTTCAAGCAATAAAGCAGGTGGACGCTGATAAAACAGTTGAGTACTCCAGTCGAAACCAAACACTCGCCCGTCTTTAGAGATCCGTAAAATCGCCTTCGCGGTTCTTGAAATTATGCTAGAATTTGGAAAAGGCCACTTTACGATCTCTGGGACGTTAGACCCGCATGACAACGCTGTCACGTGAATAAAGATCACACCGGACCAAAAGCTTATCTCCTATAACATAGCTAACAAAGGTATACCTTACAGCGTTGTTTTGATTTTTATGGTGCATAAGCGACTAATGCTGCCATGTACGAAGGACAAGGTTTATATATTTATTTTGTTTGTAATGGGGGGACTATAACGTTCTTTAAGATTTAGCTTAAGGTTTGTGTGTTGCTTATGGGCGAAATTATGCGCCAACATTGCCGCGCACGTGAGTCGATTTCATATTTTTTTTCCAGCTGGTGTTGCGAGTAGTGGTATATTTTTACGAATGTCTAAAGGTACGTCTATGTACCCATTCGATTCTCGATAAGATACGGCGGACGTCGTTATACAGGCTCATACCTACGTGCACGTCGAACATGTATGTCCGCCTACCGTTTGCTACGCTATGATATCAGTTAGCCGCGACTCTCGATGAGGTACTACGCACAGCTCATCCATTCTAACACAGAAAACGGTCTTAGGATTGTGTACGGCATGCATCGCTTGTCACGCACATAGCTGCGGGCGATGAGATGTACTGCACCGGCTCCACCAGCTAGCATCGACATACGCACAATCACGAGCAGCTTTCGCTTCGCACTAAACTATCACCTCGATCTGCCCGTAATGCAAGCAAACCATTCGTAGCATTTACGCTGTCTTAGGACCTGCATCGACCTCCGAAGATCGAGCGCCAGCCCAACGCACACATCTCGCCATGCAGAACATTCGGCCATCCAAAGGACGCATATATGTTGTATGTGAAATGGCATTATGCTTGTTAAATTCTTCGTGTAGATTATAACTCAGAGACGTGGCAAGACATGCCGAATCTACTAGAGGTCTGCGCTGCTACTGTGGCGAGCTGCACGTTGTTGTGGCTGGCCGGCTGAAGCCCTCGGTCATTTAGGACGGCCAATCTTCACCGCGTCACCGGGCTGTGTGGCGCTGCCGTGTCGTGGGATGGACGTTTCTCTATTCCTCCTGCGTTTGCGGTTTCAAGGGGAATGCGACCTCGACAAGCGGGAGAGAAGGAACCAGCGGGCTGCTCCAGTATGCGGAGGCCTGGAGGCGCGGCCGACCATCTAACGCTTGTTGCCACCGGCTTCGAAAGGGGACGGGGGACTTGTGGCCCTATTCCTGCGACCTTGGGACCTGCAGCTGCATCTCGACCGCCTACTGCCTGACAGTGATTTGTGACTGCGTGGGCGGGGCCTGACGAGAGAAAGACGCGAGAGCGTTTGGGACACGAGTGTGTGGCGAAGCGACTGGAAGACTGCTCGAGAAGCTCTCAACGGAGGCAGGCTGCCGTCCTACTCTCCGAGTTCTTTGTTCCTGGTGTAAATAGCTGCATAACGCTCTTTTCCTTTGTTCTTCCTAATTACATCTCCTATCGTTCGCTTCATTGCTGGCCCCCCTCCGACACCACGCTACCCGTGATTCACGGTAACTGGATGGCAGCTATGGGATATGAAATTCACTCACCGGCTCCAAAGGACCTCTGCAGCAACGGGACTGACGGCCACTAGCTGCTTCGACAGGGTGACTTTCGGGTGACAGGCATCGACAGCCTGAGATTCGCCTCGCATTTCGCCAGACCTCCCCAGCAAAAGGAAATAGGAGGGATTGTGATTTTCAGCAAATGACTTTCAGGCGATTTTGAGTCTGTTGTGGTTTCGCCAAAGTGTACAGGCGGTTGATAACACACGGTATAAGACCACGATAGAGAAGTTCAAGGGGCAGGAATTTCTCGAAATTTGCGATGAGTTGGGAATTTCGATGGGTTCTGCAAAGCGAAAGAAAGATATTCTGAAAGTTATGTGTCGGGAGGCAGTGACTGTTCAGGTGGCCGGACAGGCTTGGGAAACAATTGTAGAACGAAGAGAGAAGGAGGAACAGGAAAAGCAAGAGCTCCGCGACGAGAAGAAAAGACAACAGCTGCGCGAGACACAGGAAAAACGGGAGGCCCGTGAGCACGCTCTAAAAATGAAGGAGCTTGAAAACGCTTCAAGCCGTGCGGACACGGCGCGTTCTAGCCCTGTATCCTTGGCCGGAGAACAGGTGGCACACTCTGAAGGATTCTGTCCCAATGTACAGAATAGGGGACGATATTGCACTTTTCCTGGTAAATTTCGAGTGTGCATGCGAAAAGTTGCATATCGATGTGTGCTAAGGCAGAGGGGTTGTTTCCTTTCCTTCTCGGCGAGGCGCCTGTAGTTGTGGGGCGTCTCTCAGATAGTGATAGCGACGACTATGACAAACTAAAGAGTACGCTGCTTCGGAAATACCGGCTCTCTGCTGAGGTATTTCGACAGCGGTTCTGTCAGGGAAAGAAAAGCCAGGAGTCCCACACGGACATTGCGTACAGCCTAAAAGCCAGCTTAAGAGTGCTGAAGTGTACAACGATCACGACAAGGTGCTAGAGTGTATTGCATTGGAGCACTATTACAGTGGGATTCAGATGATTTGTGGCTATGGCTGTTAGACAGGCTTACAGAAACAAGCCTAAACAAGGCAGCCCAGCTGGCAGAATAATACTACGTACGTAGGAATCTGCAGAGCAGAATAGATTGTTGTAAACGGCCAGGAAAAGATTTCTTTTCAAATAATGTCCCCCACCAAAGATTTCAGCTGCGATGCCGAGATTACCCGAAAGAGGATGCGGGATCGGAACGCGTAGATATCGAAGAAGAACCGGAGGTACCAAAGTCTACTGAGCCACGGGAGCTAAACGACGAGGTGACTCGCGTGTTCGAAAGGCAACGACCCATATTATGCTGTAATTGCAACAGAGAGGGTCACGTCTCTTCCAACTGCAAGCAGCGGAAGGTTGTGTACGCTAGCATACGTGAGTCAGATGACAACATTCAGCTGCTAAAACCGTACATGCAGGAGGTATTGGTAAACGGGAAGAAATCTAAGGCGCTGCGCGATACCGCCGCCGCCATGGACATTGCGCAACCTTCCTGTATTTCCCCCACGGACTATACCGGCGAATGTGACTGGATTAGGAAAGTCGCAGAGGACGAAAGCTTGCGCTTACCTATCGCCAAGGTAACCATAGAAGAAAGATTGTGCCAACTATGCACGGAAGCAGCAGTGAGTGCTAACTTGCCGAGACATTTGCCATACCTTTGCTCGAATAAATCTGAACAGCTGTTGAGTGAAAAGGGTCTTTCCTTCGCTACAGGTTCGGCTGAAACGGCACTTACGAACTCCAGAGCACGAGAGCTGTCACGAAAACTGTCGGTCAGTCAGGGGCATCCTGCTGACGCGAACCGCAGAACCCCGAAAACAGGGAACCAACTGTGACTCCTGAAATCCAACCCGCATCTATTAGTGCGGAGAAGGGAAAACAGGAGATTAGCTCAGCGTTAACTCCTATTTCATCTTGCTTGGAGCACTGTGACGCAAAGGGACGCTCACACGAGCGGCTTTCATCTGCTAGAGCAATTTACAGTGGAGGTAAGAGCAAGCGCGAACTGTCGAGAATAAGCAGCAGCGTAACGTGCAAACTGAGTCTGCAGAAGTTCCATCCATCGATTCGGGAAAGCTCACAATCGGCTGCGAGAACAATGAAAACGGCATGCAACTGATTTTGTGGAAGTTGAACATCGTCACTCTGACACAGCTGAAGATCTAGAGATTAACAACGTGTCGCTGCTGAGCCGCTCAGACGCGGAGGGCGAGAAGCCAAAGATTGTTAGTCCGCACTGACTAGAGCGACGCGTTGAGGAGGAAGGCGACCCAATAGGGACGCTTGAGGGCAGGTGCCCAACTCTTGAGGTGAATGAGTCGGTGAACATTGGAGACGAGGAACGGTCATTTTTCGGAGATAAGCAAGTGGTGAATGGTGCACCAGAAAAAAATCCTTACCGCGGAAAGTCTCGAAAACAAGCGGACGCAGTTTCCTATCAGATGACTTGCGCGGATGTTTCAGCTTTTGACCGCAATGGGCAACAAAAGGTAAATATTTAAAGCAGAGCAGATGTGAAGTTCTCTGATGGTGACCATCCTGCTGAAAAAGACAGAGGGTGCCGTCTGGGCACAATGTCCAAATGAAAAATGACACGGCTGCCTCAGAGATCAGGAAGCGCAAGATAACGCTACGTTTTGCGTATGAGTGGGCGGGGAGCCGTTAGTAAGGGCTGGTCATCTAGGCAAATTGCTCGCCTACTGTAGAAAAGAAAGGTACGTCCTGGACTAAACGGGTTATTTTTCGAAGTACTTTCGTTTCGGAGGACTGTAGAAGAAACTGAATTGCGACGAGAGCAAAGAACAGCCTGTCGCTTAATTTTGGGCTCGTTTTCATGTGGCGGATGCTGTCGGCACCTGCTCATTCTGGGCTTTCGCGACGTTTCGGTGAAGAGCTGAGAATCTCCGAAGGGCAAGGGCAGGATTAGTTCCACTGCCTGTTGCCACCTCAGGAGCGTAGAAAAAGCACTCGTACCGCGACCCATACAGAAACGACAGAAGGAAAGCTAAGCGAAGCACAATGCACAGTCCACAAAAGTTTTAAGGTTTTCTCTGCGAGAGAGTCAGTGTAAACTTCGTTGTATCTTACCTCCTAGTTGTATTTGCAGCTTAGAAAATACGAAAAAAAAACAATGGACTTGCATTTTGTTGACTTTGTCTTAGCACTTTTAAGAAGCCGGATGAATGGGAACGAGTTTAAAGGTTGTTTTGTGAAAAGCGCTTCATCGAAAGGCTGCTTTATTTTGTTTTGCATTACTTTAGAGCGTGTATGTTAGTTCTTTCCTCAGGTTGAGGTGATTCTTATGCGTTTTATTCTTTTGAATGATTTTGCGTGTGAGCCGCTTAACCTAAGTTAATTACTTTTGGCCAAGGAGACAGAATGACGCGTCTTGACGGTGTATTGATTCACTGAGGCTATTATTGGGGCCAAATGCAAACCCTGCTTCGGCAAGATCAGTCGTTCCTTCCTTACCCGATACCTTCCGAGATGAGATAACAGCGCATTCTTAGCTCTTAGTGAATTACGAGTGTGCTAAAACACCCTAGAAGGGTCCAGACCAGAACTTCTTACTTGGTGTACACCTTGTGTTTGTTTAGAAAATTTTATTTCCATATAAGATGTACGCATGATTTTGTATACCTTCGCAGTTTTGCATTTCTTGGTCTAGCGGGATGAGTAGTTTTCGAATGGCACTTGTTCTCGTTGAGTGTGGCTTGAGGCCTGTTGCCCCGTCAAGCTAGCCTCAAAGAAAGATCGGAGGCCGAACGTCTCCGTTGGTGACCAGTGGCTGCGCTTCGTCGTTACGGGAGCGGAACACTGCAAGAGAGAAGACTTTTCGGTGCACCTAGCCAGCTGGCTGCTGTGAGCAGATCATCTTCCGGTGCATTGTCTGGCGGCGGGGGTGCTGTTGTGACAGGCCGGCTGAAGCCCTCGGGCCTTTAGGTCGGCCAATCTTCACCTCGTCACCGGGCTTTGTGGCACCGCCGTGTCGCGGGATGGACGTTTCCCTATTCCTCCTGACTTTGCGGTTTCGGGAGGAACGCCACCTCGACAAGCGGGAGAGAAAGAACCAGCGTGCTGCTCCATTATGCGCAGGCCTGGATGCGCGGCCGACTATCGGACGCTTGTTGCCATCGGCTTCGAAATGAGTCCCGGGAGCTGTGGTCTCATTCTTGCGAACTTAGGAGCTACAGCTGCATCTCGATCGCCTACTGCCTGACAGTGATTTGTTACTGCGTGGGCGGGGCCTGACGAGAGAAAGACAAAAGTGTTTGAGACACGAGTGCGTGGCGAAGCGACTGGGAGATTGCTTCAGAAGCTCTCAACGGAGGCAGGCTGCCGTCCTGCTCTCCGAGTTGTTTGTTCCTGATGTAAATAGCTGTAAAAAGCTCTATTCCTTTGTTCTTCGTAATTCCGTCTCCTATCGTCCGCTTCATTGCTGATCCCACTCCTACACTATGCTACACATGATTCACGATAACGTCGACTCGGCGAGGCAAAGACCTGCTGCACCGCAACACATGAGTGCAAAACCAAAAAGCCAGAAGCGAGCATGATCCAATTACCTACGAACAGCAATGTTGTTTGGTATTTAGGGGAACAATAGACAAGTGCTCACCCTGCATCTTTTTCTCGTCGTTGAACTTTGCGTACATGAAGTTTAAACCCCCGCTGCTGGAGGTTAGCGTCACCCAATTGACCGGCCGCAGCTTTGAACCGAGCGGGAGATATGCATACGTCGCCGGACTCAGGTACGCGGTAGAAATTGTGCGCTGCACATTTCATTCCAGAAGCTTACTCTTGGAATTTTCCAGAGTGTGACACGCAAGTGATCGTTGCTATAACCATGCATCCATGTTCCCACGGCGGGCCTCCCCAAGGCGCATAAATGTTCAACCATGTACCTATCAATGATCGAAGAGAGGAGAGATTTTCATATTATTTGGCGCAAACTTGATAGCTGCCAGTGCTCAGTGTTGGATAAAGTCTGCCTTGACCATCAACAATTCAGTGTTTCAGGTGTGGTCAGTAGTTAAAGTTTGAACAGTTCGCCTCTCAAGTCAGCGGCGCCTGCGATGGACCAGTGGAGCAATATTTCACGCTACACCGCTATATTGCTAGAAAGCCTACCTAGACGGCGTTCGATATTCAGCTGCTTTTTGTGGGCCCAGTAATTGAAAGCAACGCCTTCATAAACACGTTGGATATTCAAAAATGTTTTCTCTTTAACAGTTTCACTCCAGGCTGTCAAAGGAGGTGGACGTTGATAAAACAGTTGAGCACTCCAGTCGAAACCATGAACACCCGCGCGTCTTTAGAGACCTGTAAAATCGCCTTCAGTTTTTAAATTTATTGGAATAGGTTGCATTACAATCGCTGGGACACAGACCCTCATCACAGCGCTGTCACATGAATAAGGACCCCACCAGACCGCAAGCTTATCTCATATAACTTATACAACCAAGGTATACCTTACAGCCTTGTGTTGATTTTTATGGTGCATAAGCGACTAATGCTTCCAGGTGCCAAAAACAAGGTTTAATGTATTTGTTTTGTGTATAATAATTAAAATGTTCTTTAGGATGTATCTTCCTTAGGAACATTTTATGAACCCAAAAATGCAGAGAATTTGCTTGGCTCTCCTAGGATCATGCTGAGATAAGAAGGAATCTGTTTCAAAATTGTGCCAAATGTTTTCCTCCTATTTTCTGGAGTTTGGCGCACGTGTAAGTTATTATTTATTATGTCATCTCCACACCCCTTGCATGTTGATTTGTTTTCTTTCATAAGTATGAAGCTGTGGGTCATATGTGGGTGTGTCTTTTGTGAAGATGACCTAAAATGACCTCCATGTTGTGTTTTTGATGACTGCGTGATTTCGATTCCTCGATGACAGGTTTGACAAAGTATAGTTTGTTGTTTGTTTCAATGTTTCAAAAATGCTGCCATTTCACTCTTACTTTCTGTTATGTTGGTTAATGTCGGAGAGACTGACGACACGGACCAGCCCAGTTGTGAACAGAAAAGGAACTAAGGTTTATTCAGGATTTGAACTTGGGTCGCGGTTACGTAGGTGGCGCTGTCTGGAGCCTTGTTAGGATTGAGGCGGCCACGTAGGGATGGCGCTACAGGATGAGAAACAGAGTTGCAGTTGTGCGCATACATAACACGCCCTTCTTTAACAAAAATTGAGAAGGTTGCACACGGAATATCCTGGTTATCTGAAGTCACTGATTGGGCTCGGATAACGTACAGGAGGCTTCATCCTTCTTCCTGATCGAGTAGTATGAGGTGGGCGAGAAGGTACTTGAAGTGGTTGGGTAGGAAGGACCGGATATTCTGGGTTCTGTTGAGGAGTGCTTGAGTCGATTACCTCGTAGTCTTCCGGCGAAGTTTGGGCAGTAGGACGTTCCGCCGTTCGAGGTCGCAGGTGGATTCGATTTCTTACAAAAATGCCTCCGGTGTCTGTTTTCACGGCGTACCTTCCAGGCTCTGGGCCCACATTTGCCATGGTGGCTTTTGTCCAGTTGCGGCTATTTCGGAGCCATACGGGTTGGCCAGGAACAAGCGGAGGAAGGTTTCTTGTGTGCAGGTCAGCATGCTTGTGTTGTTGTTTCTGCCTTTCTTGCAGAAGATTCTGGTGAGCCTCAGTTGGAAAGCTTGGTTTCAAAGCACTTGGTAGTGTTGGTAGGAATGTGCGAAGCTTTCTACCCATCAGGAGCTCAGCCGGTGATTTTGCTCCTGGTATTGGTGTGGAGCGGTAGTTGAGGAGCACTACTGCTAGGTCGTTGCCTTCGTCGGCTGCTTTAGTCATCATAGCCTTGATGGTTAGTATTGTTCTTTCCGCTTGACCATTACTACGGGGGTACAAGGGAGAAGACGGCTGGTGTGTCACGTCCCACTCACGGAAGAACTTTCTAAGCTCGTCGCTGTCGAAGGGTGCTCCCTGATCAGATACGATTGTCACAGGAATGCCAAACCTGGCAAATGTTTCCTTCAGTACCTGTATCAGCGAACTTGCTGTGGTTGTTCTCATCTGCCGAACCTCTACATACTTGGAAAAATAATCGACAATCAGCAGGTATGTCTTTCCCTGCAGATGGAAGAAGTCCATGGCGAGTTGTTGCCAAGGTCGATCAGGAAGGGCTCGGTATAATAGAGGCTGGTGTGGATAGCCAATTTGATGTGATTGACATATGTAACAGCTCTTGACCAAAGTCTCGATGTCCTGGTTTAGAGTTGGCCAATACACACTCTGGTTTGCCAAACCCTTGCACGCAACGATTCCGCGGTGTGCTTGGTGGAGCGTGCGAAGCACATTTGCCTGGCATGCGGCTGGTATAACCAAGCGTTGGCCGTAGCACACGAAGCCTTCCGTTGTGTAGAGCTCGCTTCTCACATGGTAGAATGGTTTGACTTTGTTGTCTACCTGTGCGAGTTTTTGAGGCCATCCTTCTTTGATGTATTTGGCTACTGTTTGAAGAGTCGAATCTCGTGATGTCTCCTCAGCGATCTCGCGAAGTCTGCTAGGAGTTGCTTGAACCAAACTTGAAACGTCAAGTCCGGGATCGTGATCTGCTGTTTCCATTCTTGTTGACCGATCGGGAGCTCTTGATAAGGCATCTGCAACTGCTAGTTGTTTTCCCGGAACGTAAGTCAGAGTCACGGTGTACCGCTGGAGGCGCAGTAGTAGCCTTTGAAGTCGGGGTGACATTTTGTTCAGGTCCTTATTCTGCAGGCCAATCAGAGGTTTGTGATCCGACTGTATGGTCACTTCTCGTGCGAACGTGTAGTAATGAAATCTTTCACACGCAAACACGACGGCTAGCAGTTCTTTCTCGATTTGCGCATACTGCTGCTGGATGGCTGTGAGAGCTGCTGAAGCGTAGGCCACGGGTCTGCCTTCTTGCAGTAAGACTGATCCCATTCCGTAGGAGCTGGCGTCCGTAGAAATTGTCACGGGCTTTGATGGATCAAAATAGCAAAGAATGGGTGCCGTAATCAACCTTGACTTCACGAGCTTGACGATGTCGGTATGTTGTTGCGTCCAGTGCCAGTGAACATCCGTCTTCAGTAGTTCACGAAGAGGGCTTGTGAGTTCCGAAAAGTTGGCAATGAATTTCGTCAAGTAGGTAACCATTCCAAGAAATCTCTGCAGTTCTTGCTTGTTTGTTGGCAGTGGCATAGACTCGATGGCTGTCACCTTTGCTGGGTCTGGAGCAATCCCATGGGATGATAGTTGGTGTCCAATGTATGTAATGGACGTCAAAGCCAGCTGGATCTTTTCCTTGTTAAGTTTCAGGTTGTTGGCTCAGGCGATGGTCAGCACCTGTCTCAGGTCGCCCGCATGTTCTTCAAGGTTTCTTGATGCCACAAGGATGTCGTCAAAATAGGGCTTGACAATTGGTTGCTGCTCAAACACCCTGTCTATGGCTTGTTGGAAAAGTTCAGGAGCTGTTGCAAGGCCAAATGGAACCCGAAGGAAACGATAGCGTCCCCAGGGCGTCGTGAAAGTGCACAAGCGCGAGCTTGGCTCGTCTAGGACCAGCTGGTAGAATGCACTTTTAGCATCGAGAACAGAGAAAATCGTAGTACCATTCAGCGTTGCAAATAACTCTTCAGGGACTGGAACCTGATAGTGCTGTCTTTTCACAGCTACGTTAAGGTTGCGAGGGTCCAAACACAGCCTTACGTTGCCATCGTTTTTGTGAATAATGACAACTGGGTGAACCCACTCGGAAGGCTCTGTCACCTTCATTATGATGCCGTTCTCTTCCATCCGTTGCAGTTCGGCCTTCACTTTGTGCTCTATTGCGCAGGGTACTCGGCGTGGAGCTGACACCGTAGGAATCACTCCTTCTTTCAGTTGTATAGAGCACACCCCAGGCAATTTCCCAATGCCTCCAAATACATCAGAAAAGTTGTCGAGCACGTTCTTTATGGTCTGGGTTGCTGTGCATGCAGCTACAGTTGTTCGCTGCGGCTGTACTCTTTTGATGAGCTTCAATGCCTTGCATGCGTCGGCGCCTAAGATTGGCTTTAGCGGCTGTTTGACGACGAGGAAATTCAAGACGCAGGAGTTTTCACCCGCTGAGCATTTCAGTTGGCATTCAGCATATATAGGAAGTTCCTGCCCGCTGTACGTCGTCACTCGTGCATGCGTCGGCTTCATGTCTGGTTGCATACGCCAGTTTCTGATTTGATGCATGGGCATGATGTTCACGTCGGAGCCGGTGTCCAACTTGAACCCGATGCTGTGACCATTCACGCAGACTGTTTCGAACCATTCTGAGGCATTGTTTACGTATAGGAGATCGAGGCTCTCCAGGAAGAATTCTTGTTGTTGATCCTGCTGCTGAGGACCTTCAAGGAGCCCGATTCGCTGACTTGAGTTGCTGCCTCGTTGGCGTTGTTTACACATGCTCGAAAAATGCCCGAATTTGCCGCAGGCGTAACAGTTGTGACCGTAAGCGGGGCAGGCGCGCGGCTTATGCGTTGTTCCACAGCGCGAGCATTTGCGTTGCTGCTTCTGCTGCGGGATCGAATGCGGGGTCCTCGAAGCTGGTTGTTTTGACGAGTTCCATCTTTTCTGATTGTTTATGGCTTGCACTTCAAGCTTGGGCTCTTGCAGGTCTTTTACGTGCTTCTTAGAAATATCTGCTGCTTTGCACGTTGTAATTATTTTGTCAAGCGTGAGGTCCCGTTCACGGAAAAGTCGCTCCCTCAATGCTGCGTCTCTAATTCCGACAACGATGCGGTCCCCTATGAGCCTCTCTGCTTTTTCTCCAAAGTCGCATTTTTCTGCTTGGCTCCGGAGGTCAGTTACGAACTCGTCGAACGGTTGGTTTGCTTTTTGTTGCATGCTGTTGAAGACAGCCGACGCCTGTATTACGTTTTTGTATGGCTTGTACAGAGCGTCGAACTGCTCGAGGAGGTACGTAACCTGATCCGGCGTCTGCGCGCCGTCGGCGCTCGGAGGTTGAGGGGGGAATGTCTGGGCGACGCGGCGGCCGCGGGGCCCGAGAACATGGAGGAGTAGGGCCTTGCGAGTAGCGGGAGGCTTACTGGCGTACTCGCGTGCGAGTTCGTAGATGTTGTAGGCGTCTTTCCAGTCTTCCCATGCCTGGTGCGGGTTGTCGCCGGGCTCGAAGTGAGGAGGTGGTTGCAGAAACACACTGGCCATATTTACGGGGTTCTAGGTTATTCTGACACCATGTCATGTTGGTTAATGTCGGAGAGACTGACGACACGGACCAGCCCAGTTGTGAACAGAAAAGGAACTAAGGTTTATTCAGGATTTGAACTTGGGTCGCGGTTACGTAGGTGGCGCTGTCTGGAGCCTTGTTAGGATTGAGGCGGCCACGTAGGGATGGCGCTACAGGATGAGAAACAGAGTTGCAGTTGTGCGCATACATAACACTTTCTTTGTACAAGCTTCTTGGTATCTTGATGCAGCATATTCACCCTCTGTAATTTTGGATTGCGGCAAGGTAACCTAGGTAATTTTTTTCATCACCTTTCAAGAAAGCTGTCTCGATTTCATAAAGTGTAGGGCTTCTGACGACAGGAACTCTTTAGAAGTCATAGAAATAAATGAGATCCACAATCATGAGTTATCTAAAACAGGTCTTGTGGTAACAACAACCATTGTCTGAGGTGGTTCTTTCGTGGGAATTGAAGTGCCATTAACTCCAGGTGCTTACAGAATTCTTGATCTTGTTATGTGATAATGCCACCCTTGCATGCATATAGGTATATATTTCAGAATCTGCAGTGCACCACTTGATCATTTGCATTGTGTTAAAATGTATTTTTCATGCCTGATAACAAGTATGATTAACAGATGGACCCTGTGCACAAGCCAAAAGTGCCACGAGCCAAATGTCACGAGGCCATACGACATTACTGGAGCTGTTAACTCAAGCTTACAAAGTTATATTTGAAATATTTCGGGACGTTTCAGCTCCGAGTAATAAAGGTTACTCCTATACATTGGAGGCATGTTTGTATAGTTTGGTTAACGCGAGGCTTACAGCGGTCTATGCAAGGTTGTCTGTCACATAACAGGGCAGCCTACGACCGTATGCTAATAAGTATGTCTGAGATAACAGAGACATGCATTAGGGATTAGTAATAAAGTTTGTAGCAAGGGGCATGTAAATTACCGGGAATCCACAATGAGATCTGCAGACAAGAGCCATTAACGCTGGCGTATCATACCCTCACAGGTGGAGATTAGGGGTCTCTAATTTTTTGTCGGCGCAGGGCTTGTCCTTTTCTTCGTTCTTCCAGTTGAGAAAGATGTGAAAATCATAGCATCGAGAATGCCAGTGACCATCTCTAAAAAGGATGCTGATCCCAACAGCATAAACAGAAATTTCAGAAAAGATGGGTAACTAGTAATGTTGGCAACAGTTGAAGCCAAGTGGAAAGGCATACAATTGACATTCAACGTAGGCAGATTATGTTGCGAGGCGACCAGTCTGTGGTGCGCGACATCTGTCTCCGTTAGTTTCATCAAGTGATTGGCCAAAGCAGAGGGGGCTTGTGGTTTGTGATAAGTGCAGTGTAGCAGCATAGATGCTACGTTGCCCATTAATAATTGGAGTGCAGTAAGTGGATTGTTTTGTTTTTTTGTGAGATGTTCGTGGTTTCCATGCCAACATTATGAGAAATGTTTTTCCTAGAGAATGTTTAGTGAAATGTGAATGTAATGTGCAATAAAGCTAGTGTTTTCTTGCTATTTGCGTTTCCTTGTTTACATTAGTTCTGTGAAGGAAACTACGGGCTAGGGAAGCGTAATGGCATGCATTTTTTACTTCACCCTGTTGTGCTGGCTCAGTAGTTGAGTGCTTGGCTGCTGAACCCATGGATGTAGATTTGATTGCAGCCACAGTAGGGGCATTTCAGTAGAGGTAAAACAATAGACTGTCGTGCACTGGGCGGTGCCAGTGCATTCAAAAGAACCCCAGGTGTTCGAAATTATACTGTAGCCCTCAACTATTGCATTCCTCACAGCCATAGTTGTTTTGGAATGCTAAACCAGATATTGTATATCACATCGCACTGTGAGTAAGATGCTATTTATGGTCAGTTATTCATACACAAAATGGCCAGCTTTTTTCTGCATGGTACAGCAGCTGTTGTACAATTTAATTTTAGCCTTCATGAAGAATATTACACTGGCTAGACATGGCCATCTGTCTACCCTTGATAAGTGTCACAATCACACACCCGAGTATGTATTTGTCGAATGGCACCTATGCATACATGGAGGGGACCGTTGGTTTTCATTTGTCAGAATTGAAATGCATGATCCACTTCAATATTGTAATTCAACTGCCTGTTATTTGAAATGTCCAACATTGATGCAAGTTTCAAAGAAATGGAATTAGCAAGTTATTCCAAGATGGAAACCATGCCAAGAACTGCTTCGGTTTCATCTTCAATATCTGTTTGTGAACTAAATTTAGCCAACTTTTGCACAGCATAGAGGAGAGATTACAAACTTTAAAAAACAACACATCCTACCTGTAGAATGTAGGGTTTCACATCCTAAAGTGACATATGTAGCTATAAAGAACACTTCAGTGGAGAGCTCCAGGCTAATTTCACTGCCTGGGCTTTGTACTTTGCGTTGATATCACGCAGGCAACAGATGCAGTTGCATTTAACCTGCACCAAAGTGCGACTGCCATCACTGACATTAAACATCCCAACCTTGGGGCAAGTAGCCGAACGCCCAGCTGAGATGTCGCAGCGTGTACATACATGCTATGCAGGTCAACCTTTCCAGCATTAAAGCTGTCACATGCATGGCAGATATTGATGGTATGCTTCGGACTGACATGTTTGAAAGTGTACCATTTGTGTTTGTCTAGCGTGAAAAACAAATGAAACTAAGGAAAAACGAACTACAAAAATGAGCAAAGTACATTGAAATAGCACTAGTCATTAAAACATAAAGCATATTCGTTCCTTTATTAACGATAAAGTGGCCTTCAACAATAGTACAAAGCTTGAACATTTTGGAAGGGACTGTGCCAGGCAGCTATTTCACAGAAGCCTGAACTATTTCACCTGTAGTAATGCGCATCTCGACGATGTGACCTGGGCAATTAATTTTCTCTCCACTCCAACATGCGACAACATTATCATGTCCATTATCATTTTCAGTTTTGGGCTCTGTAGTGCAGTCTGATAACAAATTGTCGATGACCTATTTTCGTCTGACTGTTGCACAGCGCGTGTGAATAAATTCCCATGACGCTCGCTTTACGCGACGTTTTTGAACTTACCACTGCCCCTAATAGACACTGACATGCATGTGGAACATTGCAGATCACAAAAGGACACAGTGACGTCCGTCCGGACATCGGCGCACTCATCACAGCACTCTCGTAGTCTCACACTGCACTCTCCTAGGACGTAATCCGGACTTCACAGCATCTCACGGCAAGCACAAACCAAACCTCCAGTGGTACAACAAACACAAATGACGCGATGCTTGGGCTATAGACACGCCGATGATACCCAGATTTTTCAGCTCCGCTTCTATGTATGTAGAACTTGCAGCGCCAGACCTTAATACGAGCAGAAAGCGATGCGTTACGTGACGCATCTCATCACAGATGGAAGTGAGGAAACTTCGAAGAATAAAAACTACATAATGACAGTCGTAGACGGTAATCCACGTAATAACGCGGACCAAATGAGCAGGCGTGCTGGCCGTCAACACCACGAATACATGCGCTCTGGTCGTGCTTGCCACATTGCGGTGGTCCAATACACGAAAACCTGTCATCTTGCCATCACGTAGTCTATTACCCATTCTAGGTACTATTCTTGCCACTGTACTATTATTCGTAATTTCACATTTCACGTATGCAGTGCATAGTACATACCACTTGAACCTTGCACAACCTCGTACAAACTTCGATTTGGCTACATATGGCTATTGCTACCAAGTTATTGCTACAACCACACATCCGGGGATCTCTGATCCGTCCGGCTGTCCTGACGTATTCCAAGGCCCATCTATTCTGCTACACCTTGCTGATCCCGGAGAAAAATGCCTCATATCCGTCGGACCGGACTCCAACGGTGGGGTCCGTCCGCCGTACCCCTCTCGGATCCGTCCGGCTTTCCCGACGTACCCCGAAGAAAAACGCATCGTGTGCGTCAGATGTGAACACCTGATCGAGTCCGTCCGCCGTACCTCTGAAAAATATTACCCGGATCCGTCCGACGTATCCCGAAGTAAAGCGCACCGGGTCCGTCCGACGTACCGTTAAGACCATTGATCGGCTCCGTCCGACGTACCTTTAGCAAATGCCAAACATTTATTAGGCTTGGATATGTATGTTGTATCTGCCCCTTGCAAGAATTCACATGACGTGCGGTCTGAGGAGGCACCGAATAAATAAAGAAAATAACTTTATTTCAAGATAAGTTCTAGAGCATGTCTCTTAATAAGTCCTGGAACATATTCCACTATGCCCTGAGGCAATAAACAACTTAGAGAATAAAAACGAGCCAAGGTACGAGGACGAAGAAAGACGATGTACACACGGAAGCTGGAACTAACAACTGTGCTTTATTGAAATACTAACATTTCCCAGGAAACCCTGCAAGGCGTCTGAATGCTGCGGCAGAATCGTTGCTACAGAGTTGAGAGGCGCCATGAAAAAGTGCCCAAGCTTACTGAAGCCGAATGAAGGAAACGTGAGCTGATGCCTTATGGCATGGGGTTTCCCATAATATCAAAAAGGTTGCTGCGAGGCAAGGCGTTAGGGCCGTCTCCTCTGCTCCTTGCAAGCTATCAAGATTTTGTTCTCATGCTCCTCATGGCAGATCTAAGGCCCCTGTGGGCTCGACGCGACATGATAATTGTTATATTCCTTGTGCCACACGTGTTATTTATAGAATCCCTCTAACAAGTGAAAATGTTTACATCGGCCAAAGTGGCCGGTGTATTATTGATAGGCTGCGAGAGCATCACAACCCTTTGTCACACACCAGCGGAGCTAATATGTCTCGCCATTGTAGGGATTGCGGTTGTTATACGCTGTTTTCAAATGTTACGTTTCTTGGTAGGGGCAAGGGTAAGGTCGAGCGCGCAGTTCTTGAAGCTTCCCAAGTAGCACAAAGTGGGCTATTACGTGGGGGCCCGCGTAGGGCCCGTGAGGGCAGTCCATACGGGCCCCATGCGGGATTTGCAACACGTACCCAGAGAGGCCCCGCGTGGGCTGCCCAATTTCGCCGCGATCGGTCCCAAACTGTATCCGTGTGGGCAGCCCAAATGGGGCTGCCCGCATTCAGCCCAGGTAGACGAATGTGGGCAGCACACCAGAACCATTAATGGGTCCCACGTTTGTGCAGGCAGTGACATCCCATTGATCAAGGTTTTAATTTTTAAGTCGATTAATCCCTCCAATACCTGAATTGTACAGGCGCGGGATTTGCGAAAGCCAGTCCGTTTCGGGCTGACACACCTGCTGCCCTCATGGGTTTGATCGGGCATTTTCAGGGCTGCCCAAGTTCCAATAATCAAGTGTGAAATATTAAGCACTATTTTTTTTGCTTGTATGCTACACTCAGTAACATGAGAGAAATTTATTCCCAACGCTACAATAATGTGGGCTGGCCCACATCACCCCAACATGTTGGTGTGAATATTTATTTCGGTGCTGCGTGCAGAATAGTAATGCCGTAGGAAACATTTGGAGGTTGTTCAGTACATACTCGTAAAGCGGAACAGTTACTGTTGCATATTTTCTGTCGATACTGCATAATTAACGTAGTTTGTAGAGTACACATAAATAGTCTTTATTCATTGCATAGATATGCTTAGGACAGTTATGTGAAACCCCCAGAAACCGCAATTAGTGGCCGGTATAACATGATTTACATAAATAAAATGGTGCCTTAAAGATAGGGTGGAGACGTTTCAGTGCGGTATGCCCGCCTACGGCCAATTTGGGGCCCACTGCGGCCTTTCTTGGGCCGCTACAATTGGGCTGACCTTATTTTTACCGCATGGACTACGAATATATGTTGCATTTTCCCGCAAGTACCCCAAGTATTACCCGAGTGGGCAGCGTGGTGGTGTGCTCACTTTTCAGCCCGGCCGCAAACCATGTGGGACCAATTCGGTTTTTGCGTGGGCAGCCCCAATCGGACTAGCCCGTCATCTATTTGCTTTACGCCCACTTTTGCATCGCATCTGCCCTAAATTGCCCCGTAAGAGACCGATGCGGGCAGAAGCTGGAAGGAGTACTTGCCTGCCACGCTAACGGCCATGCGGAAATTATCTAGGGTTTTGGTGGGCAGCCCTATTTGGGGCAGCCCTGGAATTTTCTGCATGAATTCCACATTTTCGTCTGACCTTCCCTCAAGTACCCCTCAGGGATCCCATGTAGGCAACGTGCGGGCAGACCTGTATTTAGCCCCGCCGCGGCCCATGCGGGACCTATTCGGCTTTTAAGTGGGCAGCCCCAATTAGATTAGCCCAGGCTTTTCCTACACAGAGCCCAAATTTTATTTGCATCGGCCCGAAAATTTCCCAAGCGGGACCCTTGAGGGCCAGATGTGGGAATATGTAATCAGTTAGCCCTTTCCGCTCCTATATAATGCCCAGATGGAAAAAGCATGGGCAAGCCCAATTTGGGCTTGCCCGCTTGATCCCTGAAGGGGGCCCTCATGAGTGTTATTGTGGTTTTTCAAGCCCAACTTGCCCATACTGGCCCCAGGTGGGCCACGTAATGTGTGCTACTTGGGTTATCACATAAGTATGCAAGGGAGATAATTGTTTTAGCGCAGCATCCATATCGTTGATGCAGAAAGAAGTAAGTTTGTTATCTGAAAGACCTTAGTATCTTGGCTATCTCCGAAGCGTTGCTGTTTGTTTATTTTTCTGTTTTTTTGTGAGTAATTTGCTGTGTGTTGGACGTCGAGCTGCGCATGCCTTGCAAGCTTTCTTGGGAAATATTATTTCCATAAAGCACAGGTATTAGTTCCAGCTTCCGTGTGTACATCGTCTTTCTTCGTCCTCGTCCTTTAGCTGGATTTTATTCTCATCCCAATCTTATTCTCACAAGAAGAATAAGATTGGGATGGAGCGCATTTGGCAAGCACTCGCAGATTATGACTAGCAGCTTACCGGTATCGCTCAAGAGGAAAGTATACAACAGTTGCATCTTGCCTGCACTCACCTATGGGGCTGAAACGTGGAGGCTAACCAAGAGAGTTCTACTTAAGTTGAGGACAACCCAGAGGGCTATGGAACGAAAAATGGTAGGGGTAACATTAAGAGATAGAAAGCGTGCAGAGTGGGTCAGAGAAATAACTCAAGTTAACGACATTCTAGTGGAAATTAAGAAGAAGAAATGGACATGGGCAGGACATGTAGTGCGAAGAGAGGATAACCGATGGTCGCTGAGGGTAACAAACTGGATTCCAAGGGAAGGAAAGCGTAGCAGGGGGCGACAGAAAGTTAGGTGGGCGGATGAGATTAAGAAGTTCGCAGGGGTCAAGTGGATGCAGCTAGCACAGAACCGGGTTAAGTGGAGAGATATGGGAGAGGCCTTCGCCCTGCAGTGGGTATAATCAGGCTGATGATGATGATGATGATGATATTCTCTAAGACTATGTACCAACTGACCCAGATTTCAACCCTCCTTCAATGCTTTTCTTCTTCGCTGGGTACCCTTACGTAAATACCATATCTGCTCCAGATATGGAACATATGCTGCCAGATAAAAATATATAAGGCAGCAAATAAGACCTTATCTGGGCCAGATAAGGTCATATATGCGCAAAATGTTGCCCTTATATGGCTCAGATTTGGCCATATCATGCAACATATAATCCATATCTAAACGGGTAACGGGACCTTATATGGCTTGATCAGGGGCCAATATGGCATCCTTCGACCATATGTGGCCTGATAAAGGGCATATATGGCATAGTCATGACCTTATATAGACAGACCAGGGCCATATGCCTGGCATCAACAGGACTTTATATAACCTCATCGGGGCCTTAATTATGTAGGCGCCATAGTGATTGTATATTAGCAATATATGGCTTTCGTCTGCCTTCTGCAAATCTCCAATATTGGTATCATGTGCTCGAGCTTCAATTTTTCTGCACTCAGCATGGCCTGCATGCTTAGTGTTAATTGTATCCAATTTAGAAAATAGCTACGACTAATAATATTTCAGTTATTCTGCAAATTTCGCTGACTATAATTATTACACCATGTGTTCCTTAATCCAGGAGGGTGCTGGGTTATGGCTACATGCTCCTCTTTCCGTCTACTAACTCGCATTTTCATTTAAAATGCGGCGGCAGTCCGGTGCACAAGCGCATGGTCGGTTATGTTGAGCGATTGAAAATATCAAGAAAATGATGTCAGTTCACTATACGGCCCCCTCCGTGCTGTCTAGACGGTGACTCACCCCCAGAGACAGCTGGCGGTTTCTGCGTGGAGGGCCGCACTGGCTAGACAGTGACTCCTCCTCTCCCGCGTTCCCCTCTTCCCTCTCAAACAGCGGCGGCCCCTGCGGCGCGGGCTCGCATTTGGTCTCTCCTGCTCGCTGCCACGCTCTATACCGCGTAGGCCGCGAGCTCACCGTTTTGTGTGTGCTTGCTTCTTTCCCCTCCCCCTTTCAACTCCGTGCGCCTAAGCACTTGTCTCGTTCCTTTCGCGGTGGCAGACATCGGAGTTCGGTGCGGCTGGCGGGCGTGCTGCATGTTGTGTATGCTGGTGTGTGTGTGCCTGCGCCTGTTCGCTGTTAGCTGTGTGCATGTAACAAGAATGCGACACCAAACCTACAAGAGCTTTAGTTTGACTGTCGGCACAGAGGAAATTACTGTGTCCCACTGCGGGGGGAAGCTGCCTCCCCAGCCTTGGCAGCGAACCTGATGGTCGATTGAGCTTTTCGAGGATTCTGCCCTGGGTGGCCTGGACAAATCTTCACGCCCGATCACCAAAACCATGAGCGTGAGACTTCTTGTCGGGAACTAGCACTTGCCAGCCTCAGGATTTTGTTCACTTTATTATTTTGATGGAACAATTTTCCAAACAGTAAATTGGATGGTTATTGCCAGTATGTGATATTCTTCCGTACATTTCGTTGCTAATTTCTCTTTCGCTCCAGCAATTTTAACAAATTTCAGTGGGTGGATAGGGTCCTTCGTTGTTTATTATTGTTAGTATTAGCACTACCTAAGTAGCTTCATGCTTGATTTAGTTTAAGGGCAGAGCTGTCGCTGTCATGACAAATGCCATCGGACATGCTTTTTTCTTTGCTTTCTCTCTTAATTTCAAAAGCAACCACGAGTTAGGCGCGTTAGCTCATTTTGCACTGCAGTCTCTGCTTAAGGTAACACCAGTACTTCCTGACAGCCTATATGTATTTTGCTAAGGTTTAGGTATTATCAGCAGTGCCAGCAGTGCGTTTTATTGCCCTGCGGTTTAGCGGTACCTTTCCCGGGTATCAACAAACCTTTAAATTCCCTTTCAATAGTCTAGTTCGATTATTAGCCGTTTTTTTTATTTAGCTTCGCAAGTAAACCAGCTCAAACTAAAAGCATTTACTGGTGAAAGCTCTGAGTGTAAAAGAGTAGAATAAAAATGTAATATCTAATTTAATAGGTTAATGTCTTCACTTTAGCTTCTCTTGTAGACATTATTCTGTTCAGATATTCCATTAGTTTGGTATATATCGCGCCTAAATGAGTAGAATCTCAATATTTACTAACGGATGAGCATGTCTTTGCCCCTCGGTATACACACGTAATTCAGGCCCGTCTTTGAGCGATTCCCTAAAGGCAGGGAAAAAAGAAAACCTGTGGTTTCAAAGCTATTTTCCTGTAAGGTTTGAAATAAAAGGGGAAATTCAGGTTTCCCTTGGCAAACTAGATCGAGCGTGCATTTAGCTGGAATACCGAAATTGTCTTGTGTGTGTTGTAATAAATTGTTATGTTGATATGCAGATATATAGATCTATAGGTCAAAACCTACATGCCATGCGGGCTAGATCATTAAATCAGGAAGTGTGTAGATAAGGCATATCTGACCAGATATGCCTTATCTGGTACTCGAGATCAGAAATTGGGCAGATCAGGCATATACAACGAGATATGCCTTATCTGGTACCTGAAATCAGGAATTGGGCAGATATGCTTTATCTGGCCTAGATCTGTCCTAATATACCATATCTGCCCAATTCCTGATATACCTGACCTGGATTTTTTTTATAAGTCCAGATATGGCATTTCCTTAAGGGTATGTTTCTAAGTGTGAACTCTCCAGAAAGTCAGGCAGCGTATTGCGTTAGCTGATTGCCTTCCTCACATGCCGAGCGCGTGTTCTCTCCCGTTGCCTGAAAGTGAATTCGGCACCCAAGGAGCTCGTGGTTTCTTTTCGCCTCCTGGAGCCGTCTTCGAGACATTGGAAACGTGTGACCATGATTTGGAAATCCGAGTGCTGGAGACAGTTGAGACTCCTGCATGACTGGCTTCGAGTGTTGTGCATTACAGGACGTAGCGCACCTTCTGAGGCTCGCTGCCTTCAGGAACACCGACGTACCACGGCTAAAGCGGCTGAAGTGTGCTGGATTCAGCTGCGGCGGCAATTGCCACGAAAGTAATAGTCAAAGCTGCACAGACACTCAGTTACTTATCTGCAAGCGGCTTCAGTTCCTAAAGAAATTGATGAGCTGCTACAGTATGAACCCAAGTACAGCATGGAGCCAAGAGTCACCAGTCATGAACTTCTCACCACGGTGCATCGTGTAGCAGAGAAAGCTGACAAAGAAGAGAAGCAGCGGTGTCTGTCTGAAGGCAATGACGTTCTACATTTGGTAGATAGGAACCCACGGATGAATAGCAGCAAAGTTTTTCAACGGGTTGTCGACCACTTCATCTAAAATAACTTGTCACATCTTCAAGCAGACAAGAAGGGCAGGTTTGTGGTTTTACCCAACAGCACGTTTGATGAGAAGGCCTTGACAGCTATTGATAGGAATTTCCAGCCTACGAACCGCAAGCCGTCAAAATTGAAAACTGTAGCTCTAAAACTATTGGAAGCCAACAAGTTTGAATATTTGGCTCAGAGAGTGAGAACAAGCAAAGGTAAACACCTGCATTTTTTTTCGGCAGAAACCTACAAGGCAGACTGCCCTTTCCGAGCCATTGTAACAGATGCTGATACTTGGCAGAAGTCTCAGGGCCAGTACTTGCAGCGACATCTCCACTCTCTCGCGGTGCAGTAACCTTTCAACGTTGTGAACGCGGCTGCAGTGGTTCAGGTACTCGGCAACGGCTTACCTGGAGCCAACTGCGGCTTCTCTATTGATATCGAAGACCTGTCTTATAGCATCTCTCATGACGAACTTTTTGTTGCTGTGCGTGAACTGATTGAAGAGAATGGCGTGATCGCTTTCTAAAATGCATGTGGTGTCTCGGTTGACGTGTTTTTGGAACTGCTGATAGTATACCTTTCATCCACTGTAGTAGTTTTTAAGGGCGCTCTGTTTATCCAGAAAAAGGGAATTTGTATTGGGGCTAGTGTAGCTCCAGTACTGTGCCACATCCTTTTAGCAAAGTCTGACAACTTACTATAAGGCTCTCTTCTTCACGAACGCGTGTGCAAAATTTTTAGATATGTTGATGATTTTTTGATAATTTTAAAACTTTCACCAAATGACTTTTTTCATGACGTTGTTGACGACGTCTTGAAGGCCTTTAAGGCTTGCACTAACGCCCTTTGCTTTACGTGCGAACTACCCAAGGACCACAAGATTAGATTTTTAGAACTTCAGTACAACTTTTCTTGACGATGGGCACGTCTGCTCGTGTTTTTTACCGAGAAGCAAGAACGTGTTGTTACCGTACTCCTCCGCTCACTATAAAATCGTTAAGAGAGGCATTGTTATGAATTGCTTTCGCAATGCCCTGGAAAAAAATTGCCACCACCAAATAAAGAGTAGCTTTGACAACCAGGTTGGCCGGTTGCTGGCTGCAGGATTACCAAATGCACTTCTGAATGCTGTGGCAGAATCGTTGCTACAAAGAGTTAAGAGGGGCCATGAAAACGTGCCCAAGCTTACTGACGCCGAATGGAGGAAACTTGAGGTGATGCCTTATGTGCATGGGATTTCCCATAATATCAAAAAGGTTACTACGAGGCAAGGCGTTAAGGTCGTCTTCTCTGCTCCTTGCAAGCTACCAAGTCTTTGTTCTCGTATTGCTGATGCCAGATCTAAGGCAGGCTGTGGGCTCGACGCGACATGATGATTGTTATATTCCTTGTGCCACACGTGTTATTTATAAGATCCCTCTAAGAAGTGAAAACGTTTACATCGGCCAAACTGGCCGGTGTATTATTGATAGGCTGCGAGAGCATCACAACTCTTTGTCACACACCAGCGGAGCTAATTTGTCTCGCCATTGTAGGGATTGCGGTTGTTATAGGCTGTTTTCAATCTTTACGTTTCTTGGTAGGGGCAAGGGTAAGGTAGAGCGCGCAGTTCTTGGATCTTATCACATAAGTATGCAAGGAGATAATTGTATCAGCGCAGCATCCATATCGTTGATGCAGAAAAAAGTAAGTTTTTTATCTCAAAGACCCTACCTAGTACCTTGGCTATCTCCGAAGCGTTGCTGTTTTTTGTTTTTTGTTTTTTCACTTTTATGCTGTGTGGTGAACGTCGAGCTGCGCATGTCGTGCAAGGTTTCTTGGGAAATTTTATTATTTCAATAAAGCACAGTTGTTAGTTCCAGCGTCGGTGTGTACATCGTCTTTCTTCGTCCTCGTCCCTTGGCTGGTTTTTATTCTCTAAGACTACACGGTCTTGAATATTTGGGGGCTGGGATTTAAAAAATTCCTATGCAAAATCTACTACCCCATTCTAGCTGAAACAACGCTCGCAAAGTAGCAAAATATCGTCTACGTTATCTGATAAGTGATTCAACATCGGTACTTGCCTAGATTTTCCGAAATCGAGAACAAACTGCTCTCGGCGGCGTGCACAATTTTCAAAGAAGATAGTCGAAAAGCTATTTTGACATGATACATCATCTGTCGAGCAGTGCGACAAGCTCTATCCCGGCAGTTTGCGAGCTTGCCACACTGCCCGACAGATGACGCATCATGCCAAAATAGCTTTTCGACTCTCTTCTGCGAAAATTGTGCACGCCGCCGAGAGCAGTTTTTTCTCGATTTCGGAAAATCTAGGCAAGTACCGATGTTGAATCACTTATCAGATAACGTAGACGATATTTTGCTACTTTGTGAACGTTATTGCAGCTCGAATGGGGCAGTAGATTTTGCATAGGAATTTTTTAACTCCCAGCCCCAAAATATTCAAGACCCTGTATGTACCAACTGACCCAGGTTTCAACCCTCCTTCGATAAACAACGGTATTAAAAAAACTCTCTTCGGCGAAGCGCTGAGCTTTCTTAGTCACTCAGCAGTATAAATTAACAACACAGTATTATTTCGCACACATAACAATAATCAGGTGCAAAATTACACTGTTATCTGGTAAACTGTGTAGCTTAAGGGACCGGGAACAGCAAACCCGTGAAAAGAGAGATGTGACATGGTAACTTCTGAAGTCGGCTCACTTTAATTACTGCCATTTACTTCCAACTTGGCCTCACGAAGCTGAACAACTCTGACCGGCATATGTATTCGCAATGTAGCCTTACACACAACTTGAATCCACAGTTGCTCTGTCTTTTGTACTTTTTGTTTCAAGCGGCAACTTTGATGCAATACTTGAAGGGCCTCCGTGCGGTCGCACACCATGTGTAGTTGCCGTGATAAGCAAACAGGAACATGTTTTTTGTGCACTTGCGCTTGGCCGCAGCGCCAAGCAAAACACAGAGATATGGGTACACAAGACAGCACTCACTCCCACAGGAAAAGCATATGAAGCTGCGCTGCATCTTCTGTCAGTCACAGCAAACAAGTGAAACAATTGTTTCGGCTCCAGCAGCCAGTGCTTTGCGGAGCTGATGCCACTCTGTTGAGCATTTGGGTTAATTATATTGACCGTTGTACTGTGCAATTCACTAGCCATGATGAAGCGCTAATCTGTGTCTGCGTGCAGCAATTAGGTCTTCTTTTGATGGTCTTTCATAGGCATAGTCATAAAGTGGCGCTCCGAAACTGTGCTTGAAGCTGTCTCGCTATATGAAGAGCAATGCGACCGTTTCTCCCCATCCTGCAGGAGCCTGTGGACCTACGCAGCGTGAAATAATAATCGAGATTACAACAGTGTCTCGTGTGGATGATTTAGAAAATGAAGTACGTTTGTTAAGAGCGGAAAATCAGAAACTGCCTGGACAGCTTACTCAAATTGAAAAAAAAAGGGGCCGACTTTATCCTTGGAACCAACGAGGACGAACATTCCAATGCGGGCCACGTGGCTGGGGCCAGCACTGGCATTGAAGGCATAAGCAAAGTATGTCAGGCGGATCCGAACCGTCAGAGTTATTTAGAAGCAGCTAAGACGCCGGAAAAAAAAGGAAGAACTAAGGAAGAATGAAAATCCCAGAGATAAGGACACAGATAACCTAAAGCAGGAGCCAACAGTTGGGAGAGGGAGAGAGGAGGCCCAGGTGCTTATCGCCGGAGATTCTAACATGAACAGGTGCAAGCGAGATATCTTGGAACGTGTAAGGGGTGATAAGAGAATGTTGGTTGGAGGCTTCCCAGGGAGAACAATGAGGGCAGTGCTAAAAGAGAGTAAAAGTAGGCTGTTGAAAAATTCCGCAGAGCGCAGTATGGTAATAGTAGCCGCGGGGCTAAACGATGTCCTAAATGGTGACTATGCAGGAGTGGTGGAAAGTTTAGCTAAGGGAGTTGACGAGATCAGCAGACGCGGATAGTTGTATGCACAGTACCAGAGGTGCTAGGATTGAACGGAAAGATGGAAAAGGGCGTGGTGACAGTTAATCAGGACATAGGAAAGTTAAGCCTGGAGAAGCGTTTCGAAGTGGTTGAGGTAAACAGGGAGGTACATAAAGCAGGTTTTGGTAGGGCTTTTCAGCGAGATGGCATTCATTTTAACGGAAGGGTGGGAGCAGAGATCGGCTGGCGCCTAGCAGGCAGGGCTGTAGCTTTTTAAGGGGGTCCGCGAGGACTCCGTGCACAGAGGTAGTTAGAAGTGAAGCAGAAGAAAGTGTAATAATGGAGGATGAGCCCCCAAAAATGGCAAAGAATAGGTCGAGAAAGAAAAGTACAAAAAAGAAATTTAACACTAGGTTCAACTACATAAACATGCAAGGAGGTAGAAAAAGAGCGAAATGGCTAGAGATAGAACAGCAGTTGAAGGATGACAAAATAGGTGTGTACGCTCTTCGCGAGACTCATCTCAGGGATCTAGAAGATCCGCCGTTTATAGAAGGCTACGTCTGGGAAGGGTGCAACAGAACGAGAACGGAAAAAAGGGTGGGGGGTAGGTATGTTGATACACCAGGGAACAAATTGACAAAGAATTAAATCATCTTGTAAAGACCATATCTTTGTTTCAGGAACAATTGCCGGCATAAGGACATGGCTAGGGGTAGTTTATTTAGGAACAGGACATCAATGCAGGCAAGAAAACAGGGATCTTGTTGAATGTCTCAGTGACAATATAAGCCAGTTATGAAACGGGGCCAATATTATTCTACTGGGGGACATGAACTGCCACATCGATGATCTGGATGGACACACGGATTGTAACGGAAAGCTAATGCTAAATTTCTGTGAGCGACACGATCTATTTATAGTAAATAGAGAAACAAAATGTGAAGGCCAAATCACGTGGGAATTCCGCAACAGGCCGACGACCATTGACTATTGTCTAATGTCGCAGGAAATTTATAGCAAGGTCACAAAAATGGGAATAGACGAAGAAGGGGAGTGTAGTCTGGGAAGTGATCATAAACGTATTAGTCTGCAGATGGGGCCCTTGAGGAAAAGAAAAATGGAACTTAGACAAAACGTAAACGCAAAATAAATGACAATCAAATAGCGCAGATAGCAGATGACATAGAGGAAGCAATAGAGAAAAGCCCCATGAAAGACTGGGATTATAAACATGTAGGACTACTCATAAGGAGGAAAATTCAGGAGGTTAAAGTAGCAAACCGCTGGAATGGAAAGAGGAAGCCACGGAGCTGGTGGAATAAGGGAATCAGGAAAGCTATTGAACAACGACGGGCTGCTTCAAGGGAACACCGAATGACAAAGAAAGCACAGGTATCTCAGGAGGAAATCGACCAAAAATGGGAATCATATCGACAAAAGAAACTTCAAGTGCAGGCCCTCGTCCAAAGTAAAATAAGACAGTCCACCGTTCGCTGGATGGCTGATATACACGATGCCTCTAGAGACGGAGCTAGAAAATTCTGGAACCATATAAGCTGGCTAGGGAAGAAGAGTCAAAGAAAGCAGGATCGGATTCAAGATAACGAGGGAAATTGTTTATAGGGATATAACGCAGTGAACTACATTACATCAGTTATAGCCGAGTCATTTAAGAGCGACGATAGGGTAATCTCCGCAAATCAGGAAGCAACACAAGGTAGCAGAATACAAAGCAGCTTAGAACTGACCAATCTAAACTGGAAAAAGGGAGAAAAAATATTCGTAAAAACACATCTACAGGAATAGATGGAATTCCGATCAAGCTGATTAATGAACTGGGTCCACAAAGTAAGGAAACGTTGTTAAAAGCTCTGGAAACAGTCATATCGAATAAGCAAATTCCGGACAGCTGGCGACAGAGTAAAATGAATTTGATTTATAAAGGGAAAGGAGATAGGACGCGCATAAAATCCTACAGGCCGATTACCATAACATCTGTTATGTACAGGTTAGCCATGCAGCCGGTGAAATTAAAGGTGCAAGCATAGATTGAAAGTAAGAAGATACTCGGAGAACTTCAGAACGGCTTTAGAAATGGTAGGCGCTTAGATGATAGCCTGTTCGTGCTTACCCAATGCATCGAAATATCTAGAGTGGAAGATAGACCTTTGTTTTTGGCCTTCCTGGACATAAACGGGGCGTACGACAACGTAAGCAGGGAACTCCTCTGGAAAATATTAAAAGAAGAAGGTATCTGTTATGAGATAATAGAGTTCCTACTGGAAATATACCGGGATAACAAAGTAGAAATTTCTACTTTGTTATCCCGGCATATTTCCGTGGCCTTCCTTCCCACGTAATTACGTGGGAAGGGATAAGAAGTACGGGGGATATCAAAGTATGCAAAGGATTAAGACAAGGCTGTCCTCTATCACCGGTGCTGTTCATGCTTTATATGATAAACCTGGAACGGAGGATACAAGAGAGTAACCTAGGTTTTAATCTGTCATATAGATTAGGTGGAAAGGCGGTAGAGCAGCGCCTCCCCGGTTTGATGTATGCAGACGATATTGTGCTGCTAGCTGATAGTCTGGAAGAATTGCAAACTCTAGTTAAGTATTGCGGAGACGAAGGGGACGCTCTAGGCTTCAGTTTCAGCGCAGTTAAGTCGGGTCTGATGATTTTCAACGGCTCAACTGATCAGGGTCTTGAAATACAAGGCATTCAAATACCTTGAGTAGTAGAATATAAATATCGGGGGGTATGAGTAAACGAAGTATTGGTATACATTGGAAAGCATGAGCAATCACTTAAGGCCAAAGGGCGAAGGCATGCCGGGATAATGAAGCAAAAGGCATTGTGGGGATACAATAGGTATGAGGTTTTGAGGGGTATTTGGAAATGAATTATGGTGCCCGGGCTTACTTTCGGATATGAGATTCTGTGCCTAAAATGAGAGGTACAGTCGACATTAGAAACAAATCAGAGATCCGTTGGACGATTATCACTAGGTGCCCACGGCAAAACTACAAATGAGGCGGTACATGGAGATATGGGCTGGGTATCTTTCGAAGTACGGGAAGCTCAGAGTAAAATATTTTATGAGGAACGCCTGAGGAAATTGGACAGTAACAGATGGGCAGCTAAAGTATTTAAATACCTGTACCTAAAAAGCGTTGACTCACAATGGAGGAAGAGAACTAGGAAACTAACTACTATGTATGCTAGTAACAAGGACGGAGAAATAAAGAGCTTTAAGCAACAGGTGAAAAACACAGAAGGTAAAAATTGGATAAATTCCATGGAACAGAAACAGAGTGTGGAATTATACCGAAAGTGGAAAATGCAGATCAGGAAGGAAGATTTCTTTGATAGCTCAAGAGGCAGTGCCCAACTTTTTGAAGCTAGATCAGGGTGCCTTAGAAACGCAGCTACAAAAAGAAATATAACAATGGAGATGACGCATGTGCTGTATGTGGAAACTCCAGTGAAACAATTGGCCATATTATACTCGAATGTTATGGTATCCATCCGGAAGTTGGTGCAGGCGGAATCACTGTTCCTGAAGCTCTAGGGTTTAGAGATAACAGTGGCCGGGTGAATAAACCGGCGGTGGAAACTAGCAAAAAAACGACTGGAAGATTAGTGGCTTAAAGCAGAGAAGTGACATAATGTTAGAAATGTAGGAGCAAAATTTAATAAATAGAATGATGGTTTAGTTAACCATTCTAAATCAATAAATAAGATATAGGCAGAAAAATGACCATGATAGCTACTGCTACCACCCCGTTTCAAAGAGGACGCTTCTATATTCCATCCCTCTATCCATCCGTCACGCTAGGAGGATAAATGGGGTTGTGGCTCGGCTAATCCCAGTAGTCGGGGCGCAGCCTCACGGTATGTCGGATGAAGCGTATAAGGCATAAGTTAATCAAGGGCAACCATGGCACACCACCAGCCAAACAAGGCGCAGCCAAGGGTATTGCTTTCGCAATCTTCCATGCTTACCCAGCTAAGCCTTCAGCCAACCTTTTTTTTTTAAAGCAGAGGCACCTCATATACATTTTTTTGGGAAGAGTTGAGTAATATCTGCATTGCCCCTTGAACTATCTTATTTTATGGTGTGATTTATTTTTCTTCTTTCGGGTGGAGAACTGAGCGGTTCTATAGTTTGCGTTTTTGTATTGGGCAAGTATGCCCTTCAGCACAAGGGTCTAAATATATTGATGCAAGCCTGTGGCCCCGATAAATGCCAACAGCTCTCGGTGGTGTGGCTGTGCAGTTCTTTCCTTCAGATCTACTTGCCACCTTCTTCCGTGGTTTGTTCAGAGACACCAATCGAAATACGTAACCAGAGCGACCACATTAGCAGCGAATACTTTAATCTACACACATGGACGGCACGAGGGTATGACGAGAAAATAAGATGAATACTAACCACAAATTGTGAAGAGTCACAAGTTCGTTGGGTAGCTAGGGAAGCCGGTGCAGGTGCTCCGGGTGGTCAGAGCATTGCAGGGTCGCTGACGTAGGGCCTCGGTAGGCCCAGCATAAGACCCGAACGGGGCCCAGTGGATAGACTTGAGCACGGGTTGCCATTCCACGGCCGATACGTCAGGTCTCCCCGACGTGCCTGGGTCCAGCGCGGCGCCGAACGCCCGTGCCGGTGACGAGCTGCCGTTACAGCAGCGGCGATGAGCTAAAGCTACAGTACCCCAGGTCCGATCGCCCGGGTCATGAGAAGGGACGGGACAGGATGCGGCAAACAGGCCCCAGGTCTGGATACCCAGGTCAGGCCTGGAAGAACACGCACCGCCCGAGCTCCGTGGACAACCGACCAGCCTCGCTGCTCGCCTGTTCTCTTCTCCCCGTGATGATGACGATGATGATGACCTAAGACAAAATGGCACATACCCATGGCGGGGGATTGGCCAGGGTGCATTGTAGTTTGTAAATAATTATGTTCAAGGACTGTAGTATTCAGATAAATATGGATCTTTAAGTAGAATTTGGAAAAAACAAAAAGGAAAAGAAAAGATGAAATCGTACCTAGCATAAGTATCTACCTGTTGAAATTATGTAATCATGAATGCAATCGCAAACTGGTTTCAAGGCATATCCCTTGACGCTTGCTCCGAAGGAGAGGAAAACTGGAATGGCCTAATCTCAAAAGGGGAGTTGCTAAGTAAATTTTGCGGAGAGATGCGAACCTCCGGCAGAAGAGAAAAAAATGCTCGATGGATTCAATTTCTTTGCAAAACTCACAGAGGTTAGTAGCGGATAGCCCCGAACGACATAAATACAGATTTAGTTGCGGTAATGTGCAGCGCAAGAGTGTCATAGACACCGCACATATCCTTGAAACACGCATGCGGCCACGCCACGGCCATCTGAGGTGTTGGTAATCTGGTGCAGAAAGGAGAGGCTCGTTACCGAGGTGATGGGGACGTTGGAAATTTTGAAATCGTGCTAAACTTAAGCAAACGGTGCTTCGCGCTCCCCGAGCCACTCTCCACTTTCTCCTCTTCTTTCTTCATTCTCCAAACGAGGTTTTATTTTCGTTTTTTGTCTTTCCTCAGTTTCTCTCCGCTCACTCACAGGTTCTACACAGTGGCCCGTATGTCCATAATTTTGTGTCAGGCGGTCTCGTAGAGTGGTAAGCGTGGTTTCTATGGTGTACCTTGCGGGCCCCGCGAAGGCCAGGACAAGTTGTTAAGAAGTGGTCTTGTGTGGCCTACGTAGCAAGAGCTGGGCAAAAATGGGAGTTCAAGAGAGAAGTCTGGGTGGTCCAGGAAGATTTCACAGCAGACGTTAACGCAGCACTCACGCAGATTCATCTCATCGCCGGCTTCTCACGGCGACTTAAACTTAGTTCCACACTGTGGAAATAAAGCACGCGTGGGATGGCGAATGAATTCTTTCGTAGGCACTAAGGCATCTCCAGTGGACAACTTTAACATAGGAAGAGGACATGTCACTCTCTGGAAACAGGGTGCATCATCAGTTTCTGTCAGACAGTGCATAGTATGGGGAACCCACACCACACCCACAGGGCGAGGAAATATTTGCACAATATTTCATATATCGTTGATGATGTCAAATGTATTAGCCCGGACTGCTTGGGTGGATTCTGAATGTAAGATGAAAATGGTTGGCGGTGTGGCAGATATGCTTTCTGCTAATATAGACAAACTGTCGCGAATGGCAACAAGGTCTGCTTTAGAGAAGGAAGGTGCTTTGCTTCTGTTCTATATGAGCATATCTGGAGTATTTCAGGAAGCATTCAACAAATGAGGGTGCTATGTAAAATCTCATAATCAGTGGTTGCGTACATAAGCTTGAAACACCCTTGTAGTGTCTGTGCAATGATCTGGCTCTGCCTCATCCACCGAATGTTGAACTCGGCACTTTTCTCGTAGCGGACAGTTGTTTCGTCATCTGTGGCTGCTTCCGTGGAGGTTTTGAAGGCATTGCTTCAAGCCGCCTATAAGAGGAATCAAAATAATGAGCTAATGCAAACGTGCACGAATAGCTTGACGCTTCAGGTAACGCGCTGCATGACGCTGCTGAACGAGCTCATCAATGGTGTTCAGTTGGGCCTCCCCTTCGAGAGGGGGAATGGTTGTAGGGCAAGTGAGGCCAGTGATGGCCCGCATTGCCTCTTTATTGACTGCTTGCAAGCAGTTCCAATTTCTTATTTTTAAACGTTGTAATTGGGCATGGTAGACAAGCCGAGGCTGTATTACCGAACGCAATAATGGTCGAGCAATGTTGCTGCAAGCAACGCCTGTTTTCTGGGCAATTCATCGAAATAGGTGCACGGTACTAGCGGCATTCTGTTGTGCAGATCGAACCCATGGCGCTGCAGAACCATAACTGTCCAGTTCGGCACCAAGGACTCGCATCGACGAATTGGTAGCGAGCTGATGACCGTTCAATGTCAGCTATTTGGTGCTTGTAAAAGCTTGCGTCTACCTCATCGGTTGATGCAGCGGTGGCAGAGCGGTAGAACATCCACCTCGCATGCAAGAGGACCGGGGTTCAAATACCGGTGCTGCGTAATTCTCCACCAGATTAAAGAAAAACATCAAATCCGCGTGTCGATTGAATTGCATAAACAGATTTGGGGTGCGACCTGATGCCGGTGAACACCTCCCGCAACGCACTCCCTCAACAGAATAGGCGTTGACCACCCTGGTGCAGTAATTGGCCGCAACCTCTCATGATTAGTTCCATAAAACCCCCGCCCTCAGTCAACAGCGGCTGAGGAAAAACTGATCACGGTGACGGTCAGACCTGTGACGCAGCAGGGAGTGCTAAGAATTCCTGGCTCCGCTGGACAGGCCGCCATTGGAAACATACCCTGGCAACGCTTAACGCTAGAACCCTAGCTAGTGAAGCTAGTTTAGCAGCGCTGTTAGAGGAACTAGAGGGTGTATGAAACGGGATGTCATAGGGCTTAGTGAGGTTAGGAAGCCGAATGAGGCATATACTGTGGGCATATCCTGTGTTATCGAGGCTTACCGGAGACGCAACAACTAGGAGTAGGTTTCCTTGTCAATAAGTACATAGCGGGTATATAGATGAATTCTATAGTATTGTTACGGGGATGTACTTTATGTGACGGCACCGCGATGGGCTGAACTCGACGCTAAGACTTCGGTAGCCGTGCAGAATCCACTCTCTCAGCGTCGTTCTCTTTTTAGCGCTTGCGGTGTGGAGGGGGAGTAATATGGCTTGAGGCGGGCGACATATACAATTTTGGAAGTGGGTGTAGCAGTCGGTGACTTTGGGTGGAGCGGTGCAATCTCATAGGTCACGTCGGTCACTGGGCGTAGTACACGGTAAGGAGCCGTGTAGTGGGGCAGAAGTTTCTGACATAACCCCACACGACGGCACGGAAGCCAGAGCAGCACCAGAGATCCGGGAGGATAGTGCACATCGCGGTGGTGAGCGTCGTAGCGGCGTTTTTGAGCTTCTTGAGAGACGGTGAGATTGTGACGAGCAATCTGGCGAGCAGCGTCGGCTCGGGCGATGGTATCGCGGGCATAGGTTGTGACGGGGCCAACGGCGGGAAGCAAAGTGTCGAAGGGCAGTAAGGGGTCTCGTCCAAAGAGAAGATAGAATGGACAGTACCCAGCAGTGTCATGACGCGAAGAGTTATATGCAAAGGTGACAAATGGCAGACTAATATCCCAGTCTCGATGACTATCGGATACGTACATTTCGAGCATGTTGGTGAGTGTGCGGTTAATACGCTCCGTAAAGCCGTTCGTCTGAGGGTGGTACGCAGTGGTGAACTTGTGCCGAACGGAGCAAGAAGCAAGTATTTCCTCAACAACTCGGGAAAAGAAACAGCGGCCACGGTCGGTAAGTAGTTGACGGGGAGCACCATGGTGTAGTATGACGTCGTACAAAAGGAAGTCAGCAACGTCTGTGGCGCAGCTGGTTGGAATGGCGCGAGTGATCACGTACCGCGTGGCATAATCGGTGGCCACAGCGATCCATTTGTTTCCTGACAAGGACTCGGGGAAGGGCCCTAGGAGGTCAAGGCCAACACGAGAAAATGGCTCAGTCGGGATAGCAATCGTCTGCAGGTGTCCAGGTGGCAGCACAGGGGGTTTCTTCCGGCGTTCCCTATTGCAAAAACCAGTGTCTCCAGTGCGAAACCAGTAAGATTGTCGCGCTGGTTTTGCACTGGATCTGCTGGGCACGCTGAAGGTCTGCGATATTCACTGGAGCAGTAACGGTAAGACACTGGCTGCACTGGTGCGATGGGAGAAAAACGCTGGGATTAGACTTTTGACGCTGGGTGGGTCGCTGGCATCCGCGATGCACTGGGAGAAGCGCTGTATGTGCGCTGGGCCGCACTGGTCCCAGTGCCCCAGTATAGCCGGTGGGGCCTGCGGCGTCAGCCGGAGTAGCATCCCTAAGGGGCCAACAGGGCAACAGCGTACTTTCTATCGACCATCGGGGGGCATATGAAAAATATGGTTCAAGCAAGCGCTTTTTGCTGCGAAGTCGTTGCGAATTTGTAAGAAAACAAAGGCAGTATCTTTTTTCTAAAGTTTCCATGTTTCGATGGGTCGTTTCGAGCGTTTCGAGAGAGACAACGACCGCCGCGCCTCGATCTCATGACACACTAACGATTAACGCACTACTAAAGCTGGAATTGAATAATGTGGGCTACCATGCATAACCAACTTCACAGCTGATCTTAAGGGCACTTTAACACAATGATTACTGCCAAAATGTTCAATGCGGGCTCAATCGCAGGCGAGCGTAGGCGAGCCTGCACCACGGCCCAGTATCAACAGCAGAAAGAAAAACTAAAACGAGGAAGAGAGTAGTTTACCGAGCGATGGGCCCATGAAAGAAAAAGCAACAACATACAGCGCTTGTAATACATAATATTTGGCGTGTTTCTCAAGCTTTTGCGCTCCTTCTTACTCTGCGTATCAAGCAGCCGAGCCCTCGGTCATCGCAACGCTTCCCGCAATGTTTACATACAAATAAGGTTTAGTTACACGCAATTAGGGTCATCGCTGCGGCGCTTGCCGGTAAGCTTGGTCGCACGTTTTTCCTTGAAGGCTTCTACTAAAGTTCCGTGTTCAGCGAAAATTACGCCCACGGTAGCAGAGCACCACCCAAGAGCCGGCGTTGGTAAATTTGCCACGATGTCAAACTCCACATGTTAAAATGATTCCAGTGCACAAAATAGCGCGCATAGCACCCAGAACATTAGTTGCAAGTCGTGAGAGCAGACAGCAAGCTAAAATGATCGAGAAGTTGCAATTGTTAGAGCGGTAGCAATGGCCTGTAGACTGCGAAACGTGAAGTCCCAACCTTATAAATGCGGGTCAGGACATAAAATGCAGAAATGTTTAAAAAAAAATCCGGTTCTCAGCGTGGCCGAGTGGTTAGCGTGCTGAGCTAGTGATTGGCATGTACCTAGGAACATAGTTCGAGGCACGCTTGGTGCAATCTTTTTCTTTTTTTTTTACTTTTTTTAGGTTTTTTTTTATGTACCTAACTTGTTTCGTTACTTTTTACTTTTTAATTTTTATCCCACGCCATTTTTTTTCCGGGCAAACAGTGCCGCCAGTGCGGAGCGTCCCTGTATGCCGCATCCCAGTGCGCCCAGTGTCCAGCGTCATACTGGGACCATAATCAGGTATGGCGCTGGGGCGCTGGCACCCAGGGGCACTGGTTTTTGCAATAGGGTTGACAGAGGTCGCAAGCGGCTACATAACGTTGGACAGAGCGGTAGAGTCCAGGCCAGCAGAAACGTCGGCGCACGCGGTCGTATGTGCGTGAGAGGCCAAGATGACCAGCTGTAGAAGCGTCGTGCATTTGTTCTAGAACGGCAGAGCGTAGGTGTTGGGGAACGACGAGCAAGTGCTCAGCGCCATCAGGTCGCATGTTGCGGCGGTCTAGCGTATTCCCATGAAGGAAGAACAAGGCGAGGGAAGAGTCACGGCTGTGTGTGCGGAGGCGGTCGATAAGACAACTGAGGGTTGGGTCCAAGCGCTGTTCGTCGGCTATGTGAGAAAAGTCCGATATAGAGAACACACAGGGGTCCGACTCATGGTCAGTAGAGGAAGGGGATCGACGGGATAACGGGACATATGTTATGTTGAGCCAGAAAAGGAAAGAAAAATAAAGAGCCTCTGCCCGTGCCACTTAGTATAACGGGCTTGGGATAACGGGACAGACAGTCTGCATCCTGGTGGAGCCGACCTGATTTGTATACAACGGAAAAGGTATACTCCTGCAAGCGCAGTGCCCAGCGGCCGAGGCGGCCAGCAGGATCCTTGAGGGAAGAGAGCCAACATAGGGCGTGGTGATCGGTAATTACAGTGAACGGTCGGCCAAACAAGTAGGGTCTGAATTTTCCAACGGCCCAGACGAGAGCCAGGCACTCCCGTTCCGTAATCGAATAGTTCTGGTCCGCTGATGACAGGAGACGACTGGCGTAGGCAATCACGCAGTGTTGGCCGCGTTGTCGCTGTGCAAGAATGGCACCAATCCCGTGGCCACTGGCGTCGGTGCGAAGTTCCGTCGGGGCAGACAGGTTGAAATGGGCCAACACAGGAGCATTGGTGAGAACAGCGATGAGGGTAGAGAATGCGTTAGCCTGCTCTGGTCCCCATGAGAAAGGAACACCTTTCTTCAGGAGATTGGTGAGAGGACGAGCAACAGCGGCAAAGTTTGGGACGAACCGGCGAAAATAAGAGCACAGTCCTATAAAGCTGCGGACATCACGGGGTGAACGGGGAGATGGAAAAGCACTGACAGCACGAACTTTGTCAGGATCGGGTTGCACGCCGGTGGAATTCACCAAATGGCCGAGCACTTTAGGTTCGCGGCGACCAAAACTGCACTTCTTTGAGTTCAGTTGAAGTCCGGCACGGCGGAAAAGTGCGAAGATGGAAGAAAGGCGACGAAGATGGCGAGAAGACAATCACGTCATCCAAGTAACATAGACAAGTCGTCCATTTGAAGCCGCGGAGTAAGGAGTCCATCATTCGTTCAAACGTAGCAGGGGCGTTGCAAAGTCCAAAAGGCATAACCTTAAATTGGTAAAGACCATCGGGTGTGACAAAAGCTGTCTTCTCGCGGTCTTGTTCGTCAACAGAAATCTGCCAGTAGCCGCTACGGAGGTCGATAGAGGAAAAGTAGCGGGCTCCATGTAAACAGTCCAAGGCATCGTCTATTCGCGGCAGCGGGTAAACATCTTTCCTTGTAATCTTGTTCAGATGTCGATAGTCAACGCAAAAGCGCCATCTGTTGTCTTTTTTTTAACGAGCACGACAGGAGGAGCCCAGGGGCTGTTAGAAGGTTCGATGATATCGTTGGCCAACATCTTGTCGACTTCCTGCTGGATGACTTGGCGCTCAGAAATGGACACACGATAAGGCCTCCGATGTACAGGTTTTGCATCGCCGGTGTCAATGCGGTGAGTCACAACTGATGTTTGGCCCAGAGAACCGGCAGCAAAGTCAAAAATGTCGGAGAAGGATAACAAAAGATTGTGCAGGTCCTGAGCGTGTTCGGGGCTGAGATCAGAGGCAATCATTGCAGAAATAGGGTAGGTAATTGTGGTGGAGAGTACGGGTGTTGGAAGGACGCTTGAATGTGGGCCAGGAGTGAGTGCACAAATGGTGCAGTCTGTGAGAGGGGACAAGGTAGCAAGGGATATTCCTTCGGGGAGAACTTGAAGTTACAGACTGAAGTTCAGGTTAGGAAGGTAGGTGCTGTTCTGTGTGACGCGTACGATGAGATGAGGAAGAACGACGTTGCGGTCAAGAAAGACTCAGTGATAGGGCAAGCACCATAGTCACCGTCAGGCACAGGCGGGAAAGGTGACAGAGGTAGGTAAGCAGCACAGTCAGGGGGCAGGCGAGCGAACTCGGTGGAGCGAAGGCGGGGTGTAGATGGAGGATGTTCTGAGCAGACAGGTAGGTCCAAACGAAGAAGGCCGCTGGAACAGTCGATAAGGGCAGAGTGGGCCGTTAAAAAATCAAGGCCGAGGATCACATTGTGAGGGCACTGGTTGAGAACGGTGAACAAAACAGGGATGTGATGACCGGCAAGTGTGACTCGGGCAGTGCACAGCCCAGTGACGGCAGCAGTACTGCCATCAGGCAACACGAACGGTGGGCGAAGCGGCGGGGGTCTGTACTTTCTTGAGGTGGCGGCAAAATGATGAGCTCATGATCGAGACTAGGGCACCAGTGTCAATGAGGGCAGAGACGGGAACACCATCCACGAGCAGGGAGAGGAGGTTACAGGGCGAAGAAATGGGCAGAGTATTTCCAGGTCGGGGTACCAATGCAGCGTCACCCCCGGGGGCTGCATCGGCTAGTTTCCCGTGAAGCGGCCGGCAGAGGAGGGCGAGGAACTGCGGCTAGGAAGAGGTGAACGGGAACGGCGGGCTGGCGGCGAAGGAGAGCGACTGGACACAGGAGGAGGCGGAGTGGTATCGATGTGGGGCGGCTCATAACGAGGCGTGAAACGGCGTTGATCGTAATCGGAGTCGCGGTCAACGTAAGGGTAACGTCGAGGTGGTGATGTCCAGCGGCTGCAGCAGTGGCGAGAGATGTGGCCAACACGTGAGCACGTGAAACAGATCGGCCTGTCGTCAGGGGTGCGCCACTCCTCAGGATTGCGGTATCGGTAGCGTGGCGTGTAGGTGTTGCGGGGCGCAGCGTGGGCGACCATGGGAGGGATGGGGCTCGAACTGTGGTGTTCCACGTTGTGGCTATAGGGGACGCCCAAGTTAGCAACCTCTTGACGAACGACGGCTTGAATGAGGGATATCGTCGCTAGGTTACTGTCCGAGGAGGGCGGGTTGGATGCAGCAGGAGCGAGCGCTTCCAGTTCACGACGCACGATGCGGGTCACATTTTCAGTGTTGGAAGGCTGCCTTAGGGTCGGCAGATCCCCGCACGTGGAGCTAGGGGCAGTGTTGGGGAGCCGATTGAAGCGATGCGCAATGCGTTTGTGTTTGGCCTGCTCGAAATGTCGACAAACTTGCAGAACAGAGTCAACCGTAGAGCAGTCCCGACAGAGTAGAAGATTGAAGGCATCGTCGGCTATGCCTTTGAGGATGTGCCCCACCTTATCAGGTTCTGTCATGTCTTTGTCGACTTTTCTGCAGAGGGCCAGAATGTCTTTTATATACGTAATGTAAGGCTCGGTAGATGTCTGGGCACGTGTGGCGAGGTCCCTCTTGGCGGCGAGTTGACGGCCAACCGGTTTTCCGAACAGGTCACGGAGTTTTTGTTTGCAAACATCCCAAGAGGGTATATCTGCTTCGTGTGTTTCGAACCACAGGCGTGCCGTGCCAGTAAGGTAGAAGATGACATTGGCCAGCATCAGCGTGGCTTCCCACCTGTTGTGCTGGCTAACACGCTCATAAAGCGAAAGCCAGTCCTCGACGTCGACCTCATCTGTACCGCAGAATGTGCCAGGATCACGGGGGTGGGCTACGACGACAGTTGGAGTTGCGGAGGTTGATGGAGCTGCGTCGGTTGTCATCGTGACGGTTCCGAGGTGATGGCAACTGCGGAGATCCAGCGTCAGATTGTGTCGAACCCGCGACCTCCACCAAGATGTTACGGGGATGTACTTTTGTGACGGCACTGCGATGGGCTGAACTCGACGCTACGACTTCGGTAGCCGTGCAGAATCCACTCTCTCAGCGTCGTTCTCTTTTTCAACGCTTCGTCGTGCCCGCGTTCCTCGATCGTCGTCTTTGTCAGTGAGCACATCACTTTGGTCCCGCGTTTCCCGGTAACAGTATTAACGAGAGGGTGGCAGGCATCGTAATAAGGTTAATAAGCGTTATAAACTGAAAGTTGTACGGGCCTATGCCCCTATCACCACCACTTATGCACCTGTGCACCAGGCAGTTGCAAGCTTATACGAAAACGTAGAATCAGCAATGCGAAAAGTAATGACGCAGTTTACTGTACTAATGGACGACTTCAATGCCAAGGTAGTGAAAAAGCAGGTAGGAGACCGGGCAGTAGGTGACTATGGCAGTGGTTCTAGGAATAGCAGGGGGTAGTTACTAGTTGAGTTTGCAAGCGCAATAACTTACGAATCATAAATACCTTCTTCAGCAAACGGAAGAACCGGAAATGACATGGAAAAGTCCTAACGGGTAGACTAAAAATGAAATTGACTTCATACTGTGTTCAACCCCTGCCATTTTGCAAGATGTAGACGTAATCGGGAAAGTGCGATGCGGTGACCACAAGATGGTGAGGTCCCGAATTAGCCTAAATCTGAAGAAGGGAAGCAGCAGATTAGTAAGAAAGAAACCCATCGACGGATTAGCGGTGAGGGGGAGGGCAGAAGAGTTCAGGATCTCGCTACAGAATAGATATTCAGCTCTAACCGAGGACGAGGACATTTCCCTAGAAGCAATGAACAATAATTTCAGAGATATCATTACTGAGTGCGCTGTAAAAGTAGGTGGTAGGAGAGTTAGAGAGGATGCCGGTAAGTTGTCCAAGGAGACGAAAGATTTGATTAAGGGACGCCAGAATATGAAAGCTTCCAATCCAACAGACCAGATAGAATTGGCCGAGGTATCCAAGCTAATCAATAAGCGCAAGTTGGCCGATATAAGGAAGTATAACATGGATAAAATTGGGCATGCTGTAAAGAACGGGGGAAGCCTTAAAGCGGTAAACAAGAAATTGGGCATAGGCAAAAGCCAGACGTATGCGATAAGGGACAAGGCGGGCAACGTCATCACGAATATGAAGGGGATAGTCAAAGTAGCCGAGGAGTTCTATACAGATCTCTACACTAGCCAAAGTAGTCAGGACCGTAATCAGATTGTTCCACGAGTGAAGAAGGACGAGGTGAAGACAGCATTACAAACTATGAAAAGGGGGGAAGCAGCTGGATAAGTTCAGATAACTATAAATTTATTGAAGGACGGGGGGGATATTGTGCTAGGAAAACTGGCCACCCTGCATAAGCAGTGCCTGGTGTGATAGAAGGCGCCGGAACCATGGAAGAACCTCATTCAAAAGAAAGGGTACGCTACGGACCTTAAACATTACAGACCAATTAACTTACTCATTGTTACGTATGGTATTTAGCAAGATAATCGCTAAAAGAATCAGTACGACCTTGACTGCAATCAAGCAAAGGATCAAGCAGGTTTTCGGAAACGATACAATACTATCGATCATATCCATATCATCACCCAGGTGATGTAAAAATGCTCAGAATATAATCAGCCCTTATACATAATATTCAGTGATTACGAAAAAGCATTTGATTCAGTTGAAGCCTCGGCGGTGATGCAGGCATTGCGAAATCAGGGGGTAGTGAAAGTGCTGGAAGATATAGCGGCTGCACAGCAACTATAGTTGTGCATAAAGAAAGTAACAAAATTCCCATAAAAAGCGCAGTTAGGCAAGGAGACACAATCTCCCCAGTACTATTCACAGCTTGCTTAGAGGACGTATTCAGAGACTTGGAATGGGAGCAGTTAGGGTTAAGGGTAGATGGAGAATACCTCAGTAATCTGCGACTTGCTGATAACATTGCCTTGCTAAGCAACTCGAGGGATGAACTGCAAATAATGATTGATGACCTAGACAGGAAAACTAGAAAGGTAGGCTTGAAAATCAATATGCATAAGACTAAGGTAATGTTCAACAGCCTCGGGATGGAAGAGCAGTTTACATCTGGTAGCGAAGTACAGGAAGTAGTAGGCGAATATGTCTACTTAGGACAGGTAGTAACCGCAGATCCGGACCATGAAAAGGAAATAACAAGAAGAATTAGATTAGGATAGAGCGCATTTGGCAAGCACTCGCATATTATGACTGGCAGTTTAGCGGTATCGCTCAAGAGGAAAGTATACAACAGTTGCATCTCACCTGTACTCACCTATGGGGCTGAAACAAGGAGCCTAACCAAGAGAGTTCTACTTAAGTTGAGGACAACCCAGAGGGCTATATGGAACGGAAAATGGTAGGGGTAACATTAAGAGATGGGAATTGTGCAGATTGGGTCAGAGAAATAACTGAAGTTACCGACATTCTAGCGGAAATTAAAAAGAAATGGACATGGGCAGAATATGTAGGGCGAAGAGAGGATAACTGATGGCCGCTTAGGGTTACAAACTGGAGTCCCAGGGAAGGAAAGCATAGCAGGGGGCGGCAGAACGTTGGGTGGGCGGATGATAAAAAGTTCGCAGGGGTCAAGTGGATGCAGGTAGCACAGAACCGGGTTAATTAGAGAAATATGGGAGAGGCCTTCGCCTTGCAGTTGGTATAGTCAGGCTGAAGATGATGATAAGCTCATCGGTTTGCGATAACGTTTGTCTTTTCTATTGAGAGCTCTAGGCCAATCTTCGTGCACGACACACATAACTTGTCAAGAGCAGTCTGAAGGTCAAATTCTTGGGGTTTTTGATCCCTGTGTAGAAACCATATCATTATGCTGTCTGCATACGTCAGGTAAAACATGTGTGGAATGGTTGCTAGCTGCGAGACCAAAGGTAGAAGCGCCAGGTTAAATAGTATTAGTGCCAGCACGGATCCTTAAGGAACAACACCCCTATTTACGCTAATGTGTCCAACACGCTCTTTATCAATCCGTATGTAAATAGAACTGTCTTCTAAAAATGATCTGACAAAGGTACATACTCTGGGTGTGAAACGTAGCCGACGTAAAATGGCTAGAATCGCTGAGTGGCTGGCGGTGCCATAGGCTTCGTGGACATCCGTTGCTAAAATGGTCCGGATTTTGCGGGATCTTCCACCTAGTGGTACCACACTTGAAAAGTGACTCAACCCGTCTTCAGTGCCCAAACGAGGGCGAAAGCGAATCTGCATCTTTTAAGCAAATTGACAGATGCATAGCTAAGATGCGTTTTAGTAGCTTGTAAAGTAGGGACGTAAGCGCTATTTTGCGAAGATTGCTTAAATTAGAGGCAGGCTTCTCGAGCTTAGATATTGGCACCACCTCAGCATATTTCCAAGGTGTCGGGACTTCTCAGGAGGTCCAAAGTGTATTCAAGGCCTCAAGTAGCCACTCTAAAGCTGGCTGTTCGATATTTACAGTATACAAGTCCAACCGGCCCTAGAGTTTTGAGCGGTTTGGTTTAGTCAATAGCTGCAATAAACTCGGCCGTTGTGAAAAAGTTTTCGAAACCTTAAAGGTCCTCTGCTTCGACGGCAGCCCCCGTCTGACGGGAGATTATTCGGGGCGGTGAACGGAGGTGGAATGTGGTCGAAATCTGGTAATAAATTCCTGACCATCACTGATGCAAACTGGCTGGGAGTCTGTCCCCCAGATGCTAGACAGACATTGCCAGCGGTATCCTTCGAACGCCTGCCGATTTAAATGGACCGAAATGTGCACCATATTGATTGAGTATCAGATGTTTCATTTAGATATGTGCACCAGTCCTGCCATTGCTGAAGCGAAATGTGCTTCTCATGTTGGTATGCCACTGTATTAGCCGGTGTAGTGTGTTTCGGCGTTAAAACGTGACTTCTCTAATAAACGCCTAGTCTGCCAAGCGACAAGCTGCCTATAGCCGAAGAAGGTGCAGATCCGGAGGCGGTCTGTTTTCCTCTACCCAACTGGAGTGAGTTGCAGCTTGCAGTGAAGCTCGCAAATCTGCCTGCGGATCCATAGTTGCGATCAGGGTGTTGTTTAGTAGAATTCTAAACAGATTCCACTCTGCGACCAAGCGGCAACGTCTACGGCGGCGTTGGCAGTGATGCCCTAAAGCGATGAGCAATGGGTGATGGTCACTGCCACAACAGTCTAGTTCTCGGTCCCATGAAACAGCACGTGCACCACACCATCATGTGAGGCCTCAAGAGGAGGGCGGTGAACGGGGACCATCCTAACGTCATGTTGCGGTGCCCGAGGAGGTAAGGGGCACAAAATCTGCATCAGTACACTAAGCTTTCCCGCACAGTAGGAGAGGGATAACCCCAAGTTTGATGCGGTGCCATTGTCACCGCATCACCTCCAGCCAAAATAGGATATCCCGGGTATGTGTAACGAAGGTGAGCAATCCATCCCAGCTGTAGTTTAGGTGCTCGACCACTGTACGGACGTATGTAGAACGAGACAAGAATTATATCGGTTCGAGGGAGGCGGACAAGCACAGCCACTACCTCTTGCCATTTCTTGCACCGTAACGCCAGTAAAACCTTAGTTTGGCTGTAACAATCGGCTACATATATGCCGCTTTTCCAGGTATGCTGGACATAGTACTGCTTCGACTGTCTGGGATGGATGTTCGGGCAAGAGCAGGCAATGAAGCCTGAAACCGAGGGTAGAGCATTTGTTTCGTGTCAAAGTATTGCCGACGCCGGAAGTTTACCAATGCGAAGTCGTGTACGGATGCGTGACTGTATGTTACCTTTAGGTTGCGTTCAGAGACACCTCTCGATAACAATCGCAGTTTAACCCGCTGAGAGTCAACCAGTGAAGAAAAAGAAGTTGCGGGACTCTACCGTTGAGGAGACGGAATTACGCTGTACGGATCTCAGTTGCCTTGTTGAGATAACCAGGCCAGTGCCGTTGAACATGTAGAAGTGGCTCTTAAATGTTGGATCCATGTTTAGGAAACTGGAGGAAGGTTAGCAATTAGCTCATTTGTAAGTTGTGGCAGTTTCTGTACCACGAAATGGAGCAGTGCGCACAGGAGAAAATGTGGCAGGTGTTAGTAAGCGTGCCACGATTTGCGCAACGCTCGTTTTGCATATAAACGTAATATTCTACGGCTAGGTAGCTTATGCATTCCTCTATTACGCAAAAGGCCTTGTTGAGTAGAGGGATATCGGCGAAGACAATGTGTTGTGGCAGTTATATGCAGTGCGATGCTAATGAAGGACATTAGATATACAACACTGACCGAGACGGTAGTAGACTATGAATTTGCCCGACAACTCGCTCTTCTGAATGAATTTGGAGCATTCAGTGGGTAGTCGGCGCACACGACGAAGTAGGCTGGCTTTGAAAAAGGCGAGCGAACAGCTCCATCGTGACTCCGCGTATAAGATGGCGAAGCTTTTCCAACGGCATACTGTGGTCTGCACGATGGAATAGACTGGTCGTGTCGCAGTTCCGGTGCGTACGTTCATTTGCCCGCTGGTTACTAAAATGCAGCGCAACTTCAGGTTCGTGGTTGTCGGCATTAGAAGGTGGCCTGATGATCACGGCAAAATGCCTGCTAGGTAGCGAGGGTACCATCGCCATTGTGGAACCAGGCACCGGCAGACTCTTCAAATGCAAAGTAGAGATTCTTGACAATACGCTCATCAATATGGTCATTGTAACGAACCACTTGCTCGAATATCGCCAGCCATTCCTGAATCTCTTGGAAGACGTCGCTTTTAAATATTGGTGTTCGCGGCGGGTGGCAGAAGATCGGCGCCGGCAGACTGGGGTCAGTGGCCATGTTCTGCAGACTCGAGTTCCACGGCTGCCATAGTGTAATGTGTGTTAAACCAAATTTCTAAGAAATACCAAGCCCTGAGCCTGGAAGACTGCCGTAATCTGCGGACTCATCAAGCGCGAGCGTCGCCACTCAACGTCGTCATGCCGCTACCCTATGTCTGCCTCAGATGCGTTGCCTATTTCAATATGTACTTAAATTTTTCATCTCCTAAAACCACATCCGCTAAAGACGAAAGCAGTTATGCTTTGTAGACAGTTCTTAGCCGAACCCCTGAGTGGCACATGCAGTTCTCTAAATGTTCAGTATGTGAACATTGCAGTGACAGCTGCTGGAGGTCGATCGAAAAAAGATAATTGCTTGTGCTTAGACACCCAAAGTAGGCGATTCTCAGTAACGTGGCGAAAAAACGATGCCACATTTCATGTCAGTACACTTACAATGTAAAGCAAAATCAAGCAGAAGAATGACTTCTATGGTAAAGTTAGTTTTTATGTTGAATGTTTAAACATAACTTATACATCTATAACAATTAAACTTGATTAAATTCATCATCTCGCAACTTCGTGGTACCAAAGGTGCATCCATGCGAAATGTTCATTTACCGTCTTAATGGTGAATGAGTTTTAATAAAATTCATTATTTTATTCAATCCTTCTTGCCTTTGAGCAAAATTGAAAGGATTAATCAGGCGTTACGACGTAACTGCTAAAAATATATGTAGCAAAACACTTTGGAAACAATGTGTAATGTTATAATTTTTGTTAAATGATAAAAATAACATCCCGGCTAGTACTAAAATAGATAAAACGGACCTCAAGGCCAAATAGTACTTCTCTGCTAGAAATAGAAAAAAAAATTCTTTATTTATTATTTTTATTGAATGCATTAGGTGCACAGAAACAGCAGTTCTGCCTGAAAAGTGGTACACTATAATGCATGAAACATGCATGCCTCAAGTGTACCTCAGCTTCTGCAAGAATATAGCGTCACTTAAATCGTGTCTTGTAGAGACTGAAATAAGTTTAAAAGATGACAACAGGCGTCGGTAATCAAAGTAGTATTGCCGAACTAAATGGAGATCATAAAGACTCCGAAAAAAATTTTTTGTACACGTTCAACTGCGGCACACTGCGTGATTGTTAATGAATTTCAGACCAAACAGCAAAAGTTATATCTTGACAAGACAAGCGAATTGTACAGAAGCAGAAGGCAGTCTTTCTACCTGAAATTCCTGGTAGCACTTATAGTGATGCCTAAAGACCGCAACCTCAAGCATGTTACATTGTTAATGTAGCTTTAAATGTTAGCTGGGAATCCAGGTGTGCACCAAAGTCGCGGAGAACATCAACGGGACGTACAAATTACCATCTACACTGTAATTGTACAGTATTCGCTCCTTCCTTCTAGTGAAGAAAATAGCCACCGTTTTGTTGCAATAGAGTATCAGTGTGTTTCGTGCGCACCATTTGCATATTGAGTAACGTCATTCTGTAACTCATTAACGCCTATTGTGTCCACTGAGCGAAAACAAGCGGTCATCAGTAAACTGTAGTATGTTACTATATCGGGTGCAGACCACAGCGTCATTAATAAACATATTGAACAGTAAAGGCAATAGATTACAACCCTGTGGTACACCAGATTTAGCAGTATATGCATATGAAAGCCATCCACCGCACTTGACAATATTACGCGGTTCCAAAGGTAACTTGGAAACCATTCATATAGAGAAGATCAGAATCCGTATTGTCGCATTTTGCACAATAGCATATCATGACTGACAAGGTCGAAAGCTGTCCTTAATTCGAAATATATGGCATTTACTTGTCCCCTTTGTGCGACTATTTTGGGCGACGGAGTTCAAAAATGTAGCAAGGTTTGACTCGACACACAACACACAGTCAAAAACCATGCGTTTAAGTTAATTTTATTTTTAGGATAAAAGAGCATTGATGTGTAGCACACGTTAAAGAATTTTCGTTAGGCATGATATTAGCAAATAAAACAAAACCCAAAGCCAGAGGAACGCCGCAAGGGCTCTCTCTTGACCTCCTCTGGAAACTAGTAGAATGGAATAGACTGAAGTGAAATGTAACTGGAATATGGAATGGGTTATGTGTAGTTGGAAATGTCCTGGAACAGCGAGTTTTGTTCTGATTATTTGGTTCGACTTGGTTATTACTTATGCCTGCTCGGCTATAGCACGGAGAGTGTTACGTACTTCCATTTTAGCGGCCTTGACTAGCAGGATTGCTCCCAATCATCTGTAGCACTCGTGATCAAACAGACGTATACAGGTGAACCCTGTTTGGGGGCGACAATCTGGGGCCGCTCATAACTAGGTTGAGCTGCCGGTACCAGCTGCGCGCAGAGGTATAGGTTATTTCAATCCGAAGGGGTTTCTCGCTGCTTCATCTAGTATGCTAGGAATTTTAGATGGCTCGTTGCAGCCCCAGAAGCGCTTCGCTCAGTCTGTGATTACGCGGCGATTGTATCGATGAATAAATTGTTTGCGGCACCGCTCGTCGACATACCACGTCAGCCAGTCTAAAAACTCTAGTAGAGGTCATAATATATGTATGGCTTCATCCTCCTTCTATTCTTATATTCTCTTCTTTTTTCTTAAAAAAATTAAAACAAGAAATATTTTCAGGCGTTTCTGCCGCTTAACATATCGCCCTTTTCACCAGCAGTGCCCAAACGGCAATTTTCGCTGCGCAATATTTTTAGTTGCCCATCACTTGCCGCTCTCACCAACTTCACAAAGGGTACAACACATCTTAGGCGAGGGCACGTCGGTACAGTGTTGAAAAGTAATGCCCCACAACTATCAAGGTTTCAACATTCTTCAGTAAGCTACAAGAATGTTTTGATGTCGCTTTTGCGAGCCGCTCTTGTGCAAACGCTGCTGTTCAGAGGTCAGTCTTCTAGCTTTCTCGGCGTAGTCAATAGTTGTATTTTACTATCTAGAGGACATTTGCGTTTTGTAAATATGTCGACAGGCGGTCAAAGAATTTTCAATGATCAGATGTTCATAAAGCTTATCCGTATTCATTACCTTGCGAATGCAGGGTAGTGCATTCATGTTCGTAGACAGGGACTTAAAGCAAACACTGTCGTTAATGCTACTTCCAGGGTAGAAGTTTTAAATCAATTTTGTTCCAGCTTTGATCACAAAATCAATTATCTGTGAGGATAAGAATTGTATTTGAATTGAAAAAGGGAAACAGCTCTTCAATCAGCTTGCACTGCTACAAGGCTGCATTGGTTTCAAACAACAAGCACAGACGAGGAGGAGTATCATACCTCCTCTGTGGACGATGCTTCCGCCCTTGCGGAGGCAAAGAGAAGCCGTGTTGTTAGCTCGCTTAATAGCAAAGCAGTGCATGCTGGATCACGCATCTGCCCCATCGGTTTGTTCCCCTTCGCTGTCAATCGCTCCGAATGGCAAATACGTTTTGAAGTAGGAGAACGGTGGCTGCCGAATTCGGGCTCTATATATTTCTTATGTGGAACTGCGTTTCAAGTTTACCGGCACTTTTAGAACCAATAACAAATATGGTCCTCTAACCAAAGTCCGTAATAAAGATTCATACACGCGATATTTTTAAAGTATATAGACGCTTTAGTAGTCATCTTCTGCAGAAGTTGTTCATTATCTAGTGCATGGGTATATATTGATAAAAGTTTCAAACCATGAACTGGTGTTTCCAGAATTTGATGTTCAGTGACGCAATAATGGAATGTCCTAGGCTTCAAATTGCTGCTTTCGCTGTGCAGGGAGACTTGTTGTTTTCTGTTTCATCAGTTATACATTTCAGTTCAATCCGTAAGCTGCTCGTGCGTCCCTTGAATGGCAGAGGACTCTAATAAGCATGCCTTCACTAAATATGACAGAAATGGGTAAGTGCTATAGCTAGAATCAAGGTTTGCCTGGGCGCAACCTGTTTAATTATAATGCCTAAACTGGCCAAATGAAATAAAATTGCAGGCGAACATATTTTCCCAGTCACTCCTAGAACGCTTGCTGCAGCGGTGTTGTAGTGCGAGCTATACGAAATAAAAATAGATGGTACTCATGTCTACTTGGCATTAAACGGTTAGATGCATTTTTTGCGGCATTTCATAATTTATATCCCAAGGATATGGTTATATAAAGTCCTTGAAACAACTTTCCCGAAACTGTTGCATTGTAGAGGTGGTGACGATAACTACAACATAAAATACGCAGAACACATCTGGACTTCTAAAATGAAGGTGTACTTGCAAATATAACAAGAATTCTGCGCACTGTCTTCAGTGTGAGAGCAATCGGTGTGTGCGCTTGACCAGCCTGTACGCGGAATGTTGCTACTGTGCCTCTCGAGTACCAGCACGGCTAATAAACCACGGGATAGCAAACTGGGTCCTGGAGCTCTGTAGGCGTAATCTCCCTACACCTCCAATTCAATATGACATCGAACATAAAGGCATGCAGGCTGGTCCAATTGTCCTCAGCGCCGCGTCCCTTTTCCAGCGACCCAGCCTATAGCAGTGTTCACTTCTCGAGAAGTTTTTCCAGAAATGCCTTCACACAATTTAGTTCGTCGTGATATGAAGTTGCTCACACCATGTTTCATTGAGCTGGAATTTCCTGAAGCGTTACGCCGCTATAATCAATTGCACTCGCGCTGAAGTTTGGTTTCCTGTGCTGCAGCCGCCATGACCAGGCAACACTTCTTCAGTTACATGCGCTAAAGCGCTTGTTGCAGAAGACATTCCTCCCTCTTCTTCCCTGCTTGTAAACATATTTTTTGACTCTGTATGCGGTCACGCTGTCCTCCTCATGCAAGCACATACTCCGGAAGTGCTTCCCGTTGCCGTATGCTGTACTTACTATTTTTACTGTCTTCTCAGTGCTCTGGGTCTTTTAATCGTTTGCCTACCCCACTGATTTCCGCTACGGTGAATGTATCGGGAGCCGGCAACACATCGCATCTTCTCTCCATGAAGAGACTGATAACGCTCCGCACATCGCCGTGAAGCTATCAGCCCTCCACTTTGCTCCTTCCACAGACTTGTTCTACCCCTCCATCGACGCCAATTTTCCTACACCTCAGAGAACACAACTTGTTGCTCTGCTCCAGTAGCTCAGCTCCTCCTCCGACTACCAACATCATTCCCTAGGCCAAATTTCAACGGTCACTCACTGGATTGACACTGGAGCCACGCACCACTAGTCAGGGGCCCTATCGTGTTTCTGCAACTGAGCGCCAGAATATTGAAGAGCAATTAGGCTAAATGCTTCAGAACGGCGTCATTGAGCCCTTAAACACCTCTTGAGCTTCGCCTGCTGTGCTCTTTAGAACGAAGTGTGGCTTCCTCCGCTTCTTTGTGTATTACCGCGAAATAATAAGATTACTAAGAAAGACGCCTATTCTCTTCCACGCATCAATGACGCGCTGAACGTTTTGCAAGGGGCTGAATTCTTTTCTTATCTAGCCTCCTGAGACCCGGCTACGGAGATTTGCCCATTATATTGGACACCAAGTATTAAGAAGGTACTCGAACTTCTTTACCAAGGTATTCATCCTCATTAAACCGCTCTTTCCAATATATTGGACATCTGCTGGCGTCATCTATGCAGCATTGCTGAAAATACATTGTTCAAATTCCCCCCAAAGCAGTTATAGAATATGGCATTCAGCGGCGCCGCTTCATATGGCACCTCCTGAAGAACTGGTACTGTTCGTCAGATTTCTGCCTACATTTAGAGCACTACTTTCACATTATATTAAAGTTAATACAAGAGGAAATGCGCAGGTCGCAAAAATTAAACTGTACACGCGCTTACTTTTATTTAAGCTTCGTTTGATTTTGATTGTCCATTACATTGAACGCTGGGACTATAAACCCAGTTATTGTCACCGCGCTTTTGCGATAGTCTTGTTGTGAACCACAGAGTAGTACTGTTGGTATTTACCGCCCTGTCGAAAAAATCGCGTCGCCTTGTAGCTCAAAAAATGAACCAGGATGAAATGGAGAGTGAGAACGAAGCTGAATGGCATCTGCCATCAAAGCCTGCTCGACTATCTGCAGGAAGACCCCAAGATAAAATCACTGGCCACTTCGCAAGACTGGCTGACACTCTCAAGTCTGCCCGTTGCAGACTACAGGGCTGCAACATGAAAGCAAAGTTTTTCTGCACTAAAAGAAATCTAATTTGCCCCGCCGCGGTGGTGCAGTGGTAAGACGCCCGCCTACAATACCCGAGCACCCGGGTTCAATCCCGACCGCCGCCAGCTGTATTTCAAGGAAGGCGAAACAAATTGGCGTCCGTGTGCTATGCGATGTCAGTGCATGGTAAAGATCCCCACGGGGTCGAAATAATTCCGGAGCCCTCCACTGGGGCACCTCTTTCTCTATTTGCTCTTTCACTTTCACCTTCCCCTCTTTCCTTACGGTGCGGGTCAGGATGTCAGCGCACGTTAAAGATCCCCAGGTGGTCGAAATTACTCCGTAGCCCTCCACTACGGCTCCTCTTTCTCTCTTTCCACTTTCATTCCCACCTTCCTCCCTTCCCTTACGGCGCGGTTCGGGTGTCCACAGAGCAAGTGTGACAGTTACTGCGCCTTTCCCTTCCTGTGAACCAATTTAATTAATCCACAGAATAAATGCGACAGATACTGTGGCTTTCCTTTCCTGTGATCGAATTATTATTATTATTATTATTCTGCACTTAATGTCGGCTGTTCTGCACCACTAAGGCATTAACAGGTTTGAAAATTGTCCGCAGGAAATTAATCAAAGGGCGAAATATTTTTTGAGCAGAGGAAGACTAATAGTATATCCTTTATTAACTCTTTTTCCTTTCAAGTTAATAAAACATTTGAAACTACAATTTTGACCGCAATATCTAGAGAATATCACTACACACACTCTGGGTGAGTGCTGACGGGCTAAATTCCCGTTGTCCATTATATTGGACATCTTGCTGAGTCAAAACTATGAACGGTATTGAAAAACTATTTAACACTTCTCAGCCTCATAACCGCAATGACATACTTCTAAGTTTAAAAACAATTTTGGGAATCCAAATGCATCTCGGGACTCAGAAGACTAGGCTTTCGTCCCATGTACTGGCAGGTCACGAAGAAGGAGGAGACCGCTCTATGCAGCCTTTAGTACTCCAGACGGCTGTACGAATTTAGTGTTATACTTTTCGGCATTTGAAATGCTCCAGCGACATTTAAGTGAATGATGAACAACAATGTTCGGTACACTGAAATGGAAGACCTGCCTGAGCTACTTGGACGACATCGTTGTCTTTTCTCCTAACTTCGACACTCATCCCTGCCGCCTGAACCACGTTTTGACCTGTGTTTGTGATTCTGGCTTGCAGCTCAACTTAAAAAAATGTTTTCTGGCCCTTTAACTCGCCATAATAGGACACACTGTCCAAGGAAGGCGTTTTTCCACACCCAGCCTGTAAGGCCGCAGTGAAAAGAGACTCGCTCGTGGAGTCGAGCTGGCGGTCAACCCCCCACGCGCCGAGGCCAAGGAGCGAGCGCTGTTGTTTTTTCTCCTTTTCTCCCCTTTGCTTGGGCGCGGGTGCGCGGGAGGCTTGGTTTGTTTCGCCCCTTCGCCCCGAGGCGTCGCCAAGAAGCGAACGGCAGACGCATCCTTATCAGCCGGGAACAACAGCAGCACGCTTTTACGAACCACTTTACGGCCAGCTCGTCCAGCGATGTCCCGCCGTGGCGCCAAGCATGGGTGCAGGGAGACGCCGTTAATGAAGCTTTTTGCACTGCCACAAGCGATCACTAAATGTCCTGCGAAAGGCGACAATAGGCGCGACCCTTGGCCCTCCCAAGTAGGCAATCAGCCCAGCGGCCTCCCGCTGTGTCGCGAGACATTGGGTCCGAGCAACGGCGACTGTACACTGCTCTGGGAAAGTGCCCCCCCCTTTCCTCGAACGAGCCGGCTGGGTGGCCTAGTCTCCAGATCCCCCGCTGCGTTTCTTTCACAAAGGCGCCAGCTACAAGGTCGCGTCGCAAACACGCTGAGGAGGGGAGGCAAAGACAGGCGCCGTGCGAGAGGGTTTGGGGACCGGCGAGTGGAAAGAGTGTGTGTTTTGAATGTTGTATTTTTATTTGGCGTAATTAGGACCTGGGTCCAATATTATTCCCAACGCACGGGGGTTGTGGCATGTTGTTAAATAATTTGATTGGCTGCTTCATTTTCGGGGCGGATCACCTAAGGTGACCGCCCTTGGGTCTTTGTTGATGTCTGGTATCAAAAAGCGGTCCTCGGACCATGTTCGACATTCAAGATTAAGGCTCCGTGCTTAGCGCGTATTTACACCCCCCTAGGTTTTAACCGAAACGCACGGTAGGAAAGTAAGGGCCTGTAAAATGACTTCTCTGTGAGAGTCTTCATTTTCTTTTAAGTTACAGTTGTCTGTGTGACTTGTTGCTGCAACTTTGCCTATGTATACTATTTCGCTTCTGTAAATATATATCTCCTCCTGACCATCATCAGATCATCGTCTTCTGCTTCTTCACTGCCGAATGACCACGTTTGGAGAGGCTTAAGCCCCTTCGAAGATTGGCAACGAGCGAGCTAAACATCATTCAGCCAAACTTCCTGCTGTTGCTCTCTTTCCCAACCCAAGATGCATCAAAGACCTGTACAGCTTCCAAGGCCTGTGCTCATACTTTTCTCCGTTCATTCGAAAGGCACAGCTTCTGACGGGCTGTTCAGGCTTTTCGCTCTGGTCACCGTTATGCTGCGACGCCTTCAATACCTTACGCCGCATACTCACGAAAACGTTCGCCCTGCGTCACTTCAACCCCACGGTCCTTACTGAAGTACACACAGACGCGAGTGGTGCCGCTCACGACGCTGTACTAAGCGAAAATGTGACTTTGCTGATTACATCGTCGCCTATGCAAACTCCATGCACACAAAGACGGAGTCAAATTACTCTGTCACTGAAAAATAGTGCTTGGCTGTAGCTTGGGATCTAACCAAATTCCGCCCTTAACTCTACGGCTGCTTTCTTGAAGTGTGCCGGACGACCATGCACTGTGCTGGCTTTCCTCCCTGAAAGAAGCATCCGGCCACCTTTCCAGGTGGGCTCTCGTCTACTGAAATTTGATGTCCACGTAGACTACCGCTCTGGCCGCAATCGTCCAGACGCCTGTCTTTCCTTTCTGCTCCGTTCCAGCTGACGTCGCCAGCCTTTCCACATTGGACGTCTCCACCACCTCACTCCACATTAGTGGCATGCCTTCTAGGACGCGGAAGGACCCCTCTGTCGCTTATCTTATCGATCTCCTCTCCAATCCATCTTCAGCATCTCCGCCTGCGCTTCGCCACCAAGCATCACACTCCGCCATTCTTAAAAACCTCCTTTAAAACAACTATAACATCGATGGCTGCCAATGGTTGCAAGCCATTACTCGCAGCCTACGCTCGCAAGACTGCGAATACTCCCACGCTGACCCACAATGCGCACATCTGGGAGTGTTCAAGACGTCCTATCGGATACGTTTATGCTACTACTGGAGGGCCATATACAACAATCTTAATATTTGAAGGCGCGAAAAAAAAGGCGGCGGAACTAAGTGCGAAGAAGACGGGACAGGACTTTGTTTAAGCAGTATTTTTCGCGCCTTTATACATTAGGTATGCAGTGTAGCCAACTCGCCCAGCAACGCGTTTTCTTTAATGTACATTTACGACTTCATTTTCGAATACGTTCACTTACGCCTCGCCTGTCAACGTCGAAAGTACCCTCCTCATCGTTCTGCTCGCGAGTTGGAGCCGTTACCGTGCCCACCACGCCCTTTGATTACGTCGGTATTAATTTATAGGGACCGCTCGTGCACTCTGCCGCAGGAAACCGTTGGATCATTGTCGTAGTTGACCACCTGACGCGATGTGAAGAAACAATGCCCTTTAATCTCCACAACGTCAGACGTAGCCTCATTCATTTTGCAGCGATTAGTGCATCTCAACTGCGCGCGTCGTGAATTCCTCAATGACAGAGGACGCGTATTTTTTTCTGGCGTTGTTGAAGCTCTACTTAACAAGTTCCACATAATTCATCGAACCTGCACCGCCTGGCATTTGCAGATTCCGGACACAATGCACCCTTAACCGTACCTTTGACGGCATGCTTTCTATCCCTTACAAAAATGTCTATGATCACTTTATGCGATGTCTTTAGACAATATGATCATAGAAGCTATCGACCATCAAAAGGAAGTCTTTACAACACGTATGATCTATATATGATCTCCCTTCCGACAATTGGCCACCGTGATTGAATAGAATGTATTTACATAGAACGTATTTATACCTCCTATGATTAGCCTATTGATAGCGTATATGGACACTGTAATGACTGTGTTCCGATAATTGGCTACCGTTATTTTAAAGAATCATGTTCATACAAAGTATTAATATCTTGTGTTATGCTAACTACATTTCAAGTGTCCAATAATAAGGTGTATTTTACTCACTGTTCATATGTGTGTAATATTTCGTGAAAAGTGAGAGTGGTGAAAGAAACAGACGCAAATTCATACCTTCATTTGTTGCACAAACGCTTGACACAGAAACACTTGGTTTCCGATGACAACGACATTGTGTGTTTGATGTAGCAGCCATATCAAAAGTTATCATGGTGTCACCTAGAAAAGAAATATGCATGCTCAAGATTTTTCTGCCAATTTCACACACTTTGTGCTAGCATCACACACATCTCTCTTCACTCAGATGCCTCTTTTTCCTCAAAATATGCTAACTGGTTTCCAACCGCTTTCTGTACAAACTAGTACCTGCAAAACACCCCCAGGAGATAGAGACTATTGCTGTATTTGGTTGTATTTCTTTTGATCCTCTATATCATTCACATTAGTTTATCACAATAGGGGCCCAGGAAACAAAGGAGTGAAATTTACACACCAGTATGCTTGGTCATCAGAGCGTTAATCTATAGTAAATTCTCTCTGCCATTTGCTGCATCAAGCAAATACACATGTTGAGAGGCAACGTATCAGTATGTATACATACATTTTGGTGCATGCTACCAGCAAGTGATGCCACTATGCCTGTTTGCTCCTATTTTTCCTGAGTGATGCCTATGTTTGCCATAGCAAGATAACACACACACCTAATTACTGAAGGAGACCAGCTACACCAAGCACCTAGGTGAATACAAGAGCAATAATAGGGAATGATGAAGTATATTATAGTTACCCTACAATATGCAGTCACACGTACTTTTTGCTACATATGCAGGTAACAAGTCTCAATAGTGTATTCCCAGAGAGTAAGAAAATAAGAAAGTGCCACTCATGCACATCTTTTCCTTTCAAGAGATTGTCGCCAAGGTAAAATCTTTATCACATATAAAAGCAAAATTTAGAATACCTTTCTTCTATAAGAAGTCCACATGGATGCTGAAGAAACTATGCTGCTACGTCCCACTGCTACTTGTCCGGGAAGTCATGTTGCCTTGTTACTTGTCGGCACAGACCACGGCAACAGGGAGTCTCCAGATATGGTCGAATGAAGCAACAAGAGGACAGCATGAACATATGAGAACACTAGTCAGAACAGCAGGAAGAAGGATTTTATGAATAATAAAGGAAAAGTCAAATGCACAAGTAAAAGAAACATAGGAGGAGTATTTCAGATGTTTGCTGAGTGACAGCATGAAAAGAGAAGCCCATAATTGGAAACGCAATGCTCCACTGAGGAAAATTACATAATCATAAAATAGATAAATACATAATAATCCAGGTAATTTCAGGAATAGTGGCAAGTCTTATGTAGGCACTATCTTTTGGTGATACGTGGAAAGACAAGTCAGATGGGGTGGTAAAAAATGACTGGTTTGGTTTATGTGGTTTAACATCCCAAAGCAACTCAGGCTATGAGAGATGCCGTAGAGGAGGACTTCAGAGCGTTTGACGAGCTGGGGCTCTTTAACGTGCACTGACATCGCACAGGACATGAATGCCTTTTTGCTTTAATTTTCAGCGTACTGCTGAACTGGTAGTACTCAAAATAGGTTGGCGCTACTTTTGTTTAAATTTAGATGAGGTCCTTTTGAGGATACAAGACTTGCATGTGTCCCAGACACATTCTGGGAGGCACGGCCCTGTACAAAGGCTTAAAATGTGGAAAGCTTGTCTCATTAAAACCCACCCGGCCCCCGCATAATCACTTTTTGGCACCTAGCATTGCCCGCTTTGGCTCGTCAATTGTAGGCTACCGACAATAGGAGCTAAATTATTTCATCCTTAAAACATCATGCAGCCTACTGCTGAAATATGCAGTCAAACATAATTTTTGCTACATATGCAGTTAACAAATCGTAATAGTGTATTCCCGAGAGTAAGAAATTAAGAAAGTGCCATTCATGTCCATCCTTTCCTTCAAGAGCTTGTCACCAAGGTAAAACCTTGATCACATATGAAAGTCAAATTTAGGAGAAATACCTGTCTTTTATAAGAAATCCACATGGATGCTGAAGAAACCACGCAGCTATGTCCCATTGCTACTTGTCTCGGAAGTCAGGTTGCCTAGTTTTTACTTGTCGGCACAGACCACGGCAACAGGGAGTCTCCAGATATGGCCCAATGAAGCATCAAGAGGACTGCACATGCATACGAGAACACTAGTCAGAACAGCAGGAAGAAAGTTCTTTTGAATAATAAAAAAAGGAAAAGTCAAATGCACAAGTAACAGAAACAAACAAGGAATACTTCATATGTTGCTGAGTAACAGCATAAAAGGTGAAGCCCAGAATTAGAAATACAATGCTCCACAGAGGTAAACTACAGTAAAATGCTTGTGCACAAAATTCTCTTCTAGAGTGGAAGATTCAGTGATATATGCAAGAGGTTACGTTTATCTATTGTGCATGCATACGGTACTATAGAAATACATTACTGTCTGGGAAGTCAACCTCCACACCACCAGGTATCAAACTATTTCAGAAGTTTCTGAAAGATTTCTATGCAATGACAGGAAGATCTTTCACTATCAAACACAGTTGCAAAAAACACTAAAATCTAATGAGCCCATGTACGTTTCTCTTAAAAATGTGCGGACGAAGGAAATGTAGTTGCTGCTCCTTTTATTTATTTACTTTTAACTAATACTGCATCATTTCCAGCTATAGCAGGCGTGAACACAATGCAAACAAACAATAGAGGTGAGCAAGCTTATCTAAAGATTTAGAATGACTTTTTGTAATAAAATGAACAGAAATCATTTAACTAGCCATGTACAGGAGACAATGCATGTACTAAAGCAGAGCTGCACAGATTTAAGAGCCTTAAAATCTCTAGCAAAACACCCTTCTTGTCACTGTTGCTTTTTCTCAAATACTACAGGCTGGCCGAGAGCTAGTTTAGATACAATACCTCTAACTACCACATTCAAACTGATCACTTTTTCAGATACATTGATAAACACAGGTACACATGGCTGAGCTTTCAAAACATCATCTGTTGGACAAAACCCTCATTATACTCTTGGATAGGTCTGATAATAAAGATCAGCATGGCGAACAGCCATTCGGCGCTTCCATGCGCTATGCAAGCTTAATAGCATTATCATACCTTACAGAACACTGTTGTAATTTTCAGCACCTGAGAACCAAATTCCATGGGGGTATAAAGGGACATCTTTGAGCAAAGTTCACTGTAGGATATTGACCCCAAAAATCCCAATCACAACAATCTATAAACACATGTTCGACAGCCTCTGGCTTTCTGCACAAAATACAGTTCACACCCCATGGCAGAAAGATCTCTCTTTGCCATCTATGATTATCCAGGCAGAACCCAAACATGCAATTTAAAAAGAACATTTTTAGCAGGCTGTAAAGGCATTCGTTTTACATGTTAGGATGCATTATTATTTGATAAACATAAAAGGGCCGCCACACTCATACTATCCTTCGTCTTGCAGCCCACCCCTTCTGTAACAAGCCCCCTCATGTTTGCAGAACTCAAAAACACACAAAACAATTAAACAAAAATGTTCTCCAAACAAATAAATGTCAAAATATTACTTAATTTTGTTATTGCTAGTAACTATTTAGCTCTAGGGTTAACGATGCATTTATTTAGGTTGTGAATAAAATGAGTTCGGAAGTTAATTGCAAATCTTGGTGGCTAACAAGAAAGTAAATATTTGTGTATATGTTGCTTTGAGCAAAGTAAATGTTCTCGTTTAGTCACAATACAGAATACCACTTGAACGAACGTCACTTTGACGAAGTATTCAGTTGTACGAACTTTATTAAATCCCCCCACTGAAGCTCTATTGAACACTATGCAAACGCCCTTCATTTTAACAAACTTCAGTTATTGCTCATTTCAGTTCAACGAACATTTTACGAGGTGCTATCCTGTGTCTTCAACGTCATACTGAGCACTTAACAAAGCACAGTTTGCACTCTTTGTAGCATATTTTTATGTTAAGAACCACTCTTCATTATCGCGTGAAGTGGCCGTTATTTAGCTTTAAAGTGAATTGGCTGTCTAAACTAGCTTGTAACCAGATGAATCCATAGCTGTCTTTGCACGCTTAATTAGCTGTACAGTCATAGCCAGTCAAAGCCAGATCTTCAGCCCTACTAGGCCCTTTAGCTCCAAGAATTGCGAATGCGTGCATTTTGTTTAACCATGATCTACTTGGAGAAAATGAAAGCCTTTTCTCCTCAGCAGGCCGTTGTGATAGGCAAGATTCTCAGGAGCTTGCACAATAATTGAGTTCAAAACCACTGTAGTCCTTTCAAAAGTGCTGCAAAAGGTTACGCATTCTTCACTTGCAAATGAGCGCAGTGACAAATAATTGGGCTCAGATAAGATTTGAACGACCTATATTTCTTGAAGCTAATGGAAACCATCTTCCACGCATTTATTTCAGTCCAATGAGCTTTCATTTTAACAAACTTTTTATAAGGTTCCTTGAACTTTGTGCAAGTGAAGCTCACTGTATGTGTACATATGCTGAGGCAGTCTAAATAAACAGTAACTGAATGTCAGCATGAACATGCACACATATGCACAGTGCAGTAAGTTATATTATGAAGCCATGTTTGTCACTGAGCTATTAAAACACAGGTTTACTCAATTTTGCCTCAACTAGAAATAGTAGGTACTACTGCAATAAAACAACTAAGTATATCTCCTGTTTTAAAGCTCTGAAGAGGCCATGAAAATTTTTATTTAGTGCAGACTATGAGCAAGATTCACCAACATGTCAGTCTTGCGCTAAAAACACAGCAAGAATCGTATAACAACACCGAGCTGGTTTCAAGCTTTGCTTTAATGAAGCCTGTTACACATCCACCCTTTATACTCTCAAAAGAAAACAATAAATGCAAGAGAGCATGAACCAGTAAAAATTTTACAATTATAAAGCAAACACATGAATGCAAAAAACATCACCATGTGATACCTACCAATTCAATGTCTCCTTTGCAGGAAGGATGCTTTAGGGCAGGGCACCCATGGCTGATAGATTAAACTGCCTCAACAGATTCATGACGCTGTCTGCCTCATATTCAGGCAGCACTCGCTCGATGGCAGATGAAATCTGCTGCAAAAGCAGTGTGACGATACAATTGCATCAGCTGGACTGCGAGCATTATTGTCAAACGAGCTGTAAACGCAGTAAAAGAAAGACTTCAATAAATCCATGCTTCTCAAAATCCATAACATACCATTACTTTCCCTATACTCCTAAAGAAAAGCTGTCTCAGAAATTGAATTCCTAGCAGCTCTAGATCACATGCCATAAGTTACCAAAAAACTCGATCCTATCATCTGTTTCAATTCTGACCCTTGTCAGCAATGTCAAACATTAATAAAACGAAGAACTTCCATAGTTGAAATTCACTTCTCAAAATATGCTGTTTCTCTATGAAGCTTAAAGGTTCTTAGAAATTAAACAAAACAGAAGACTAAGTTTGAAAGCTCGAATCACTTAATTCACAGCCAATTGTTAGCTTGAGCAACATAACTTCCCACGCCTCCGTAAAAAAAAAAAACGTTGGGCCTTGGGACTTCAATAAATAATACAAAAATAAACGTTGGGACTTAAATAAACAATACGCACTGACCTACTGAGGATACAAATGTGTTGGAGTCTGCGAACTGTCTTGAATAAAATGGTATATCACAATCTGTGCTTACTCGAAAGGAAAGCTTAAAAGACAGTATAATTTTACGCGCAAAAGTCGTTGCTTATGGACTATTCCAATCAACCTCAAATTACCGGCTCTAGCTGCAAATAACTCAGCAAAGAAACGCTATAAATAAAAAAAAATACGTAGCGAGCGATCGCACACATCTGATGGAAGATAAAAATAGCGTCTACATCGCTTTTACGCAGTACAAGGCCTCTCTCGAAATTTGAAGCTGACAGTTATGGCTGCGAGGCCAACGGTTGTTTACGTTTGAATAATTGGTATTAACTCCGCAAAAAAACGCCTTAACTATCTGAACTTTGTTGCAAAATGATCGGAAAGAGGCCGCGGACAATCGGGGATCACATTTTAGAACTTAACTAGGTGATAAAAAGGCTAAACGATGAAAAATCTTCCTAGCACATTTGTCGTGCTGTGTGCACCAAATTAAAAAATGGGTAAACGCGTGTAAGTTAAAAACTGCTCAGTTCAGAAACATAAAATTTTCTGTGAGTATGCGCAAAGGGTTCATAATAAAGGAATGAAAACGTTTGGTAACTTACATTGAAGATTTCTGGCAGAAAGAAGTATTTTTTTCCGTGCTCGACGTCGCCAAACGCCGCCTCCCCGAGAAGTTTTTTTGCAGGTCTTCCGGGCACGACCACGTGACACAATCACGTGACGCATGCCTCTATTTTTGCAGCCATTCTGAGAACAATCACGCGACACATGGGTGCCGTAGCCAAGCCGCAGTCTCGGCGTCCGCTTACGCGACTATCGTGGAGTTCGTTTTTTTATAGCGCTGCCGCGCTGCTCAGACGAAAGGCGGGAAGCGTGGAATGCCGAGCGAGCCCCGGTTCTGTGCGTTCGCAATCTTTTGCTTTCGTTCTTTTTCTTCCGGTGGTTTTGTGGGGTGGCTGGTATTCGAGGCGACGCAGAGACTTGGAGTGGCGAGCCCGCTTCTTCACAGCGCGCTGCATGGATCATGTGTTTGCTTTCCTCATTGTAATGAAAACTTGAGTTCTGACCGTATGCGGGGCCACACATATTGAGTACCTGCGCATAAGTTATTTGCACACACGCCAGCTCACACACATGCAGATTTACAGTGGCGGAAAAGATATAGCTCTCAAGACCGAGAGGTTTATCCATTTATGCTAATTAAACACGAAAAACTGATTGCTGTTTTGGTTACTTTTACTCGGAGACAGCTTCGTGAATATTTTGTGAAACTTTGAAGCCATCCTTTTTGCTGTATTGATGACATCACTGCGGTATTACCATAAAATTGCGCTGTTATTCGGTAAACACATATCTATTTTCCTCTTTTTTACTTTTGATGCTGTTCATCTCTGTAATGCCTGCAATGTTTATGCCTGTAATGTGTTCCATGTAAACTCTCAAGCAGTGTGCAACTGCTTTCTCGCTGAGGAGCCCCCCCCCCCCCCCCCCTCACCCGTCCTCGGATTTGAAAATAAGATTGATTGATTGAGTGATAATTTGATTGATTGATTGATTGAAGGGCGCGTAAATGTTAACGTAGCAGTCAAATCGCCAGCGCTACCTAGCTGCCGATCAGGCTAAAGCAGTCCATACCAAACTTTAAAAAAAAAACGAAAGGAAGAAAGCGTGCAACCTGCTCTGTGATTTGCCGAGGACAGCACCAAGCCGTCACAGGTTTGATACCATGCTGTCTACGTTGGCAAGCCTGCCCGCTTCTCCTTTCAAACCTTCTACACTTAAAGGGGGGGGGGGGGTGAAGAATGGGTGCGTGCGTGCGAGCTGCTGTGTGCTTTGCTCGCAGGACGGCTAGGCGCTCCCCCTCCTCCAGCTCGAAGGCGCGCGCTCCGATGGTCAAGCGCCTCCTTGCATCCTCCCCGCGCATTGGATTTGAGACACCTTGCAACCACCCTCTCGAGAGGGTGGCTGCAGCTAGAACTAGCATACCGTTCTTAATGGATCACAACACACGGAAGGATGAATATGTTCAGCTACAGCTGGTTCATATTCCGTGGTTCTGCAGGTTAATTGCTGTTAATTGTGCCGTAAGGGCGCTTAATTTATGCACAGAGCAAGGTCAGTGCTGCGGGCCGCAGGTTGCGTGGTGATATAGTTCACCAGGCTGAATGAGCGCGATGCGAATGCAGAGAGCGAATATGCATTTTTCTGCGGGCGCATTCTATGCCTTTATGTGTGTTAGTTCGCCCGCACCGCCCCCTTCTCTGCGCCTTCCCTCTTCCGCTCTCTTCTCTTACCATTAGCGCGCCTCCCTTCTCTACCCTTGCCCTTAGCACGCACCTCACCCAGACACCACCTCCAGCAAAATGATAACAAACAAAAGTAGAACCTGTAGAGCACTCGCTTGGTTGACGCACATGCCCAAAGGCTGCTGTGTGGTCTCGGATAACCTCCGCGAGCGAAACATACGATGCGCGCGGTCAGGAACAGATGGCTGAGATATGGCCGCTACCTTGCCGGGAGCTGTGGCGCAGAAGTGAATAAGACAATTGCTAACATATTGAGCGCAGCGATAGAAAATGTCGGCGACGCGGACGCCGATTTGTTTCCATAAGTGGTGGGCAGGGGCGTAGTGTGAACAGTGGGGTGGCTCGACGGCATCTGGGCGCACAGTTATAATCCCGATCGTGTCGATAAAAGAAAAAAAAAAGAGAAGTTCTTTTTTTTTCTGGTGAAAGTTTTGTCCTCGTCAGGGAAAAGCACTCTCCTTTTTCCAGTAATTTCGGCGCGTGAAAAAAGAAGGGGGTGAAGGGGGGGGGGGGGAGCTCGTTCGGTATTTTACTGAACATGTGCATATACTCAATAGTTGTGTGTATACCATCAAATAATGCTAAAGTCCCGCCCATACAGCTTCTGGGCTATGGGGGTCCGAGCGTCGAGGGCGCGCGCCTCTTGGAGAGCATCGCGCGATGTAACCCGACAACACCACACAGCGCACATTCGCCATCGTAAAGTTGGCGGTGCGGTGGCTGACGCCGTGCTGTCCGCGTTTACCTTCCATTTGTGATGTTTTAGTCTCTAATGGTGCGAGCGAGCTCGATAACAGGACTCAGTGCGTCCTCAACAAGAGCGGACGCTTGACGAAGAAATGCGCGATGAAGAAAGAGTGAAATTGTAACCAGTTAAATTTTTCAAAATATAAACTTATACGTTTTTATCAATGATTCTTGCAAATTGGTTGTATCAATTGTCTTTTTCCATTTCTTTTTTAACAGATGTTACTCATAATAAAAATAAAAAAAGCAATTCATATATGATTTGCAATGAACAGCATGCACTCGGTCAGTTAATTGGGACTATATACTTTCGATCTGAACATTTTTTCTGACATGCCAAATTGCTTCAATATATTGCAATAGCTGTGTATGAGTGGTATAACCAGACATAATTGTCGAGGGCGTTATACGGCATCGATAAAAAAAATTGCAAAAAAGGCCGAAAAAAGGAGTTCAAAAACTTTCGGAAGGTGTTTTGACCCCGAAACAGAGCCCTGGCTACGCCCCTGCTGTATATTGACAGGCGTATATACAGAGAAGTATATTGGCCTAACAACTTGCTATGTACTAACTTTATATGAACTGATCTAAATACACAAAAGTAACCATGTATGAACTTCGTATTTACACATGTCCAAAGAGATTAAAAGTACGTACAATATTGATAGAGTCAATAAGGTGTTAATACAAATTCTAAAGACTGTTGACGACCATTTTTGTAAGGGTAAGCACATCTCCCCCGACCACTCTGCGCGTGACCTCCTCATATGTGAGGTACGCGTACAATACTGCTACCCAGTCAACTAGCGGTTTCTCTCCGTTCAAAAATTTACGGTCGTCTCCCTTCTGCTCCATTAGATACCATTCTTCCGTAGTAACAAGATGCATCTATGTATACTCCCGCTTCTGAAGCTGCCTGAAACGCATACGGGTGTCGAGAAATCGCCCTGTCTTTCACCACATAAACGCAGTCCGACCAGAAATCCAGCTTTGGCAAGCACCGTACGATACCGAAATTCTCCGCTGGCAGTCGAGGGTCGCTCTGGATTTCATTGGGCACTCCCGGACTATCCTCTAAACTTAATTCCATATATAACGGCGCCTATCGTGTTCTTGAGCGCATCTCTTGTCAATTACACTGTGGAACTCCTCACGCCCTCACCGGATCGCCACCGACGCGGCCGCGAGACTGTCGTATGACCTTGCCATCTTGTTGTTGTTGTCCAAATAACGTATGGCACATAACCACAGAGGGGGATCGGCCAAGAAGTGGGTAGCAAATTTTTTTTTAAGTATAGTTGCATAGGAAAAAATGATTTGAGGGCTAGAGGAAAGGAAACAAAACGGGAAATAAGTGAAATATAAAATGAAAAGTGGTAACACTCACGAGAGACTGACACTGTAATTGTAGAACGAGTGATGCTTAAATATTTAGCAAGGCAAATGATTTGATTCCAGTAAACAAAATGCATGGCGGTAAAAACAGACCTGTGACTGTGCCCAAGGATGGTGACGCCAAATGACAACAATTTCGGGCTGCTTAAACTAAGGCCAAGCTGTTGCAATGGCTTTTCCACCAACTGTCTTCTCAACGTAGTGAAGCGGCGGCAAAACAATAAAACGTGTTCTAATGTTTCTTCACCGCAAAATGCGCAGACGGGAGACAGTGCCAAACGACCTGTAAAGATAGAAATTTAAAGGTGGGATACGGCATCACAGTCTTGTTAGAGAAATCTCAACTTGCCGTGAATGACAATTTTCTATTCCAAGAATAATTTAGATGCAGGTAGTCATCAGATCTTAAAAGATGTCCATTTTTCATATTTAATAGAACGTTTCTCCGAACTCTCGCTGCGGTGATATACGTTGTCGCCGGAAGAATAGATATTACGGGGCCATTGAGGGACTCTTTTGCCAAACGGTCAGCATATTCATTTAAAGTCACATTCCTGTGGCCTGATACCCATACTATATGTACAACTTTCAAATGTCTAGGGATCAAGGAGACAAAGGTTTTTACAATTGCAGAATCCACGTACGAAGAGAGGGATGAACACAATGATAGAGAGTCGGAAATTACAGCCACTTTAGAAAAAGAAGAGTCTAATTACAGTAAAGCAAGTACCACCGCCACAAACTCCGCTTCAAAACCTGGGGTGAAGTCCGCAAGCCGGACAGAAAAACACCAGTCTAAATGCGGACAATATATACCCACACCCGCCTTTTTATTACATTGAGATGCGTCAGTAGCTACTACTAAACTAGCAGAAGGGCTTCTTAAATGTTCTAATAATCCGTTTAGAATAACGGATGAAAAGTCTTTAGCATTATTCGGGAATATGTCGTCAAAGACAATTTGAACAGATGAACCGATGGGTTTTATGGGTAGAATACTAGGAAGGGAAACATTTAAAGGGCCCAGCAAATTTTTGACCATAACAACCTGCGGGGTGTGAAATTTAGGCCAATGGACACCGAAATAGGAAGTCCGTTGACAGCAAAAAATAGACATAGATAGGTGAAACTCTGATTCATGTATCCTTAGGTACGTCTGAACAGTTTGAATTTGTAAGCTATATATCAAGGGAGGAATCCGGGCTTCAAGGTAGGGCACATTGTTGGCAACAAATTTTGGAAGTCCAAAACAAAACCGAAGCGCTTCTCGCTCCAAGAGAACAAGCTGTCGAATTTATAAGCTGCTGAACCAGAAAACAAGACTGAACCGAACTCTAAAATTGGACGCACATACATAACATAAACCATTAAAAGCACGTCTCTCCGCATTCCAGACCGGGGGCGACTAAATCTGCGTTACATGCCCACGGCCCGAGGCCCTTTCTTAGCAATATGGTTAAAGTGGGGCTGCCATATAAGATTATCATCATAAGCGACCCCTAAACACTTTAATGATTTAACCTGTGGTATTATTTGCTGCTGATACATTACAGATAGACTTACAGAATCTTTTATATTGAATACGAGGACCGCACTTTTGTTCGCATTTAATGCGAGACGCAATCCACACAACCAATTCTCAACAGAGTTTCGGTATGTTTGCAAGCGGAGATAAAGCGATTGAATATCCGATGCAGTTGCAAAAAACGCAATATAATCTGCGTTTCATCTTACCTGCACCTTACCTAATATCATCTTACCTACACCACAGTCGCAGGGCGGCTCTTCTTCTTCTTCTTCGGTGCATATGGCACTACCTACAGTGGGGGATTGGCCAGAGTTCATTGCAAGTGTAAGAATAAAATTTATGATGTCATTTTAGACAGTATGATAGATAATTCAATAATTACAAATCAGTGTTGCGAAAATATTTTTGAAAATGTTGAGGCGATAGAAATGGAAAGCAATAAAAAGAGTAAATATATATATATATATATATATATATATATATATATATATATATATATATATATATATATATGAAAAATAAAAATTATTAAAGCATAATTCAGACATATCAGGGCTAACACATAAATATTCCGATAGCAGTAACATACATGATGGAAAATAGCGCGAAAAAGTACACGAAGGACGGAAGACATTTTCCATCATGAACGTTAACCAACTTGCCCAACTTTCGGCATTACGTAGCAGTAACATAGTTGTGAAGTAATTCACACCGGTTTTAGGGCATACCCTCTGACGGTTGTACCAAATGAGGGGAGGACAGGAAATGCAAATGGCTGTTCTTGGCGAGCGAGATGTATTTCCAAATAATTTCTTCTCTGAGTAGCATACCTGCGGCAGGAGAGAATATAAGGTTCAATGTTTATACCACGTCATTACATGACGCACAAAGACTCGACGGCGTGAATCCACAGCGAAAGAAATAAATACTAAGGCAAAGAATTCTACAATGCATGGGCGTCATGGAGACCTCACACTGCCTCGAGTTGCAATACCGGACACTCCAATGGAAACTTAAATGTTCTAAATCTGCAGTCGCAAGGAGTGGCTCGTGGCTTAAGAAGTGTAAAGTTGGAAACAGTTGAAAATGGGACATATTTAGCAAATTATATCAGGTAAAACATCGGCAACAGGCCCATTGAGATCAGAATGTGCTAAGTAATTCGCCATTGTATTAGATGATTGCATGAGTAACGCTACCGGGAACTTTCTGAAGGGCGAAACCAATTATAAGCAATTCCGCAGTAAATATTGGTGTCTAATCTGCGGTCACTACACAGAAACTCCAATCGAATGCCTGGGAATAAATACTTATTGCTGCTTTTCCATCCCGTTGTGAGGCTTCTGTAAAAATAGCTACACGTTGTCGATGCATTAACAAATAATCTTCGAGGTGGCCACTTATTACAGTAGTTGTCAAGTGATTTGCATTAGATGGCAACGGCTGGTCGAGTAATAGTGCAGAGGTAGCTTGAACATTGCCAACACGACTTACTGAAATAAGTGAAATTGCAATTCTGGATAGCAAGGACTGAGTATATGCAAATTTTGGTTGCTTATATTGCGGCCAATGATGATCTAGAAACTGCGCTCGAAAAGGGGAAGGCACTCCAGAAAGAGGTTCAAGTGCGCGTAAAAAGGTTCCCAGAGTGAGGAGCTCAAACCTCGTGTTCAAGTTTTCTGCACGGGCCCCTAACTAGGGGACTGATTTTGGCATCCCCAAACATATTCTTAAAGCGCCCTTCTCCACAAGGAACAAAGGTCGTAGCTTGTATTTAGGACAGCCCGAGAAAAGAACGCAACCGAACTCCAGAATTGGCTTCAGATAGGTTTATAGAGGAAAGAAGAAAGTTTCTCTGCGCATATGAGAATTTCTTATGGCTAATTCTAATCAGGCGATCAAGGGCTCGGTCACCTTTCAGGCAGCTGCTTTTTCGCCAGGGTGAAGATGTATTTGTAAAGAGGAAGCAAATTCTGTGCGCTGCCTTCAGAAGTATTGCCATTGGTGTGTGCTCTTGACCCTCCTTCACGCGGACGGTGACGGTAACTGCCGTGCTTCTCGACTCTCAATGCCTGCAATAAACTACAACCTGAGGACTGAATACTTTAACAAAGCGGTGCATATTCGTGAGGGGTGCTTGTCGCAGGACAATATTCAGAATAAAGAAACGAAGGTTAAGCATCTGTAAACAGTTTCTTATAAAATTGCCTAACTTTCACTTACGCTGATGGTATCTGAATTTGAAATCCCTGTTTAGGCAGTCAACGCTCAAGACATCTGCAATCACTGAACGCTACTGTCGCAATGAAAAATCAAAAACAAAAGCCCTCAAGTGCGAACTAAGAATTAGGCAGCTGCTATAATTTACCGAAAACATCGACCTATTTTAACGGCACATACGGTAGAAGCTATTAGAATTGACAATCACTGAAATGTTCACCTTCTCAGCACCGATCTTGATTTTGTGGTCTTGTCATCCAGCCTAGGATATCAATCAGTCTTTGCAGATCATCACCTGAGTTATTCAGCAAGGCAATGTCATCAGCAAATCGGAGATTACTGAGGTATTCTCCATCTACCCTTATCTCTAACTGCTCCAAATCTCTTAATACTTCCCCTAAACAAGCTGTGAATAGTACTGGGGAGATCGTGTCTTATCGCCTAACACCTTTCTTTATAGGGACTTTGTTACTTTCTTTATGCAGAACTATGGTTGCTGTGCATCCACTATATATATCTTCCTGTACTTTGACGTATGGCTAGTCAACACCTTGATTTAGCAATTCCTGTACGACCGCCGTTGTTTCTACTGAGTGAAGTGCTTTTTACGTAATCAATGAATGCTGTGTATAAGGGCTGGTTATATTCCAAGCATTTTTCTATCATCTAGTTGATGGTAAGGTTATGATCCATAGTAGAGTACTCTTTCCGAACACCTGCTTGATATTTGCTTGATTGCAGTGCAAGGTTGTCATGATTTTATAAGCGATGATTTCGTCTTTTGAAAACGTCTCAAAAATACTTCATCCCTTATATGAAGGTTAGTCATCAGAAGTCTTGGGAACAAGATGTGCATTAGTTATGTATGAAGCTTTTTTGTATCACAGTACTCGCCAATTTCAACCAACATATAAAAGAAAGCCCAATATCATAGTTTGGAGTTAAGCACTTCTTTGACACGCGTCTTTGAATAATTGTGTGCATGGAAGATTTTGTTTCAATAAATTCATGCTGAAATAATTCTGAACGAATACGTTGGTCTTACAGTGTGCGGCTGCCCGAAGGATTTAGGAACTGCAATCGCCATTAATGTTTACGATACGCGCTGGTACTACGATACAAAAAAGAGACATTGCAACTCCTTTGCTTGGCGCATGAAGGATGGCAACTGCAACAACTTCAAGCATGTATTAGAGTGCGAAAACAGTTGTAAAAACTACAATTAGTGAAATAAAGAACGCGCACCTGAATGTTTAAATGAAGTGCAACAATATAAACGCCTATGAAATGTTTTTGTTAAGCGCTTCTTTACGTGGTTTTGTACCCACTCATACTGCATTTCCTAACGGCAAGCGGCTTGCAGGAAATCGTATTTTGTTGTCAAAATAACCCAGAGCTCTTTTTCAATAACGCCAAATAACTGAAATGTTGTATTAATATTAGAAATATTTCATTGAGTGAGAAATTGTTGACGAGTCATTCACTACCAGGTGTGATTACCCGAAACTGCAAGAGAATCAGGGGAGGCAGCAGCTAGGCCCAGGCACGGTGACCGGGCTTGCTTAACAACAATGCGCTAGCACTGTAAAATTTTGTTGCTTTATAGCTCAGAAAAACGCCACTTTATTAAAAATGCTTTGGCTCTAAATAACACTTGCACAGAAAGTCACAATCGCACTGACCGAAGACAATTCGCCAAGCACATATGCACCACATCAAATTCTTTGATGTCCCCAAACCTTTGTCACGAAATCGGCGCACATTTTCATCAAGCCGGTACGGCGCGAGGCCCGCGCGGCGTCGCGTGCAGAAACATGGAGAGAATAGCCTCCTTCCCCGCGCGGGAGAGCGCGTAGCTTTGTACGCGTTGCCGTCACCCTCTTTCCCATTGCCCAGGAAGGACGGTGGTTCATCTGCCTGGAATACGCCAGAAAATTCCAGAATCTTCTATGGGACCTAGCCAATAACGACGCGCGGCTAGGCGGCAGAAGAAGGGAGCACTATAACCAGCGAAGCTAAGTGTGTGTGCGCGCTAGCTTTGGCGCGTTTTAACATACAGACGCGGCGCGCCCTATTTAAAGAGACCGTGCCGCTTGTTAGTCGGTCAGTCAGTCAGCCAGCCAGTGGATGCGGCGTGTTCGCCAGTGCTTCGGCTGGTCTCCCGGGGATCACCCGCTGCTGGCAAGCCCACGGACCTGCAAGGAAGCGGCGCTCGTCTCGTATGGCGGCCACATCGTGACTCTTGAGGCGTCGGACTGCAACAGGTGTTTGTTTATGTTAATCTCTCGTGTTTGATCTGTTGTTGTAAAGCCTCTGTGTTATTGAATCATTCTGTAGTTGCGTGCTTAGCGTTTGTATTCTGTGAACCTCTCGTCTGTTGTATTTCAAGTGATCTTGTGTATTCCTTTGTATCGTCTCTTGCTCTACATAAATTGTGTTTTGTTTGTTACTTCTGACTCCGATCCTTACTCTGGTTTGAACCGCCGACCGCTGGGCACCAAACGGCCACCCCCTTCTGTAACTACAAGGTAGTTGAATTCCGGCTGAGCTTGCCACGCAAGTCGAGGGCATCTCCTTTGCGACCGGAACAGCTACCTCCACTCACTCTAAGGGTCTCTGTGAGTGTGCGCACCGTTAAGGGCGCATCGTTAATAATACCCCCTAATTATTAACAGGTGACAATTATTCCGGCGTCCGCGACAGGACGTTTGGTGCATTCAAGCTCTGAGGACGGAGAACGAGTTGGAGGAGCTTACGAAGAGGTAGTAAACTGTGTAGCAGCAGAGCGATAGCGAGAGGTAGTGCCGCGCGGAAGTGTTTAGGCGAGGTTCACTAAGCAATGTTTAGGCTACACCCAAACAGTTCGCGCTTCAGAGATGAATCTGAAGGAGTTGATTGAGGCTGGCACCCAGCTGGGGTTGTCCGGTGCCGAACTGCGCAAATGGGTTAGCCAGAAAGAAAAAGAAGAAAAAGAGAGAGAAGAAAAGGAACAAGAGATGGCTCGAAAGGAAGCCGAGGAAAAAAGAGAGAGAGCAGAAAACGAACGAGAGAGGGCTCGAAAAGAAGCCGAGAAAGAGAGAAGGCTCGAAAGGAGCGGGAAGAGGAATTTCAGCGAGAAAAGGAATTACTTACTATGAAACTTCAGCTCCAAAGGTCAGGGAACAATAACGGTTTTGCTGAAGTGCATAGCCCCGTGAAGGACATAGCAGCTTGCGGATAGACGCAAGTAAATTGATCCCGAAGTACGACGAGAGAAGAGACGATCTCGACGCGTTCCTCTTGCGTTTCGAAAGGATCGCCATAAATGCAAATTGGACAGACAGTGAATGTGCTACCATCTTGAGCACTTGCCTTAGTGGCGAAGCATTAAGTGTGTTTGGAAGACTTCCTCCTGAGGATGCAGGCAGCTATAACAAGTAAAAGCTGCATTACTTAAAATGTTTAGATTTACGACGGATGGGTTTCGTGAGAAGTTCAGGACTGGAAAACCTATGGACGGTGAAACGGCAACACAGTATGTTGCCCGACTGAGTCATTATTTCGACCGCTGGACTGAACTCTCAAAAATTAAACTAGAGTATGGCGCACTTTGCGAACTCCTAATTAAGGAGCAATTCCTGGGCAGCTGTCACCCTGGTCTGTCGCTTTATTTAAAAGAAAGAAAAGCGAATAACCTGAAAGAAATGATGGAACTTGCGGACCAATTTCTAGAAGCCCAGTGAGGCGAGAATTTGAGCAGGATTGTAAATTCTGAAACCCCTCAAAAGCGTGAATTCCGACAGACACAACCTAGCGTAAAGTCACCCCCGAGGTGCTATCTCTGCGGACAACTAGGCCACATCGCACCTAACTGCCGCAAACTCGCAACCAACAATCCATCCTCGTGTTGGAAATGCGGACAGAAGGGCCACAAAGCAATGCCGTGTCCCGACGTTGACAAGGCAGCTCCGCAGGCGGCATGCGCGAGGACTCCGTCAGAGTCAGAATGTCGCCTGGAGGAAGAAGATGCCGATGGCTTTGTTGAGCTTAAGAACGGCAGGAAAGTCCGCGTGGTGCACGACCTAGAGGAGGAGGAAGCAGAGAAGGTGGTTAATCGGAAGAAGGACAAAAAAATCAGGGTGGTGAACGCCGTAGTACACGCGCAACCTGGATCCGCGATGAATCGGATGCTGGTTTCGAGGGGAAAGATAAAAGGAAAATCAGTTTCTGTGCTACGAGATACAGGTAGCAGTGCCGTAACCGTGGAACGAACTTTGATTCAGGAGAATGATCTGACTGGTGAGAAATGCCTTGTGAGGCTGATTGACGGCTCTATTCAGCTGCTACCTGAGGCAAAATTGGAAGTGCGGACGCCATATTATTCTGGAAAACTGACAGCCCTGTGCATGGAACGCCCTATCTACGATTTGGTGTTGGGCAATATCAAGGGCGCAACAATTCGCGCGGATCCTGATCGAAGTTCCGCGCCTGGGCATTGCAGTGAACCTAAAAAGAAAACGAGAAGGCGAGGCAAGCAAGGCCATGTGAAGCCAGAGGAAAAGCGCCTAGAAAAGAATAAACAAAAGGAAGCACCTCAGGAGGAAACCGAAAAGAAAGAGGCAACATAGGAAATAAAACCAGGAATGCCTAGGTCTTCGTTGATGCAGGTAGCCCAAGTGTTTTTCCTACTTATGGGGCCATTACTTGGAATATTCCACCTTCCGCGGAAGGAATACCGGTGCCTAGGAAAGAACACTATTACAGTGATTCTTTTTGTTGGTCTGTGCGCGTTGGCGCAGGTTCCCGTGTATCCGTCGTCGCTACTGGTTGTAGGAGCAATTATCGGCACCCATTGGTTGTGTGATTTGCAAGGGGACTATAAGTCAGGCCTCAGGGAATTTTCAGTAGCCCGATCGGGGAACATAGAAGCGTCTCAAATGCGAGAGCCTAGAGCGAAGGCAGAATCCCTGGCGGACAGAAGCGTGTCACGCACTGATCGCGGGTTGGAATTACGCTCGGAAATTTAGGTTCGTGCGCTTCGCATTTGAAAAGCGGTGTGTTGTTGATTCCTATGTGTATCCGACAACAGTGTGTTGCCATGTTTGTGAATTTCATGGCATTGATGTGTGAATTTTGTAATGAGTTATTGCAGTTTGTGAAATCTGTGCAATGTGTGTGATGTGGACATTTGCCCCATACATTTGTGAGTGCATGCATGTGCGCGCGATGTTCGTGGTTGTGAATATTGTGTGACAATATTCCTTAGGAGAGGGGCAGTGTCACGAAATCGGCGCACATTTTCATCAAGCCGGTATGGCGTGAGGCCCGCGCGGCGTCGCGTGCAAAAGCATGGACAGAAAAGCCTCCTTCCCCGCACGGGAGAGCGCGTAGCTTTGTACGCGTTACCGTCACCCTCTTTCCCATTGCCCGGGGAGGACGGTGGTTCATCGGCCTGGAATACGCCAGAAAATTCCAGAATCTTCTATGGGACCTAGCCAATCACGACGCGCGACTCGACAGGAAGAGAAGGGAGCGCTATAACCAGCGAAGCTAAGTGTGTGTGCGCGCTAGCTTTGGCGCGTTTTAACAGACAGGCGCGGCGCGCCCTATTTAAAGAGACCGCGCCGCTTGTTAGTCGGTCAGTCAGTCAGTCAGTCAGTCAGTCAGTCAGTCAGTCAGTCAGTCAGTCAGTCAGTCAGTCAGTCAGTCAGTCAGTCAGTCAGTCAGTGGTTGCGGCGTGTTCGCCAGTGCTTCGGCTGGTCTCCCGGGGATCACCCGCTGCTGGCAAGCCCACAGACCTGCAAGGGAGCGGCGCTCGTCTCGTATGGCGGCCACATCGTGACTCTTGAGGCGTCGGACTGCAACAGTGCCCGGTGAACAATTTGGTGTTTGTTTATGTAATTCTCGTGTTTGATCTCTTGTTGTAAAGGCTCTGTGTTATTGAATAATTCTGTAGTTGCATGCTTAGCTTTTGTATTCTGTGAACCTCTCGTCTGTTGTATTTCAAGTGATCTTGTGTATTCCTTTGTATCGTCTCTTGCCCTACATAAATTGTGTTTTGTTTGTTACTTCTGACTCCGATCCTTACTCTGGTTTGAACCGGCGACCGCTGGGCACCAAACGACCACCCCCTTCTGTCACTACAAGGTAGTTGAATTCCGGCTGAGCTTGCCACGCAAGTCGAGGGCATCTCCTTTGCGACCGGAACAGCTCCCCCCCCCCCTCACTCTAAGGGTGCCTGGGAGTGTGCGCACCGTTAAGGGTGCATCGGTGATAATACCCCCTAATTATTAACGGGTGACAACCTTCCTGACTTCAATCTTTATAAGCTTGAAGTTTTCTCCGAATGCATCTGTGAGCTGGTCTTGCACTGCACCTCCTTTGAACAATTTTAATTTGTCGTTTAGGACGCTGTATTCTTCCTTTGCAACTAAGAACTGCTGTTTCTAGGCGTTGCAGGGCATGGCATAACATGGCGCCAGCAATCTGCGCAAACTTTCACGTGTCTTGTATTTTGTTGTGTAGTTGTCAGGAAATTGGCGCACATTTTTATTAAGCCGGCACGGCGCGAGGCCCGCAGCGTCGCATGGGAAGCTCGAGAAAAGCCTCCTTCCCCGCGCGAGAGAGCGCGTAGCTTTGTACGCGGGGCCGCCGTCCTCTTTCTCATCACCCAGCGATCACGCGGACTCATCAAGCTGGAATACGCCAGAAAACTCCAGAATCTTCTATGGGACCTAGCCAATGACGACGCGCGGCTCGACGGGAGGAGAAGGAAGCGGTCTAACCAGCGAAATTAAGTGTGTGTGCGCGCTAGCTTTGGCGCGGGTTAACAGACAGACGCGGAGCGCCCTATTTAAAGAGACCGCGCCGCTTGTGTAGTCAAGCAGTCAGTCAGCCAGTGGTTGCGGCGTGTTCGCCAGTGCTTCGACTGGACTCCCGGGGATCACCCGGTGCTGGCGAGCCCACGGACCTGCAAGGGAGCGGCGCTTGTCTTGTATGGCGGCCACATCGTGACTCTTGAGGCGTCGGACTGCAACAGTGCCCGGTGAACAATTTGGTGGTTGTTTATGTAACTCTCTTATGTTCCATCTGTGTTGTAGAGCCTCTATGTTATTGCATACCTCTATAATTGCATGCTTAGCGTTTGTTATTCTGTGAACCTCTCATCTGTGCATTTCAAGTGATCTTATGTATTCCTTTGTATCGTCTTTTGCTGTGTATAAAGTTTGTTTTGTTTGTTACTTCTGATTCCCATCCTTACTCTGGTTTGAACCGGCGACAGCTGGGCACCAAACGTCCACCCCCTTCTGCCACTACAAGGTAGTTGAATTTCGGCAGAGTTTGCCATGCAGGTCGAGGGCATCTCTTTCGCGACAGGAACAGCTACCCTCACTCACTCTAAGGGTGACTGGGAGTGTGCGCACCGTTAAGGGCGCATCGTTAATATTACCCCATAATTATTAACGGGTGACAGTAGTAGATATGTTACAGTTAGCTGTACGCATTGTTTTGTGTACGACCACGTTTAGTGCAACACTGGAGTGTTGAAAGGCTCGCACATCCTCGTGCGTGCCTATCGTCGACGAAGCCACCGGATGAAGAAATTTGTGCAACGATATAGTGATTTATTTCTGGCCTTGGATGTGATATGTTTAGAAGAGCTTTGTTTTTCAGAAGTGTATCTTGGAAAAACATAGGTTAGTCTTTTAGGGTTGGCACGGTAAACCTTGGTGATTTCCCTGTAATTCTCTAGTCTTACGTAAAAGAAGCAACTGTTGCCTGTCTCGTGTAGCTATCACAAAACCTTCTGCGGCATTAACGAGAATTATGCTTGATAACTGCGTTTCTGTTATCGTTTCATGAACAGTGATGGATCAATGCATCTGTCTCGCTAATAATATTTTTGTTTCTTTAAACCAGAATAGGTAAGAACGCACTGTCTATAAAGAAGCTTCTGACGTCAACCTGTACTCCTGGCCAATAAAAGTCACCGAGCACTCTTGCTATTTTTCCTCATGCTTTAATTGCCGTCAAGGTGCAATCATGCGACTACACGAGGACATGGGGATACAACGTCTTCGAAACAACTGCTTTGTCATAGGTTTTACCAGGACAGACGTCATACAGAGAGTGTATGGAAATAAGGAAATATTTTTTTCGGGCGCTGCGGTCACTCCTACCGCGATCCAATTGATTGGCATAAGTAGGGGGAGTATGTTGTAGGTGTTTTGCAAGCTCCCGGAGTGTCAAGATCGCTGTTTGCTATAAGCTACGATAGTGTCCCTGTGATAACATGTCATGGAATTCTCGCGTGAACATTGCTACTCGATCTCATCCTCTGCAAAACTCAGTACAAATCATGCTTACACAGTAAAGTGATTCAGCGAACCTACAGGACTTCGTTTGTATATTCGCATGTAATATAGCGATTGTAGCCGATTAAGGTAGGCGGGCACAATTTCTTGAGCACCCACCGTCGAATTATTGTGTGTATAATAGCATACACAATATTCCAAAAATCACCTTTTATGACATTGTAAGCGACCGTTTGAAGCTGTTTGCCAAACTTGTCACCAAAGTGTTCACTGACGACAGGAAGTACAACCGAGTGACAAATGCCAGCGAACATTTTAATCTTTAGAACCCTAAAGTGAACATTATTTATTGGAGAATGTCAATATCGATGACTGTATAGCTTTTTAAGGACTTCTCTGAAATGAAACACCAAAGCTCTGAATTGCGCATCTATGAGTCCAGTCACCCCAAGGAGCCAAGAACGACCTAGAACGAAACAGAAAACTTAGCAATTGTTTTTGCCCCAGTATGTGATTCACAAAGGTGCGGTTCACTCTAAGGACAGGCAATCAATGCTGTCCACTGCGCGGATTTGGTCGAGAGATTGCGAATACGAGTCCTCAGAGCGCGACACAACACTCTCAGCCGCATTGCTCTGAGTTTTTGGTTAAGTCTGGAGAAGCACAACATGGCGACGCTGTCCTAGCCTCCCTATAGTCCTCAGCTGACATCGATGGAATTCTTCATGTTCCAGTTAATCAACAGGACTCCGAATGAACTCAGTTTTCGCAACATCGAAGCGATCGCAACCGCCTTGACAAAGGCTCTACACAAGGTTCCTGCAGAAGCCTTTCGGGATGCGTAGAGATGACACAGTCACTGGCAGAAATATGTAGATGCAACGGAGACTACTTCAATAAACTTTACATGTTTGCAACGCTGTGTTCATTGATTGTCTACCGATAAAACTGCTTTATTTTCCGGACACAACCTCGTAATCCGGTGCAAAAAGCCGTCAGAGTTACGGAAGGTGCGGGCTTGTGCCCTTCCCACATAATAGACTAATCAACGTCTTCACGCGCACATCTAAGCTATCGTCTTCTTGTTCCTGGATAAAAGCTGATGTTGATACTTTGAGCGCGCTTTGAGTGGCATCCAGATAAGTATCTGAAGCTTTAGCCGCCACAGTGTCAACAAAGCTTTAGACTCTTCAGCCATGCAGGCATGGTCCTCTGTCCCACTGAAGATATTGGATCGTCCGAGAATTAAAAGTATGCACCATGAACGTTGCCGATTATTACATCATAAAAATCGTTGCTAGGCACCTTGAAATGACTTCGACTGTAAGTACGGCCACCTGATAATCACCTCCATCTCAGGAATGTTAATGTTGAAACCATCCATGAGAGTAAAGTCGCTCTTTCGACGGGCACGAGAGTACGATGCTATTAATTCCAGTGTCGCGTCGCACTGACGCTGCTTATCCGAACACCTCACCGTACTCCACCCATACACTGGTAATCGGCGTGGTCTGTGAAGGGAATATTCCCATCGCTCACCTAGTCAGGTTGTTTCCGGCTGCCGATCAGGCAAGAATCTCAAGGCGACTTGCAACATGTAGATGTCTCCGGTCACTGGACAGTCTCATGTTCCGATATGACAGAATTTGCAAATTGGAGGCATCATTTTTGTATGCCATGCCGCAGATGTATGCGCAATCTTTTCGCAGAACAAGCTTTAAATGGTAGACTTGGGGTTCAAGGCTGTGGCCTTAAGTTTGGTTGGTCTCCTCAGTTCAGGCCTGAAAAATCACTCAGGTTGTGTCGCTGAGCCTCAAGAAAATGGTCAGCGGTCACGGAGATATTGTTCACAGTATTGAAGTGACGTCCTTCTAAATAAGAAATAAATGATTCTGGCAAAACTTTTATAAATTAGTCAGCCAGTACCAAATCCCGAACAACTTGAAAGGTGGGACCTTGTACCCCGTATCTTAACCCAGCGATGAAAACAAGAACAGTTTTCTGGCGTAATCAGAAGCTGTCACGCCATTTTGGGACTTGCTTTCTCGAAACTACACTCTACAGCCCACAGCCGTCAGTCCTCACGACTGAGCCGTCCAAAGACCCTGACAGCTTCCCCGCCGAGGCCATTTCTCCTTCGGCCAGGGTTGACCGGTGGCGACATGATCAGAATGCTTCAATTATGCATCCAAACCATTCCGCCTCCCCAAATTGTGGTATGAAGCCATGAGGGCTAATTAGAAAATCAGAAACAGGTACCACACATTGCACCGCCTTTCCTAGATTATATCCGTGAGTCGCACACGCACACGCATCTGTATGAGTCGCACTCCACTTTCTGAGGTTCTCACTTCGTGTTCTAGGCTTATGGGTCCAAATGTCAGTTGGTGACTTCGCGTATCTTAAAGGGGCTCTAAAGACGCTAGCGATAAAGTTGCCCTATGCCTAGTAAGTGAAAGAATGTCGATGTACAATAATCTTACGGCAAGAAGTTTTCAAATGCGGCATTTGGAAGCAGAGTTACTTGCAATCAAAATTTGAATATCTGCGCCTTCGCGGCTTTCCTTCTCCTTTCAACTTTTAGCGCGCACAAAGGCTGGCCCTCCTCCATGGGCCTTTTTGAGCTTTTACTTTTTCGCTTAGCGCCGCACGCCAAACATTCCGTTTTGGTGCGCTTGCTTGCGACGCGCCGCGGGGGGCCCTTCCTCGTCTGCTTCATTGTCATCGCCCTTCGGCGCAACTCGGAAGTTTTGTTGCCACGCTATAGATCCCTGGCGTTGACCTCACCCTCGATTTTGTGTTACGTCTTGTGCGCGACGGGTGCATGACAGCTCTGAGCTAGACTGGCCACTCTCGAGTTCGCGAAGGCAGTTATCGAAGCTCTGAATTGTTGTTTTGACTTGGCATGAGCGGGAGGTTGCTACAGTGTACAGTCCTTGGCTGCGAAGGTATTGCTAGTGACGGCAGGAAAAAGATTCTGCATAAAGTGCCTCAAGACTCCAACCTCCGGAACCAGTGGCTACAGCTCATCGGGTATCCAGCATCGGGGGAGAAAGCGTTTATCTACGTTTGTGGACGGCATTTCTCTCCCAATGCGTATAATTTTTACCCGGATGTGGTTTGCGATTTGGGGATCCCAACGAGACTTCGTCTGCGTGAAGGCGCGGTACCAACGCTGTTTCTTCCAACACTGCCGGTAAGTGTAAAATGAAAAGATTGTGATAATATTAGCTTTAGACTCGTTATCACATTACAGTGTGGATGTTGATCTTTTTTTTAAACTCAGGCGATCTTGCTCGGCGTTGTGGCGTGCATAAGCGAGCTTTGTCATGATCACTGTGAGTTACGCTGCTCAAAATAAACCAGTCGCCAGATTACGAAGGGATTTTGACATTTTTTACTGTTACGCTATTCAACCTCATGCACCAATGCACCCATATAAGCCGTATTCTATCGCCGTCGGGGTTCAGCACCGGATTCTTTAACGGCTAGTACTTATGGGGGTCGAGTCCCATCTCGGCACTCATTCGCCGAAGTGGCTTTTTGAGCTCGGGGTCCATAATATCCGTGCCGCAGCGACGGTATGAGATGTCAGCGCAAGACAGGAAATTCAGAATCGAGATAGCAGAGAGCGGTCTTCCGGGCGTTGCGGAGGGAAACTCTCTCTAGCACATTTTTTTTTACACACAGCGCAACAAACGTAGGACAAACTTAGTAGACGAGTTCTACGTTTGTTGCACTGTGTGTTTTAAAAAAATGATGCACCAACTAGCTCAACTCTCAGTTTTATTGCAATTCTATCTTGTGCCTTGCTCGAACCTTGAAACCTTCTAGGCTCCCCTTGCATTTGACTATACGATACCCCTTCGTGAAAGATAAAGATCGATACTAAAGAAAAAAAAAAGAAACGGGATAAGGAAAAGGTGGCTGCGTAGCTGTGCGCAATGGTGTAGTTGTCAGCCGCGATTCGGCTTCAGCTGACGGCTGGAAAACGGCGGGAAAACGGCGAACGCGCATGCGACAGGAATTAAACAAAGAAAGGAGGGACACTGTCAAGAATGAAGAGATGGAAACAGAAAAAAAAAACGTTCCAAGGGGCCTAACCTTTGGGGGGGGGGGGGGGGGGAGCGGGGTGGCGAATGAAACGTTATCACTCGCGTGAACTGGCTTAGATGCTCAAAGTTGCGCGTCTTTATCCCTAAACGATCAGCTGCCGATCGGAAGTGTAAGTGTCGGTCGACAGAATAGACAGGAATTATACACAGCCAGAGAATGATTTGCAATTGTTTCTGTAATATGCCTTATGGCAAGCTTGTGTAATAACAAAAAAGAAAAACAAGCGCGCGCGAATGCAACAGTGCAACTATCTAGTGACACAGTTCGGCGCAATCCTACAAGTGGCTCACAAATGCACATTTATTTTTGTCCCAGCTTTTCCATGCACAGAAGGTCCAGATCATCAGCCAGCTGGGTGGAATGGAAGTGGACCTCGGAGGAGATGGGCGTTGCGACTCCCCCGGCTACAGCGCCAAGTAGTACACGTACAGCGTTGTTTTCATTCAGACTGACCAAATCCTACAATGCAAACAGGTAAAAATAAAGGAGGTAAGACAATGCTGCGATACAAAAATTGACAAGCTGCAATTCATATTAACTAGGTGAAGTGAGGTGCAGTGCCATGCATGGGGCCTGGCCTCAACTTAACGAGCCTTAGTGCAGTCTTTAACAAAAGGCGGCAATTTATGCATATTATTAGGAGAAATTATTTTCAATCACACCAAGAGTGCCTCGGCAAGTGTTACTTGCATGTATGTACATAAAATGAATCAACACATTCTTAATACAATACAAAAATTGAATTATAAAATGTTTTATTGTTGCAAACCATTGGGGAAGAGGTACATTTGCTGACATATATTATTATGTAATGTGTCTTTAATTTCATCTATCTACATACCGCCACCCAGCTATCCGGACATATTGCAAGAACAGCATATCGCACATACAGCACTACGTTCACGCCTGGCACAGTATTAAAGATGTGTGCAGTTGCTTGCTTTAATAATTAGGGCGAACACATGATCATAACGGTATTCTGTACTGAATTTATGATGTTGAAAGCTGTGAGCATGTTGAAGGGCAGTGAAGCGATAGAACCATGATTCCAGACAATCACAAGCCGTGTTTGCTATCTTGCTGCCCTGGGCCAGGGTGATGGTGAACTGATTATCAGCATTTGGTTCAGCCTGTTGAACCAAATATGCAATAAGCATGATGGCCATGACGGACCATACGCAAATGTCTGCATGATCTCCTTGCAAACAAGCTATGGATGAGCAGAGGGAATCTGTTTTGTATAGGTTTTTATTGTAAAGATTTCACTTTGATGTTGTTTGGCAGGTTCACGGCCCATATTTGCGGCGTTTGTCAACCAATCATAAACTTAAGGGATAGGTAATGCAAACAGAATTTCACAAACAAAAAATATTTTCTAGACATCCGCACATATTAGCAAGTTCACATATGACAATGCCGAGAAAAAAAAACGATAATAAACTGAAGAAACAAAATAATGTATATGTGAGTGCTGAGACTGCAAGATATTTTAATACTGAGGCCGCCTGGTTATATATGGCAGTATGAAACACAGATACAATGGATTTTTTCATACTGTCATATACTGAAAATTTTAAAGAAGACAAAGTGCAGCAGGTTTGCCCGACAATATCTCTTAGATTTGTTTTTCACAGTAATATAGTAGTACAAGACCTGGAGTCGTTTTATGAATATGATGCTAAAACTGTCTTCAGCTGCAATGCCGCAGCTGTAAGCAGGTTCAGCATTTACGATTGACTAGAATACAGACCAACACTGCAACTCATGAGCCAAATATATATATGTATTTATTTACGCATATATTTTTAACAGATTCATGTGCTTTCATGAAGCTGAACTCTATTCTGAAAAACTCCCGGTTTTTGAATGAAATTCCACAACTGTCTGCCAAAGTCAAAACATCTTCCCTTAAATCTTTTTACAAATTGGTGATTAGGATTGCTCCCAAATCAATTGTATACTCGGATGGTGGGATGCAAGTAAGTTAAGATAAATGAAAAAAAAAAACTAAGACATTATTTTTCACTCCAGTGTGACTATGCAGTCCAACTTTTCTGCATGACATATTAAACAATAAATTCTTACCTAAAGCTTTTATAGTATGTGCAAAATATTGTTACTATAAAAGGAAAAGAGGCCAGAGGAAATAGAACACAGAGAGGAAAAGAAAAACAGAAGTTCATCTATGAACGCTCGTGCTTCATTTGCTCTATTTACATTTCCACCGTTTGATCCTTCAACTTACAAAGCAGCCCATTGAAGCTTGCAAATAAGCTTATCGTTTTAAATTCGTGCTATAGATTAGCCCTGGAGGGCGGAAACATTGCACTGTAACAAATGTCAAGCACCTCGAAACAGTATTTCTCATGGTTTAGTGGTCAGGTCTGGAAAAAAAAAAGAGAAAACGAGTTCAAGTGTTTTTTTGTATCTAAGGAGGAGGGCTGCTGTGTTACTGTATGTATTGGGTGCCTTATTTATATGGAAAGTGGGCTTGACTTCAGTCTCCTCAGTGCAGTGCGTGATCTGGAGCTCTCATGTTATCGAGCCAGATAAAACGAGATCCTACAATTGTGATTCACAGGAGTCGAGGCTGACATCTGCCAAAAAAAAAGTGCCCACCACATAACTCAATCCCAAATTCTGCATAAAGAAGGCATCCAATGCACCTTATGAGCCAGTTGCTACAATCCTTCCATCCCGATAGTAAATACACTGCTGTAAAATTAGCTGAACTTATCTTGTGTCTTTCTTTTCGAAACTTGGAAAACTTCCATGTCAAAGGTAGTTTTCATAAATTTGCGGGCGACTGCAGTGCACACTTATAACGTTCAAGGATGCTTCATATAATATGGTAAAAAAATATTTGGTAGGATGGTAGCACTAGCCATTCTGTAATCCCCTTCCATGGAAAAAGTGATACAGGAGGTTATAGACGTACTCCACAGGCCACCCAATGGTACTCATTGAACGTCATTGCTGTTATGTTCAAATAGGAAGATGACATGAGATAAAGAACAGCGCACCAGGAATATACAGAGACAAATAACAAGAGCTTAGACACTGCAAAGACACAAAGGTGAGTGCAATCATGGAGTGCTGGCTGGAAAAACATCTCCTCTTTCTCTTGTGCTCCTCAACTTAGTGCAATCTCAAGACAAAGGTAGTTTCAAAGAACTGGAAGTTATCAGCGCAAGTTTCCGACCCCTCTAGAACCGTCTGGAATTTCCCGAAGCTGCGGTATTGACACTGCAAGAATGCTCAAGGTTCACTTGATGGACTAATGATGATCGCTAGAATACAACAGCAGGGAGAACACGGGTGATTCACGATATGATGTTGTATAGTCCATGTCATGCATTCATTTTGCTGCTTGAAGATCGTTGCACCACTTTATTAATTTCATATAAAGGTGCTAGATATAGAAGCTAAAACAGAAGCAATCTCTGTTGCAGGGATGTGAATATAATGCATAATGGTTTCTTACAGCAGCCTTTACTCGGCATAATTTGCTAGTAGTCAACGATAAATACATTTGTTTTTAAGTATGAGACATTCATTCATATTTACCTTTTTTTTAGGTCCGATCTTGCTGTTATTCACTTCATTAATAATTCTTCAAGGCTCCAGGTACAGAATAAAAAAGGAGTGGACCGCTGGAAAGTGACAATGGGAAAATCAGGAAAAGGACAATTCAGTGCCGCTCCAGTGAAAATGAAGCCTACTTTTTGCCCCTAAGTGAAAACTTTATTCTACTTATAATATTATACTAAACACTAAGTGAACTGTTGTAATCTCGATTACTATTTCACGCAGCGTGCGTCCACAGCTCCTCCAGGATGCTGAGAAACGGTCTCAGGGCTCTTCACACAGAGAGACAGCTGCAAGCAAAACATCAGAGCGCCACTTTATGACTGATGCCTATGAAAACCGTGAAAAGGACACCTAATTGCTGTACAGAGGCACAGATTTGCGCTTCATCATGACTATTCAATTGCACAGTACAACTGTCAGTATTGCCGCAAAGCATTGGCCGCTGGAGCCGAAACAATTGTTGCAATATGTTCGCTGCGACTAACAATACCTGGAGCGCAGTTTCATATGACTATTTCTGTCTGAGTGAGTGCAGTGTTGTTGTATCCGTATCTCTGTGTTTCGCTTTTTGCTGCGGCTAAGCAAAAGTGCACACAAAACATGTTGCTGTTTGCTTATCGCGGCAACTCCACATAGTGTGCGATCACTCGCTGGCCCTTCAAGTATTGCATCAAAGCTGCCGCTTGAAACAAAAAGTAGGAAAGGCAGAGCAACTGTCGGTTCAGAGTGTGTGCAAGGCTAGATTGCGAAATATTATGCCGATCAGAGTTGTTCAGCTTCTTGAGGCCGAGCTGGAAGTAAACGGAAGTAATTGAATTGAACGGACTTCACAAGTGACCATGCCACATTTCTTTTCACGGACTCGCTGTTCCCCATCCGTTAAGCTACACAGTTTAAAACACAACAGTGTACTTGCGCTGATTGTTATTATGTGGCGCGAAATAATACCGGGTTCTTAGAGTAATGTATACTGTTGAGCGACTAAGAAAGCACAGCGCTTTGCCGCGGAGAGAGGCTTTTTATAACGTTGTTATCTGCCTCAGGGCATAATAGAATATGCTCTAGGACTTATCTAGAGAAATGCTGTCGGCCTTCTCTAGAAATAAAGTTGTTTTCTTTGTTTCTTCGGTGCCTCCTCATCACTGTACGTCATGTGAAACCTTGCAAGAGGCCGATACAGCATGCGAATCCTAATACGTGTTTACCGCGGCGGCTTGCATCTCTCCGGCTGAACCGCTCAGTCGTTTGGGGTGAAACTGCACACGGTGCTTTGATCTTGCGGTATCTTTTATTTGCTCGTAGTAGGTCAGGTAATGGTGCTTAATTCGTTGCTCCTGCGTACAATGCGAACCCGCAATCTGCACCAGTATCAGGGGCCGAAAGCTGCAAACGCCGGCACACTATACCGCGGGTTCGCTCATCGCGCACGGCCGAGCTAATCTAATTTACTATAAGACAAACGTTTATACGATACAATCTTACTACCTGACAAAATGAGTTGGACGCAGTCAAGCCAAGAGTTGAGACGGTAGCATTTGAAATCCGCCACAGTATGATGCATGACAACAATGACTAACTCACTGCACATGTGAAACTGTCGTTTATTACGTACCAGCGTATGTTGTCCCCTTGACTCGATCCGAGGTGCGCATTTTTGTTTGGTGGACACGGGAATGGAGCGGTTGCCTCCAAGAATTCGCTGCACTACGTACGACGCGGTGCACTGGGGCATGGCATTTAGGGCTCCAACCTAATGCTGGAGACCAGTAAGCCGACTTCGAAGTTCAATTCGCGAGGGAGACACATGAAACGAGAACATACACAGGCAGAAAGCGCCCCGCAGGGAACTGAAACGAGGTCGCCGCGCGCGACCGCGCCGTGGTTACCGTGGTTACCGCGGCGCCCACGCGAGACCGGAAGTGAAAGGAAAAAAGCTTTCAAAAAAATGTTTCTATCTGCAAAACATTCTAATTTTCTTTCCTGATAACTAAAACTTAAACGTATTCCATTTTTTTTTGCATAATGGCTGCGTGACGTCGCAACGAAGCAGGCCAATAGTCATTTGAAAACGATAATACGTAGTAGCATTGCACAGAGGAGAATGAACACCTGAAAAGTCGACGGAAAGAGCGCCAACTTTCGAATATGATTGCGGGACCTGTACTGCGCGTAGAAGTGTTTTATTACGTTAAAATGTGTATCGCAGCATAATCTAGCGACTGAGATAGTTTGTGAGCAATGCCCGAGAGATGTTTGTGTACCCCTTTAACAGAACGTACCACAGAGGGGTGTAAGGAAAGGAACAGAGCTGTCTTAAGCTCCGGTAAATATCAACGGCCCGCTAAATTTAAAGCAGTGCCAGCAAAGTGTGTCCAGCCTGCCAAACGGGAAGCCCGCTGGCGACACTTTTATTACAGTTGACACTGCCCTGATGATGTGATGTCAGTGCAAATTTAAAATGGACGGGTGGTCGGAAATATTCCGAAGCCCAGTACTATGGCAGCTTTCTCTACGTTCTTTCGATCTCTTTCCCGTGTTCTCACAGTGGGGTTGAGGAGTTCATCCAGACGTACGACAGATACCGCTCCCTTCCATTGGAGCATCTAAAGAACGGCTTGAATTTTGCGCATGTAGTCAGAGGTTGGCAGCCATTGTAATCATGTCTAATGAGTGGTATACACTACAGGTTGTACAGACCTGCGCACCTACGTCTAGTCATGGTGACCAAGCAATCAAACGCTTGCATGAAGATGCAAAGCCGGCTATTGGGAACGTATGATATTGTTAAGGTTTATTTACGGAGTGATTCTGCACCTTAGACTGGTGCGTTAACCAACAAATGGTGAGTTTCCTCTTCAACCTCTATCCTGGAGAGCCTCTTTTTGCACTTTCTTGTTCTCTTCTGTGCGCATGCCTGACATTTCCCACTTCGCAGACGAAGCCCTTGGGCTGCCAGTCAGAGTCCCGAGAGTGGCAGCGCTTAATTCTTGCGACATTAAACACTTGTGTTTTCCGAGAGGGGCGACCTTGGGAACGTTCAACTCATTAATGCGTTTGAGCACAATACACGGGCCTGTGTAGTACGACAACAGCTTCTGGGACAAACCACGCTTGCGGAGAGGTGTCCAGAGCCACACTAAGTCGCCGGGAAGGTGGGGGACATCCTGATGCCGACGGTAGTAGCGCTGCTTAGAGCGGTCCTGCGAGGCCAGAGTGCGTAATCGGGCGACCCGACGAGCCTCTTCAGAGCGGCCGAGGGTGCTCGAAACAGAAGGCTCGGTGTCGAGAGAGAACGACAAATGGTGTCGAGAGAACGTCGTGGCGGACGGGAAATATGAGGACGGGAGACGAGGAGGAAAAATGGACTGTAAGAAGTCTCATTCTTCGAGATGTTATAGGCGTACGTAATGAATGGAAGCACATTATCCCCGTTCTTGTGCTGCGAGTCAACATACATCGCAAGCGTTCGTCAGTGTCCGCTTTGTACGTTCAATGAGGCCATTTGTCTGAGAATGGTACGGCGTAGAGTGACGCAACTGGCAAGTACAATAGCGTAGAAGCTGTTCCACAACATCTGCCGTAAATTGGCGGCCTCGGTCACTGATAATTACACGAGGAGGCCCATGACGCAGGACGACAGCGGAAAGAAGAAAGAAAGAGACGTCAGCGGCGGTGGCGGAAGGGTTGGCGGCAGTATCACAGTAACGCGTGAGATGATCAACGCACACGATGACCCAGCGATTGCCTTTGGACGACCGGGGAAACGGGCCTATGAGGTCAACACCCATTTGTTCATATGGTGTGGGCGGTGGTGTCACCGGATGTAAGTAACCCGGCGGAGAAGTCGTGGGAAGCTTGAAGCGCAGACACTGCACGCAGGAGTTCACGTAACGCTGAGTCGTTCGACGCATGTTTGGCCAGTTGAAACGTTTCTTAATGCGTGTAAGAGTCCTGGCAAACCCAAGTGCCCAGCTGTAACGTCATCGTGCATAGAGTGTAGAACAGAGGAGTAGAGGCTAGCCGGAACGACTAGCAGAAAGCGTGCAACGCCAGACGAGTAATTTTTTCGATACAGCAAACCATCGCGAATGCAGAAAGGGTTCGCAGATGGCGGATCACGAGCTTTTTCAAAATGTGATACCATGTCTTGATCTTTTCATTGTTCTTGCTAGAATGTGGCAAGATCCGGAAATTGTACGGAAACGGCGGCAAGGTAGTCGTCAAAGCTGTCATCGGAGAGGGTAGTTGCGAGGGTAGGCGTGAGAGGCAGTCAGCGTCAGCGTGTTGGCGGCCACTTTTGTACGACACTGTAAAGTTGAATGCCTGAAGGCGTAATGCCCAGCGGGCCAACCGACCGCAGGGGTCGCGTAGATTCACCAGCCAGCAAAACGAATGATGATCAGTGATGACTGTAAAGGCACGTCCATAAAGATACGAGCGAAACCGCTGTATGCCAAAAATGACGGCAAGGCACTCTTGCTCAGTCACGGTATAATTGCGTTCAGACTTGCTAAGGGTGCACTAAACGTCAGGCCCTTGTTGTTCTTCAAGTCTTCCGCACCTTTCTAAGGCGCTCGTCGATTCGGCAGGCAACGTGCAGTTCTCTCACACACACAATGAGATGTAGGACGACGAACGTGCAGTAACAAAACGAAAATTAACTTTATACAACACAAACACAAGATACAGAAAATTTATTTAGGCGAGGCAGTGAGACATCACACGTTACAAACGAGACTGTGTTAAGGACTAACTGCAAACTGAGCGCATCGCTCTTTTTACGACTTCTGAGTCGGGGCGTGCCTGCTATGCTGTCTTCTCCGAGAGAGAATCAAACATCAAACCAAGATCACAACTGGAACCGTCGATGGCTGCGCGGCGTGCTCCTAAATAGCCAGCGCAGAAGCTTCCAGGCGCGGAAGAGGAACGGAAAACAGCTTAGCGCTGCCAAAGCTATGCCTCTCCCCCTCGGCCCTCTGGAGAGGTGTCGAATTTACTCGAACATGGTCAGCACGCGCGGCCTTCCCGCGCTAAGCGAGGAGAAGGGCCCGGCCCGTGCGGGGAAATGCATGTGTGTTGTCTTGTAAACTGTGTACCTTAACGGGTTTTTTTACGCATATCTCGACCAGCGCATCACAACATTCATGCAATGCTCTATCTTTCGTTTATTCACGGACTTGTCATTTGAAATTACTACAGTACTAGAGACGCTGCGTGAGACACCTCACCATGCATACCGCTGCCCGAGGCGGTAGAATCTTCTAGTTCACTTCAGCGAAACTTCCGTGTCAATATGTTACTTCAGAGTAATTTGTGACCTTCTGGCCTTAGCACAATCCCTCCTCCATGAAGAAGCCAGCATTCTTCTATCCTTTCAGCACTAGCATCGTTACAATTCATATGTGATAAGCGCGAATTAAAACGTGCTCGCCGTTTCTTCTGAGCTCACCGAACTTTTACGCCAACTTTACGGGCAAACTCTCGCTCGCTGAAATGTCCGCTGCGCACATCATGAGAATTATCACCCGCTGATTTGCCCATTCAAATTTTAATTACGAAAGGAAAATTCTGTGAGCGTATGGTTCGGGTAGCAATGGGAGCTTGCGCCGAGTTCCCTTGCTTACGTCCGGGTGCAGAGCAGAAACGGACCATAGCAATAGCGTAAATAAACTTCAGCAGCCTCAGTAATGATACAAGATCAAAAAGTGCAAGTCTGGTACTCTATATCAACCCACACTACAGAAATAAACGCGACTATTAGCTTTTAAAACGCACAAATTCAATCGAGCGTCTGTTTCAGCAGCAGCAAGCGGAAACACGTGATCCCACTTTTTCCCCTAGGTCGACACTAGCGTCATTCGCTCCAGTGGTGGCGCTCGCGCCCAATATTTGGTATGTCCCGCAGAGCCAGGCGGGAAAGGGACAGCGAACCTCCGGCATTCTCTCCTGGTGCCACGAAGGAGGAACTGCGCGTGCTTGGTAGGCGTGATGAGGCTGTCCTCTTTTTTTGCGCAGAGATCAAGATGGCTTGCCACTGACTTTATTTGGGAACACAGCGCGGAACAGGACGCAACACAAGAGAACGAAGGTACACAGGAGGGAGCGCGGAACTAACAACTTTATTTTCGAAAGAAGGTGACCCGTATTTAAGCGGTGCCTCTCAGAACACGTAATCAAGGAAGGGAGCCAAACACTGCTGAAAAAACCTTTCTTGAAGAAAGACGACAACAAAAATGTTATGAGGGATACACTCTGATAAATAATTTCTGCTGCATGAAAGTTATCTCCAGTGCCGATAACAAAAACAGAGATGAACATTTAAAAGCAAAAAACACAACAATGTTTGTACAAACAAGAAAGTGAACATAGCACTAACCGCAAAAAAAAAGGTAAAAAGGTTTGAATGCTAGAAATAAAAACATTGACACCACTGTGAGCATAACGATAACAGGATAAAAGCCCAACAAAAAACACGGCCAAAACGTATCACCAATGATAAACGACTAAAAAACACAACCAAAAAAGTTTTCGAACTCTGTTAAAATCTATAGTATGTTGAGAAAAAGGTCACTTCTTTTTCTGACAGTAGAATTGAAGGCATGCTTACGCACTGATCATTCATACTTTGAATGCTGGCTGCTTCCATAATCTCACGTGTTACCTTATCAACGTGTCTCCCTATCACTGAGGTTTTTTCGAATTCTGCTAAGCATCTTCAATCCGCATGTTCACAATCCCTACAGTGAATGCCTAGATGGCGCGACTTTTGAACGGTTACACTATCGTTCTAGGTTTCTCGGTGGACGTCAAAGATCTTTATTATACCATTCCCCATGATGAACTTCTCAGATGTATCAGTGAATGTATAGATAATTTTGGCTCTGTTGCCTTTCAAAATGAATGTGGCATTCCTGTAGTAGGTTTCTTGGATCTTTTATCAGCGTACCTTCAATCAACTTTCGCCGCTTGGAATGACCATGTGTTTCTGCAGAAACAAGGTATCTGCATTAGATCTGTCATATCGCCGGTTTTAAGCAACCTATATCTAGCTAAACTTGACAATGCTATTAATAGACTGCTGGAAGGAACGAAGATCCTTAACGTCTTCCGGTTTGTTGATGCGTTTCTGGTGCTCTTTGAATGCTGTCATGATATGTTTAATCTGGAAGTAGAAGCAGCCCTAAATTTGTTTCCACAATGCCTGACACCCTTAGTTTTGACCCATGAGCGGCCCGAAAAAACGTGTTACAATTCCATGAACTCAGTCTAGAATTTAAGGTAGATCATAAATGTTGGTCATACAAACCCGGTGGCAATAAGCTCATCCTTCCGTTTGACTCAGCCCACTCTATGCTCGTAAAAAGGACTATTGTTCAAGCTGTTTTCAAAAATGCTCTCACAAAATCTTGCATTCACTGCACTGAAAAAAGTTTCTTAAGGCAGACAGCCAGATTGGAACAAGCAGGCTACCCTCCTAAGCTTTTGGCCTCAGTTGCTGAGGGTATGCTGATTGAGTCAAAAAGACCTTTAGCTGAAAGACAATGGTTGTTCAGAAAACATTTGGTTGTTCTGTCATACAAGCACCAAATTTGGCACAACCTGAGAAAAATTGAAAAAAAAGTTGGTGTAGAAGTAGTTTTCAGTGCCCCAGAGCATTTAGCACGTCTCTGCAATCGATTAAATAAACCTAAAAAAGTAAGGAACATTTGCACCACTCGCCACCAGCAGCAATTTTTTCATTGTTCTAAGTCGGTTATTTATTCCATTCCTCTCTTGCGAGAAAAAGTACATTGGTCAGACGGATCGTTGCTTAAAAGAGAGAATGAAAGAACACAAATACAGTGTAAACATTCAAAAGTCGCGCCATCTAGGCATTCACTGTAGGGATTGTGAACATGCGGAATCAAGATGCTTACCAGAATTCGAAAAAACCTAAGAGATAGGGAGACACGTTGATAAGCTAGCACGTGAGATTATGCCAGCATTCAAAGGATAAATGATCAGTGCGTAAGCATGCCTTCAATTCTACTGTCAGAAAAAGAAGTAGCCTTTCTCTCAAGATTGTATAGATTTTAAAAGATTTTGAAAACTTTCTAATTTTTTTGCTTGTGTTTTTTAGTCGTTTATCAATGGTGATCTTTTTTGGCCATGTTTTTTGTTGGGCTTTTATCCTGTTATCGTCATGCTCACAGTCCGTCAATGTTTTTATTTCTATCATTCAAACCTTTTTACCTATTTTCATTGCGGTTAGTGCCATGTTCACTTTCCCAGGCAGCACACCAACATCACACCAACCCCGGCCCAACGTCGGCAAAAATTGGTACCAACATTGGCGTAACACTGGTGTTTTTTAGAAATTACTACATTTTTATATATTGGTCCGGCTTATATGCCAACATTGCACCTGTCTTGGCACTGCCAACATAGGCTATCAGCTGGCCGTGCCCCCAGTGTCACGTATTGGCATGCCACTAGTACTTATTGGCACATGTGACATTGGCAATAAACCGGCCGCGCCGCTAGTATCACATATTGGTATTTATTGGCATGCAGCAAGTATTCATCGGCACACGTGGCATTGGCACTGCCACTGTTAAGCCACCTTTAGCGATGCAGTTATTTCACCCTTGCCCTTACTGCTGCCATTTGCTTAACTGTCACTCTGAGAATTGTGGTTTTCGTATGCAGTCATTTCCTAATATCACCTTGCATGTCATCTCCCTAAGGAGCCATAAAAACCATGCAATTAAATGAGGCAAGCAAAATTTTTTCCGAAAACATTTTATTGAGAGCTCATATACATGTACATGCCACAAGGACATCAGAGGGCCAAACTGCAGTGCAGGAGGCATTGGGTACAGGGTTAATATGGGAGAGGCTAGTAGGTGTATTTGGAAACAGGGCACTAAGCAGCACATGACCAAGGTAGTGCAGATAGAGGTGATGGGGTGCAGTGTGCATTGGCCATGATGGAAAGGGCTGGACATGTTGAGCAGGGTTGATGCACTATAGCCTTGTAGTGCAAAGAGGTGTTGCAGGAATAGGAGGCTGAGCATGGGTGCATTCCAGGGCAGTGTCCACCATGGATGGATAATGGCAGTGGACTGTGTTGAGCACGATAGTTGGCAGTGAAGGGTCAATGGATCAAGTGATGAGGTTGAGGGGGCGGGGGAAGCGCATGGCACAGATAGTAAGCTGGGCGCCCCGCAGGAAACAACCATTCAGGAACAGTTTGTTGAGGGGATTGGCCCGTGGATCTTACAAATTACATCTGCACAGAAGACAAGCAATATCACCATAAGATCTAAACTCACCTTCTCAACACTTATCCAAACACATATTCGAAGTCTGGGTGCTCTATACGATTGAGTACAAAATACAAAACCCCGCTATAGTAAAACCTCTTATATAGTAAAGTGAAACTGAAGTCCCAGTTCATCTTCCATAGGCAACTGTACATTTTCCCCCTTTATAGTAAAGATGTTTTTGGTAAAATTCGGTTAAAGTGCTTCTGGCCATGGCGACGACTTCCGCGCACTACCTAGAGTCGCGAGGCCAACACATTTTGTATCTCAAAACAGAACAATAACCCCGAGTGTTCGTTTTGGTGGCTTTACTACAAGCTGTAGCAGCAGTCAGAAGAAGCCTACAGCCTTGGAGCCGTGAGGGAAAGCGCGCAGCGCGAAGAAGAAAAAAGTAAAGCTGTCTACAAACATAGCAAGGAGGTGGCGTGTTCCATTCAGAAAGTAAAGGAGTAAAAGTGCAGCAAAAATAGGGACGGGAAGAAATGGGTCAACATTCACTGCAATGTGCAGCACAAATCATGAGGCAGTGGTGGAAGAAAGTGGAGGTGCAGCGAGTAAGGTCTTACAGCACTTGGGTGCCATGCGAATTTATTATTTATTGCCTTTTAAAAGACAGAAAGAGCAAAAAGGGACACCATGTTCATGCAAAGCTTTAGTTTTTACATGAAATCGAACTTGGTTGCATTCGTAATCACATCTTCATGCTTTAGATGTACATCCACAAGATGTAGAGAAATTTTATAATGAAAAAATCACACAAAGAGATGATAAAAGCGAGATGGAAGTTATTTAGGTTTTTTTCTTTAAGCAACAAGACGTGTTCAGTAAGTGCCTATTTAACTACTAGACAGCACTTTCAGGACCATGTCATCACAGACCACTGAGTAAAGACCATGATATTGCCGCGAAACCTTCAAAACAGTATTTGTTGTTTTTTTTTTCAGCCGCCGGCATACAGGCTTATCACTTTGATTCTGGACCGCGTATCAGTTCCGTAATCTTTGTTGGTTAATGCTCGATGTCGCGAGTCACACCTTTATCAGTTTTGTTGTAGCGCAAGATGCACCGAGATCTGTCTCGAAGGTTCCGGCCACTCGCGTGTCTTTCCACAGTGTTCCAGCCCGTGCTGGTAGCTGTTTGCGACGTTATCTACATTGTTCTGTGCAGCCTTTGTATTGAGCGTTGCCGAGTGTTACGAGCATTCTTTGTTCGACGATCGACGAGCGCGTTTTCTATCGCCGCCACCGAGTTGCTTAGTTCAGCCCAAATAAAGAGTTTCTTTAGTGCAATAATCGACCCTTCATTTTTGTCGTCGACCTCGTCACCACTACGTGACACTTGGTGGAGGTGCTGCCTTTGATCCTTCAAAGGAAGACCCAAGCCGTGTTCCTGTCGCCCTGGAAGACCAGCCTACAGGTCACCGAGCAAGCCGCTGACTTCAAGGCCTACAACCCGAACACGGTCTGCTGCCTGACCCCATTCGATCGCGGAAGGTATCGACGCTGACAATGGCTCAGCCTACAGCACCGGTTGTTTTCGTTCAACCCTGTGAGCGCCCTTGCTTCCATGGACGACCGGATGAAGATGCTGGAGATTGGATGGACCTTTTCGACCGTGTGGCAGAATTCAACGGCTGGAACGACGCTGCGAAACTCAGGTAGGTCTACTTTGTTCTTCAAGGACATGCCCGAGTTTGGTTCGAAAATCATGAGGCAGCTATGAAGTATTGGGACATTTTCAAGGAAATGTTTTTGACAGCTTTTTCAAGCGTCGTCCGAAAGGAAAGAGCACAGGCCCTCCTTCAGTCAAAACTTCAACTTCCTAACGAGCCTGTCCTGGCGTACGTTGAAGAGATGAAGCGCCTCTTTCGCCGCGCCGACCCTAACATGACTGAAGGTGAGAGAGTCAAATTTTTAATGCGAGGGGCCAAAGAATCGCTTTTTGCAAATCTTGTCCGAAATCCGCCAAAAACCGTGACGGAATTTGAAACGGAAGCATCTGCCATCGAGAAGACGTTGTACACCCGGATGCACCACTACGAGCGACCACTACAGCCAGACTACTCAAGCCACCACCCCAGCGCATCTGCGAGTGGAGAGAACCTTCGGGACCTGATCCGGGAAATCGTGCGAGAGGAGCTCCGCCGATTGATGCCATCATCGCAACAGCAGCAGGTGGCGACGCTCGCGGACGTCGTCCGTGAAGAAGTCCAGCAGGCGCTGGGCGTTCCTCAAGCGACGGCTTCGACTATTCCAGCACAAGAGGCAACAGCAATGAATTACACTGGTGCTTTACGTCGCCCTGCGCCCCGACGTGATGACTTTCCGAACCCTCGCCGCTACCATCCTGTTCCTGAAAACCGCCCCTTGTCCCCCACCCGCCAAGCATACCAACGGCCCCTAAACCCCAGGAAGTGCGACGCCTGGAGGACTGCAAACAACCGGCCATTATGCTTCCACTGCGGTGAGGCCGGCCACATTCTGCGCCACTGCCAGTACCGACGCATCGGTCTCCGCGGATTTGCAGTCGACGCTCCACGATCACGCCAAGGTGAACGACCACAAGAAATTGACAACTATCTGCGTAGCGGTGAGATTGCGCCACCAAGCGGTCGGTTCAGATCTCCATCGCCATACAGGGCCCGCTTTGCGTCGCCAGGCCGTACCTATGATGAGTATGCGCGGAAGGTCCCCAAGCCCGCGCAGGGGAAACTAAACAGAGCAACCTTTGGAGGTGAGGTTGCTCAACGGCGAAAAGACGAACATCCTCCGCCGTAGGCGACCACTAACGACGACGCAACCATTTCATCGCCGCTCCACACGACACCGACGACAACACGACCAGAGTGCGAGCCGACACCGCCGCCCAGCGAAGTAACAACGGTATGCCCCGGCCAAGACCTGAAGAAACGACGGACAATGCGAGGACGCGAACAAGTGACCTTGAAGTTGATATCGACGGTCCCAGAGTCACTGCCTTAGTAGACACCGGAGCTGACTATTCATTCATTAGTGGACCGTTAGCCTCTCAGCTCAGAAAAGTTACCACCGCTTGGGATGGCCCACTGATTCGCACCACAGGTGGCAACCTGATTATTCCATCGGGACGATGCACTGCAAGAATAACCGTAAATAAGCGTACTTACCCCACCAGCTTTGTTGTCATGCAGCAGTGCTCCCGCGACGTGATTTTAGGCATGGACTTCCTAAATGAACATAGGGCTATCATCGACCTGCGATCCAAGCTCATCAAGCTCTCTGCAGACAAAGCCATTCCTGCTGCGACAACATCGATGCAACACATCCCTCTAAACGTCCTCGATGAAGAATTGACCGTCCCGCCCCGATCAAGCATCGCAGTCTGCGTAGGTAGCGCAAACATCGAACCCGCTGAAGGCATTGTCGAAGGAAATGTCCAATTGCTCTTAAAACAATGTGTCGGTATCGCAAGAGGCATCACGAAATTCCTAAGAGGTCAAGCTCAGGTTCCGGTAACAAACTTCACCGAAGAATACCGGCATCTCAACAAGGGCACGACGATCGCTTTTCTCGACGAATTAGCTGACCTCAAAGATGTATTCGCCCTCCACGACCAAACGCTGGAAGACGCACCGGACCTATTCCGTCAGCCCACATTTGACATCAACCCGGCATTGACCCACAACAGGAAAGACCAGATTCTCAGTCTGCTTCGAAGCTACGGGGAGTGCTTCTCATCGTCATCGAAGGTACGACAAACACCACTGGCCAAGCACCGCATAATAACGGACGAAGACACCCGACCTCTGCGTCAAAGCCCTTATCGTGTATCGCCGCGAGAACGCCAGGCCATTCGCGATCAAGTTGAGGAAATGCTGCGTGATGACGTAGTCCAGCCATCGAACAGCCCCTAGGCGGAACCAGTCGTTTTGGTGAAGAAGAAAGACGGCACCCTTCGCTTCTGCGTTGATTACCGCCGCTTGAATAGCATAACAAAGAAGGATGTCTACCCGCTTCCCCGCATCGACGACACTCTCGACCGGCTCTGCAATGCAAGGTACTTCTCATCGATGGACCTGAAGAGCGGATATTGGCAAATTGAGGTCGACGAAAGAGATCGCGAGAAGACCGCATTCATCACACCGGACGGCCTTTATGAATTTAAGGTGATGCCATTTGGCCTCTGCTCCGCACCAGCCACATTTCAACGAGTAATGGACACAGTCTAGGCAGGCTTGAAGTGGCAAATTTGTTTGGTATATTTGGACGACGTTGTTGTCTTCTCGTCAAACTTTGAAGACCACCTAAAACGACTACAGACAGTGCTGGAAGCCATCAAGTCATCGGGGTAACGCTAAAAGCAGAGAAGTATCACTTCGCCTACGAAGAACTCCGATTCCTAGGTCACATCGTTAGCAAGGACGGTATTCGCCCAGACCCGGAGAAAACAGCTGCAATCGCACAATTCCCACCACCTGCCGACAAGAAAGCTGTGCTCCGATACCTTGGGCTGTGCGCTTATTATCGACAATTTGTCAGAAACTTTTCGCGGATCGCCGAACCGTTGACGCAGCTTACAAAGGCTGACGTACCTTTTAAATGCGAAGCGACACAAGAACAAGCCTTTGACGAACTTAAGCGCCGCCTGCAATGCCCTCCTGTACTTGGCCACCTTGATGAAAACGCCGAGACCGAAATTCACACCGACGCGAGCAGTGTAGACCTAGGAGCCATGAATTCTCGTCCAGAAGAGTGCCGGACAGGAAAACGTAATCGCCTACGCTAGCAGGTCCCTCACAAAAGCTGAAGTCAATTACTCGACGACCGAGAAGGAGTGCCTTGCGATCATCTGGGCTACTTCTAAGTTTCGTCCATACCTATACGGCCGACCATTCAAGGTGGTAAGCGACCATCACGCGCTCTGCTGGCTGACTAATTTGAAAGATCCTTCCCGCCGCCTTGCCAGATGGAGCCTACGACTTCAAGACTTTGACATGACTTTAGTCTGTAAGTCGGGCCGGAAGCATTCCGACGCAGACTGCTTATCCCGCGCTCCCGTCGATTCTCCCCCGAAGGACGATGACGACGACGCCTTTTTGGGACCGGTAAGCGCCAGCAGTTTCGCAGAACAACAGCGATCAGACCCTGAGCTGAAAGCGCTAGCCGATTACTTGGAAGGAAAGACCGCTTCCCGTCCTGGTGTGTTCAGGCGACATTTATCATCCTTCACGTTAAGCAATGGCCTCCTCGTGAAGAAGAACTTTGCACCAAGCAAGACCGCGCAGCTTCTCGTAGTGCCTAAATCCCTTCGGCAAGAAATTCTGCAGGCGTTGCACGATGAGCCCACAGCAGGCCACCTCGGATTTGCGCGCACGCTGCATCGAATCCAGGAGAAGTATTACTGGCCGCGACTGCCTGCCGAAGTTTCCCACTACGTGAAGACGTGTCGTGAGTGCCAACGACGCAAGACGCCGCCGATCAGACCAGTAGGACAACTAAACCCGATTCCGCCCCCAATCCTGCCCTTTTAACAAATTGGGATAGATCTCCTCGGCCCCTTTCCATCTTCGTCTATGGGTAACAAGTGGATCATCGTGGCCACTGACTACCTTACCCGTTACGCCGAAGCAAGAGCACTACCAAATGGTACCGCGGCATAAGTCGCCAAATATTTTGTCGAACAAATTCTCTTGCGACACGGCGCCCCAGAAGTGCTCATCACGGACAGGGGAACGGCGTTTACGGCAGAGTTGACGCAAGCCATCCTTGAATACAGTCACACAAACCATCGACGAGCAACTGCGTACCATCCCCAGACCAATGGCCTTACGGAGCGCCTGAACAAAACGATCGCGGACATGATCGCTATGTACGTCGACCCTGAACACAAGACCTGGGACGCCATCTTGCCGTACGTGACCTTCGCGTATAACACGACAGTCCAGGAGACTACCAGAGCGACCCCGTTTAAGCTTGTGTACGGCATGAAGCCAACGACGACGCTCGACGCAATGCTGCCGCAAGTAACCAGCGAAGACAACCTGGACGTCGCCGCCTACGTGCAGCATGCAGAGGAAACCCGACGACTCGCACGGCTGCGTATTAAAGACCAACAGCGCACCGACAGCCGACGATACAATTTACGACGACGCCACGCAGAGTACAATCCAGGAGATCAAGTGTGGGTTTGGACACCAATTCGCCGTCGCGGATTAAGTAAAAAGTTGTTGCGTCGATACTTTGGGCCATACAAAATCCTTCGCCGCGTCGGACCACTGGACTATGAAGTCATTCCCGACGGAACGTCAGCATCACAACGGCGACGCGCACGCCCAGAAATTGTACATGTACGACTGAAGCCATATTACGCACGCGCGTTAAAGAATCTGTGGTGTTTAAACTTCGCAGTGTTTATGTTTAAGATTCTTTGTTTTGAAACATCGAGGCGATGTTTTTTTAAGGGGGGAGTAATGCCGCGAAACCTTCAAAACAGTATTTGTTGTTTTTTTTAACAGCCGCCGGCATACAGGCTTATCACTCTGATTCTGGACCGCGTATCAGTTCCGTAATCTTTGTTTGTTAATGCTCGATGTCGCGAGTCACACCTTTATGAGTTTTGTTGTAGCGCACGATGCACCGAGATCTGTCTCGAAGGTTCCGGCCACTCGGGTGTCTTTCCACAATGTTCCAGCCCGTGCTGGTAGCTGTTTGCGACGTTATCTAGATTGTTCTGTGCAGCCTTTAAATTGAGCGTTGCCGAGTGTGACGAGCCTTTTTTGTTCGACGATCGACGAGCACGTTTTCTATCGCCGCCGCCGAGTTGCTTAGTTCTTTTGCGGGCGCAAGTCAGCTCAAATAAACAGTTTCTTTAGTGCAATCATCGACCCTTCATTTGTGCCGTCGACCTCGTCACCACTGCGTGACAATATAGTAAATATTTTCTCTGGCCTCCGTGGCTTTACTATAAAGGGGTTCTACTGTATATATGAAGATCTATTGCCACACATTCTTCTTTTAGAGTACTTTGCGACAGATTTCTGGGCCTGTAAGGGCATGCAGCATCTTATGACGTAGCGATGATAAACATATATGCAAAATAATATCCATTCCAGGTACAAAAGAGAGATATTTGGAAGGAAAAACCTGCTTCCGGCAAACCGATGACTTCAGGTGGATGCTTAGTGTTCATATAGAATTGCAGTTCCTGAAAATATGACGGTTCAGGCTCCAGAACTTTCAAATTTTAAAAAATTCTTAAACATTCCTGCAATAGACAATATCGATTAGTAAGCATGCAAAACTGGATATTTAAGAACACATTAAAGAATATTGTTCTGCAGTACACCAGTTACAGGCACGCATACATTACTGCGGCCAGAATAAAGAAGTAATTGCCCTGACAGAATCAATGAAGCTATCTTCAATCAGATAACTGAGGGAGATGTGTACATCGCAGATATTCTCAAGGCTGTGTACGCATATAATATTCTCAAGATAACCGTACCATTTCAAGATCCAGCTTTTGAGTTTTCACATATTTATTGCTTGCTGCATTCTACTATAAACAATTGCCTTACTTGTAATGTACCAAGGAATAGTTTTCATAATGTGCTCATTATAAATTAAAGACACCAGAACAACATGCACACAAACAAGAAATGAAGACCGGGACAGAGCGCCATTCACAACTGATTTATTGGCACAATAAAGTACATATATATCTCACTGCCGGCATATGCGCATATGCATGTGGCAGTTCACTAAACCGTCTGACTAGACATGACAATAAAAAAAATCGGGGGATCATTTCTACTTTTATTAAGACATCCAAAAGCTTTTTTGTTGTTGACATAGCAATCAGAGACTGCGGGAGTTTGGCAGTTTTATACGTCTTATTTCGTTTGGCAGTTGCAAGGGGATGTAGAAAAAGAAATATGAGTAAGGAATATAAGGGGTGACAACATCCCGAAATGAAACTAATGAACCAATGATGCACACTGCGTATCTGAAATTACGTCACTGCTAACATCAAACACAGAAAATCGTCCTTGAGTATGACAAATTTCAAGCCCAGGAGGTGAGTTGGTTGTGGGCAGGTAGTTGGAAAAGGGCAGTCCCCCTGAGAGGTAGGCGGCAAGATCACTGCCACCCATTATGGGGAAAGCCCTCGCAATCGTGCAGGCAAAGGTGCACATATATAAGAGCAATAAATGCACAAGGAATGCACGCCTGAATGAGCAGCTGCACTAATCATTTCCTTTTGTCTTGCAGCCCACCCCTCCTGCACTGTAAGCAAGTCTGCTCTGTTTTCCGAACACAGAAACATATGCAAAAACAACCCGAATGTTCTCTAAAATTTACAAAATTTGAACGAGTATTGCATGATGATCTCCTTTCTGCAAATGTCTTGCTCTAGGGTTACAGAATAAATTCGTTGCAGCTGCGAATAAAGCGAGTTGGGGAGAGAATTATTTATAATTGTCACTTTGAGCAAAGTAAATAGCCTGGTTTAGATCAAAGTAATATTACATCTACATGGCTGAAGCCAGTGTAGGCAACCCGAGATCTACAAGCAGTCAGTAACTGCATGTCTGTATGAACAAATACATACAGTGCAGGCAGCAGTAATGAAGGGAGAGTGGAAGGCAAATAACCTGAGCAATACTGAATGGCTTTCTTTTCTGCAACCTCAATACAGGCTTCCTGGGAATTCTTGTAATGCAAGCATAATCAAGTATGTTAAATATTCCATCACTTAAAGCACCTGCACTCCCGTGTTTGGCAATTGACAACTACTTCGTCAGTTCAACAAGCTATGTCTGTTGTTGTGCTATTACACCACAGGTTCACTCAATCATGCCTCAACTTGAAATAGTCACATACTGTTGAAATAAAGCAATGAAATTTAGCACCAGTTATTAAAGCACTGCCAGGGACATGAAGGATATTATTTTCTGCACTCTGCGGGCAAGACTTCTGAACAAGTAAGTCTTGAGCTAAAAAGCCAGAAAAAGTCATATAGCATGCAATCATATAGCAAAAAGCCAGCAGAGCATTTAAAGCCTTTATATAATGCAAAACAAAGGCAATGTGTCATACCTACCGAGGCAATGTTTCCTTACACATCGCATGTTTCATGGCAAGGCTCCCACAGTTGTTGACAGGTTATGCAGCTCCAAAATGTTGACGATGTATGCCTCCCATACAGGCAGCATCCCTTTGATGGCAGATCATTGCTTGTGCAAAAGCAGTGCGATGATACAAGTGGAGCAGCTGGACTGCGGGCGTTATAGAGCAAAGAGCCCTAAATGCAAGGAAAGAAAGTCTCCATTAAATCGATGCCTCTAAATCATGATAACAGCATACCACGACTCTTCTCTGTTTAGTTAATCTATAATTTCAGTTGAAAGTTGTCTCAAAAAAATGGACTGATTGCAACTCTATGTTACACGTGGTATAGCATAGCTGTGCCAGGGCGGTGGGACGATCAGTTAGCATAACGACCGGAAAATGCATACTGATGTTTCATGCAGTCTTGGCGCTGGAGCAAAGTGTCATGGTGCAAAGAACAAAATTAAAAGCATGCACGGGCGCCAAACGTGTGCTACACAACCGTCGCGACTAGAGGTGTGCACGGGCATAAATTTTGAGCCCGACCCGGGCCTCATGCTACAAACCAGAACCCGGCCTGGAACTGAAATTGCCTGAGCCCACCCAGCGCTCACACTTAAGGCTCCGGCCCTGCTGGACATGCTATAGCAGAGCAGTTGCAAAACCTACAAGTCGGCGTCCCTGTGAGGCAGGAATTCGTGCACAGTGGCGACAGAACCTGATTCAGGGATAATAGTTAGGCGCAGTACATGCATCTACCACAGACCACGCTGCTTGGGATGCAGTTCCCCACGCACAGGCCATTGTCAGAGAAAGGTTTTCGGGCATTCTTAACACTTGAATAATGGGGGGAGCACTGTCACCCTAGGAGTGAAGAAATAAAATTTACAAAGGGGACGCTAACCGGAGAGGGTAATAGTGGGGCGACAATGCGCACGCGAGTAATACTGTGACGAATGGGCAAGAGGTGCGGGAATTACCCTACCCGTCAGGCGATGTGCGATCACTGTACCCAACTATTACCCCAAAGTCTATGCTACCATTGTGCAGGAATGTCTGCCGCACCGTGAAGCTGACGTGTAGGTTTTGCAACTGATCTATTGCAGCTGAAGCAACCATACAGAAAGAAAAAAATAGGCGACAATTCCTGGCGATGCATCGCGCGAAGACGACGCCAACGCCTGTCGTTGCCGCTGGTGCACATCGCACAGAGCGAAGGACCTCAGCGACAGAGACGCGTTTTCAGCCTTGCTTTGTTAGCGCCGCCTCTTCGTTTGGTAAATGAGTATAGTTATGCTATATCCAGTTTCTTGCACTAAAAAGCAACACTTATGAAACTTCTTGAAAAGCGTCGAGCCCCCCCCCCCCAAAAAAAAAAAAATAAATAAAATGCTCCCAGCGCAGCGGCGTGCTATCATACTGCGATGCAGACATGATTGAAAGCAGTGGCGTTTTTCTGCAACTTTCGAAAATTAGCAATATCTAGCCACACTAGTCTTTTTTGTTTTACAATACTACCCTACCAAGCTTTTACTAAACCGTCTCGATGCGCTCATATATGCACGGAGCAGACGAAATGAGCGTCTGCAGGATTTTCGCTCATACCGGAGAAGGAAAACAAACTTTGCATGCAAAAAAAAAAAAACAACTAAGGTGAGTACCCCAAAGCCTTTTGCGACTGGCTGACTCGCGAGCTGGTTCCAGCATCATGAGCGGTTTTCTAAAAACCCAGAACCTGGGCGACAGCGCCGAGCGGCAATGCTTTAGCGGTCCTCTGCGCACTGCGCATCGTGCTGCCGCGCGACTCATGCGGTTAGCGTTTTATCGCACCAGACACGACAAAATATGCTTTTGCCCGGATTCCGCCCGAGGTCACCCGAGGTAACCCGAGCGGCCGAGCCACGCGACGGCAATACGCCGTTCCAGCCAATGTAACGCCGTGAATATCCGAAGTTGGCTATTAGGGCTACGATGCCACGCAGTTGTGTACTTTAGGAAATCAGTACTCTGCAAAACAGTAACGGTTTAACTTGAAATAAGCTGCAAAATGATCGGAATCAAGTCGCGCACACTTGAGAACCACTTTTGAAAAGTTAACAACGTAAGAAATATGCTAAAAGAAGACAAATTTCCCTAGCACATGGCTTGCACAGCCTGCAGCAACAATGAAATGTAAGACAATGCTTGTAATTTAAAAAATGTTCAATTTAAGAGGCTAATATTTTGCTCCAATATACACAAACGCTTTGTGAAATCTGAATGAAAAAATTGAAAACTTGCATGGAATATTTCTTGAAGAAAGAAGCATTTTCCGTGTGCGGTGCCACCGAACGTCGCACCGAGCGAACGAGTGGCCGTTGGATGAACGAAAGAACGGAGCGCCCTCTTTGAAACAAAATACAACTGTCGCCGCCATGCCGGCTAAGCGATTGTCGCGTCATCCTTCGAGCTTTTTAATAATCGCTTTTTCAGCAGCAGCAGCATAGATGCGCTGCTGCTGCTGCTGCTCATCTATGTAGGGCCACGGCCGCTCAATGGAGGCGCACTTGGGTGCGGCCCGTTACGGCCCGTCGCGTCGCCCAGAAGAGCCGTATTGCGCCTAGTTCTCATCGCGACCGCTGCGGCGCCACCGCTCCGGGACGAGTCCGGGCGGAGAGCTGCGCGCAGCGGCCGTGGCTGTGCTTTCGTTTCGGCGTCCGCGTGGTCGGCGCTTGCTCAATTTGGGATTATGAACGGCGTTTCACACATTATGTGATGCTACGTGCAAGTTTGATATTGATAAGGTGATATCGGCATGTCATCATCACTGAGCTTTTCCAAGTCATTCGTGGTCTTCCGTTTACAACGAGAATCGAGGCAGTCGTGTGCTTCGCTGAGTGGGCACCCATTTAGTTGCGTTTCAACCACTGTGATAACTTATTAGATAATGCCGCGAAACCTTCGAAACAGTATTTGTTGTTTTTTAACAGCAGCCAGCATACAGGCTTATCACTCTGATTCTGGACCGCGTATCAGTTCCGTAATCTTTGTTTGTTACTGCTCGATGTCGCGAGTCACACCTTTATCAGTTTTGTTGTAGCGCAAGACGCACCGAGATCTGTCGCGAAGGTTCCGGCCACTTGGGTGTCTTTCCACAATGTTCCAGCCCGTGCTGGTAGCTGTTTGCGACGTTATCTAGATTGTTCTGTGCAGCCTTTAAATTGAGCGTTGCCGAGTGTGACGAGCATTCTTTGTTCGACGATCGACGAGCACGTTTGTTTCTATCGCCGCCGCCGAGTTGCCTAGTTCTTTTGCGGGCGCAAGTCAGCCCCAATAAAGAGTTATTTCAGCACCATCACGCCTGTGTTTTCTTTTGGCGTGTACGGCCTTGTCACCGCTACGTGACATCTGGTGGAGGTGCTGCCCTTGATCCTTCAAGCGAAGACCTCAGCCTTATTCCTGTCGCCCTGGAAAAACAGCCTACAGGTCACCGAGCCAGCCGCCGACTCCAAGGCCTACAACCCGAACACGGTCTGCTGCCTGACCCCATTCAATCTCGGAAGGCATCGACGCTGGCAATGGCCCAGCCGGCAGCACCGGTTGTTTTCGTCCAACCCCGTGAGCCCCCCTGCTTCCATGGACGACCGGATGAAGATGCGGGAGATTGGATGGACCTTTTCGACCGTGTGGCAGATTTCAACGGCTGGAACGACGCTGCGAAACTCAGGCAGGTCTACTTTGTTCTTAAAGGACATGCCCGAATTTGGTTTGAAAATCACGAGACTTCTTTCAAGGATTGGGAGATATTCAAAGCACAGTTCTTGATGGCCTTTACAAGTTCAGTCCGAAAAGAAAGAGCCCAGGCCCTCCTCCATCGACGAACAACTGCGTACCATCCCCAGACCAATGGCCTTACGGAGCGCCTGAACAAAACGATCGCGGACATGATCGCTATGTACGTCGACGCTGAACACAAGACCTGGGACGCCATCTTGCCGTACGTGATCTTCGCGTATAACACGGCAGTCCAGGAGACGACCAGAGCGACCCCGTTTAAGCTTGTGTACGGCAGGGAGCCCACGACGACGCTCGACGCAATGCTGCCGCACGTAACCAGCGAAGACAACCTTGACGTCGCCGCCTACCTGCAGCGTGCAGAGGAAGCCCGACGACTCGCACGGCTGCGTATTAAAGACCAACAGCGCACCGACAGCCGACGATACAATTTAAGACGACGCCACGCAGAGTACAATCCAGGAGACCAAGTGTGGGTTTGGACACCAATTCGCCGTCGCGGATTAAGTGAAAAGTTGTTGCGTCGATACTTTGGGCCATACAAAACCCTTCGCCGCGTCGGACCACTGGACTATGGAGTCATTCCCGACGGAACATCAGCATCACAACGGCGACGCGCACGCCCAGAAATTGTACATGTTGTACGACTGAAGCCATATTACGGGCGTTAAAGAATCTGTGGTGTTTAAACTTTGCAGTGTTTATGTTTAAGTTCCTTTGTTTTGAACATTGAGGCTATGTTTTTTTAAGGGGGGAGTAATGCCGCGAAACCTTCGAAACAGTATTTGTTGTTTTTTAACAGCAGCCGGCATACAGGCTTATCACTCTGATTCTGGACCGCGTATCAGTTCCGTAATCTTTGTTTGTTACTGCTCGATGTCGCGAGTCACACCTTTATCAGTTTTGTTGTAGCGCAAGACGCACCGAGATCTGTCGCGAAGGTTCCGGCCACTTGGGTGTCTTTCCACAATGTTCCAGCCCGTGCTGGTAGCTGTTTGCGACGTTATCTAGATTGTTCTGTGCAGCCTTTAAATTGAGCGTTGCCGAGTGTGACGAGCATTCTTTGTTCGACGATCGACGAGCACGTTTGTTTCTATCGCCGCCGCCGAGTTGCCTAGTTCTTTTGCGGGCGCAAGTCAGCCCCAATAAAGAGTTATTTCAGCACCATCACGCCTGTGTTTTCTTTTGGCGTGTACGGCCTTGTCACCGCTACGTGACAATATTACACTCTTGAAATCGGGACACGGTTTGGGGCCATTTATTCAGCGCGCACTTTTCTGGAAACTTACAATTGAGGACGTAGCGTTCTACATTATTGTTCAGCCAATTCCTCCGTTTTCACTGGAAATAGTATTCAAGTGGGTACCACCACCTAAACATACTAGCTAACACAAACTGTCGCAAAAGAAACAACACAAGACAGCCAGCTCATCGACGCGCCCACAGGCTCAGGCAATTGTTTTTTTTTTTTTGTTTGATTATGAAGTCGCGTGAAGCACAGAAGGCACGCAAGCTTATTTTACAAGCGAAGAACTTTCCTCGAAAAAGGTTTATATACAAGCGTGATTTTTTTCCACTGTCAGATTGAGGTTACCTGTCCAGTTGGTCAGCAGTGGTCGCATTAGTTTGGTTAGGTCCTTAGTGTGACTGTGGTCTTCTCTCTCGCAAATCAACTCCGGAAATTGCACAAAATAGGGAAGTAGGGATGAAATTAACATGTTGCATCGCTTCTGCTTGTTCTGACCTCCGGGCTCTTCATCACCTTGCTAACAAAGGTGCATGGTGATTTTCAGATACCTTAGGCGTCCGTCATCAAGAATTTTGATGAGTCGAGGGTTTTGCAGGAATCACAAGGCAGAAAGTTAATAAATGGATGGGAACTAATAAAATAAAATTATCGACACTCTAAAGTAAGCACTAGAAGTTATTTAAACTTTGGTAATATACAAATAATGAAAACACGGGCCGGCACTGAAAACAGAATAAATAAAAGTGTTTCATGACATTCTGTAAAAATATTCATACTTTCTCTTCAAATGGACGTGCAAGGTAACCAGCCAAGAATGCATTTCGTGCTGTCAGCTGCTGGTTCACACCACACGTGAATGAATCCAAGCTGACTCGAAAACTCTCGCAGCAGACGTGATGGCAGTTGGCAAGGTACGACTTTCATAATCACGAATTCCAAGTTTTATAGCTGCATTTGCAGACCGATGCTTGCAAGATGCCAACCTGCACAAAGCATGACAAAATATGTATAACATCAGTCGATATATATTTTTTTTTTGCTAGTGGTACCTTCAGTATTTTCTCCGAGGTAAAAACTGCAGCCCTTGCGTCAAGTTTGTCGTTCCTGCCTTTGAATTGCCTCAGGCTGCTAAAAAGCGATACTATAGACCCGCTTTCAGAGCCTGCTTTAGGGCGTATCGGAAGCTGAAAATAAGATTCGGTTAAATGCAATGCACTAGTAAGGCACACAGAAGACATTGTTGTAAGGTACTTGATGTGATCAAGAAGATACTTAATTTGCGCCACTGTGGATCTGATTGTCATGATTGTTGCTTCGTACGCTTGCTTGGTTAGCCTTTGCTTTGAAGTGCCTCCTTGGACCTGAATTTCTTTGATATGGCAAAGTCCAACTCTAACCAAGATAGTCGCTCGTCATCTGACAAATAGAGTGGCTCCTCATGGTGTCTCCATGGCTTCCCTTATGCGATGTTGGGCAAGGCATACCATTTTGATATCATCGTCATAAAATTGATCGTGGCGCAGCTATCTTGAAACACACATGCTTCAGGATGACACAGAGGGTTGTCCAGGGGGAAATGAAGTGTAGCTATAACAAGTGGGGAAAATAAAGCCATTGACCTGCGCACATTAATTTTTTCAAGGTTGTTGGCTCAACATGAGCCCACGTGAGTAACTTAACTTGTAATGTGGGCAGTTCGGGAACACGGAGGGGACAGCTGAAGGAAGCAGGATCTTCAGTTTTTTGTTCTTGTAATCGTCATCTGTGAAGTGTAGTGACTATACCAGTGACTAGTCACTCGGCTCCCACCGGCTTCCTTTTCCATCCTAGCCCTCCCGAGATATGTTTTTCAGCCATGCTGCTCGACGTTGTGAATCGCACGGGAACTCATGGTAACCGATCTTTTCTTGTATTCGTGGTGCACAGCGGCACACAGCAGTTGTCCTGCATGGTGCTGCATACGCTTAGGACGTTGTTATGCTGAGTAGTCAAAACGATAACACGCGCCAACCCAGCCAGCGCGCTCTTTCCGCGTCGTCTGCTCGTCCGTGCCGGTGGCGTCTTGTCCTGGAGTGGTGGCGCCCCCGCGGAGAATGACGGCGGAAACTGTAACTTCTCCCAATACGCACTTCCCCAGCCATTGAGGCGCGACGCGACGGGCCGCACCAAGTGCGCCTCCATTGAGCGGCCGTGGTTGGTAGGGCTCTGTGCCAGCTGCGAAGCGCATCGTCGCCCTGGAGAGGCGCCTAGCTGTTTTGTTTATAACACCCAAACCTGTTCAAGTTGTATTGTGTGAATGCTGTGTTCTACTACGAATAGTTTGCTCACTTATAGCATACCAACGAAAATGCTTTCATACAATAGTGCTCAATCGAGTGGAATATTTCAATCACACTGAAATGAGAATTTGAAGCAAGTTTGTTGAAAATTATTGAGCTATGCATCTCAGTACCACGATTTGCCACCTCTTTATAAGCTATTTGAATACGATGCTTACATTGTTTCTCATATATCCTCACCGTCAGCATCATTCTATCTGCTAGATTAGTCGTTTGTTGGCCCGATTCATCAGGCCCTTGTTTCTTTCTCACAGTTTAGTTTCTTGCGTATATTTCATTGGCCAAGAAAATGCGGTAACAGCACATTTCTCTATGCAACCTGTTATGAGAGCCCGGAAATATTTGAAAGAAGTCTCCAGTCTGTTAGCGTTCGTGTTTTTATTACTGTGCAATTCCTTCCCCTGGGTGGCGGCCGTCCGCCCCTTGGACCCTGAGTGGTGCGTCGACCCGTCCACCGTTTTGGCGCACCTGCGTGGATTTCGACGCACGCATGCAACCTCGGACCTTGCACGCATCGCATGCGGTGAGAGAGTGCGATCCGGGGAACGACAGGAGTGCGAAGTGCGCGAGGACGGGATTGAGCTGTGCGTCAGCACGGAGAGCAGGCGCTGGAAAACTGCGCGAACGAGTGCGTGCGAAACAAAGATGTGTCATTATAATCCAGTTATTAATACACCCATTGTACCTTTTCGTATTTTATTTCTGTTTCCAGTCTTTTCTTTCACATTTTTTTTCGTTCTAATGCGAACAAGTCAGTTTGCATGTGGGTATCTTGTCTCCATACACAATATTTCTAAAAAAGAAAACTACCTTCCCCGCGCACGCCTGTAACTGTTCCACCACGGAGGTAGTTAGAGAACAAATAAGCTTTTATACCGAATTAAGCTTAATTGCAAAACAACGACTGCTTTATTTAGTTTTTGAACTCTACAGTTATTCCTTCTTGCCATATGTAGCGCAAGCATTGTATTGCAGGGAACGACTACGGAATCGCGAATTTGGGGGTGTGAATAAAAGCGGAGAAACGTTACAGACTTCTTTTTTTTCGCACTTGTGCAAAAATGAAAATAAAAATAATCCAGAAATTAACAAATTATGCTATCAATGCACTTGCATGGCGACTGATCAAATGTTCTGCTGAGCTGCCGTCCTTGTATACTGGCTACTACACGAAGCTATTTTGATTTCCTATGAAATTCAGTGTCACAAAGCCCCACGCTGACATATTTCGCGTTTCAAGTTCTTGTGAAATGTGGAAGCGGGCCCGTCGCCGTGCTGCGGGCGACTCTAGCTGGCTCTGCGATCATTTTTGCCACTGCAGTGGTTTGAATATTCGCGGCTTGTTTAGCAAATAGTTGACGGACTCGTTTGCCGAATGAGTGTTTCAAGATAATCATAGAGCATTTACCAGTACCGTATGTGTGCGATATTTCATCAGTGAATTATGCGCCATGGTCATTGCAGTCGTACTTTTGATTATACACGTATGGAATGGTCTACTCTCGCAAAGCCTAAGACGCAACCTACGCTAGCTCTGCGTATGTCAAATAGGTATATGAAAGAAATAGAGCCTTAAAGTATAGCGGCTGACGCATTGCGTCGTAAATTCCCGCCCAGGCGGCGGCCGTGTGCACCTTGAAGCACACGTGGAGCGTCAGGGCCTGCGTCTTGGATTGCATCGCGCAGCGTGTAACCCGACAACCCCGCCTGCAGACCGCATCCACTCGGGCAAGTCGGCGCCGCTGTTGCTGGCGCCCTGCCTCAATGTTTTTCTTCCTTTGTTTGTGATGTCTTTAATGCACCTAGCAAGCAGCGAACAGAGCGTCTATATTTCTGCGCGAGTGAGTGCCATCAGTGGACTGGAACAAAAGTGCGCGGTGTGTTGTCAACAAGAGCGGACGCTTGAGAAGAAAAAATGTGCGAACGAGTGCGATGAAGAAAAGTGCAACTGTACCCCAGTTATTAATTTCAGCATAACCTTCATATTATTCATACTGAGATTGTACGTGCAGCGTTTTCTCTCCATGTTTTTTCTAAAACTTCACTTCTTAGAGCGACAACGAAGCAGGAAGCGTCGATACGATTAGCGATATGTGGGAACGTCCATACATGTGCGGACCGCTCAATACCGCTCAATATTTTACCGCTCAATAACCCAGCTTTAATTAAGGTCACCATTGTTAAATCGTTTAAGCGAAAGTATGTGCTGCGATGCTTCGTATTCGTGTAGCTTAAACGGCCTAGTGTATTTTTAAAGTGTATTTCGATGGAAGCGCGCTCGCCATAGTCGATCTGAGTCACGTACGAGCCTTAATAGACCGACGCTTATAGCTCATTTTTGGTCCATAAGGACCGCTCTTATTTAGAATTGTGACAAACCTTCTAGGCCTAGGTATTGAATAGCTCAAGCGCTTCGTGGTCCATAAGGATCGCTCTTATTTAGAATATTGACAAAACTTCTAGGCCTAGGTATTGAATAGCTCAAGCGCTTCGTGGTCCATAAGGATCGCTTTTATTTAGAATTGTGACAAAACTTCTAGGCCTAGGTATTGAATAGCTTGAGCGATTCGTGGTCCATAAGGATCGCTCTTATTTAGAATTGTGACAAACCTTCTAGGCCTAGGTATTGAATAGCTTAAGCGCTTCGTGGTCCATAAGGATCGCTCTTATTTAGAATTGTGACAAAACTTCTAGGCCTAGGTATTGAATAGCTTAAGCGCTTCGTGGTCCATAAGGATCGCTCTTATTTAGAATTGTGACAAAACTTCTAGGCCTAGGTATTGAATAGCTTAAGCGATTCGTGGTCCATAAGGATCGCTCTTATTTAGAATTGTGACAAACCTTCTAGGCCTAGGTATTGAATAGCTTAAGCGCTTCGTGGTCCATAAGGATCGCTCTTATTTAGAATTGTGACAAAACTTCTAGGCCTAGGTATTGAATACCTCAAGCGCTTCGTGGTCCATAAGGATCGCTCTTATTTAGAATTGTGACAAAACTTCTAGGCCTAGGTATTGAATAGCTCAAGCACTTCGTGGTCCATAAGGATCGCTCTTTTTTAGAATTGTGACAAATCTTCTAGGCCTAGGTATTGAATAGCTCAAGCGCTTCGTGGTCCATAAGGATGGCTCTTATTTAGAGCTGTGACAATACTTCTAGGCCTAGGTTTGATATCCAAGTGAGAGGTTTGGATGTACTGTAATCTGCTGTTATATATTGGGTTTGCATTAGTTTACTGTTCATGCAAGATATGTTGTGAAAACATTTATTAGCAAAGAATAAAAATGGCACTAATGTGCAGGGCAAAAAGAACAGTAATTCAGTAGTGAACAGGGCAACGATCGGAATAAGCAAATACCCATATTAGAGGCATTGCAGCAGCTTGTCCTAGTTCACAATACTCTTAAAAGAGGGAGGTCTGGTGAGGCATCCGAATTAGCGAGCGCATCGTCCTAGACGATACTGAAGGACGAAGTGCCAGTAAAGGTGGTATGAAATTTCCTGCATATTCAAGTGGTACATCACGGAGGGGTTCAGAATGAGCGTAGCTCCAACGCCTTTTCACAGCGGGGTACATTGCATGCCGTCTGCAGAGACACCTCCCTCCCGGCGGCTGAAGGCAAACTTTGTGGTTCGAATTGACCTTTGTAGTCAGTGCGGAGAGTAGAGCCTCCACTCAAAAGAGAAAGAAGGCAGTCTGGCTGTTATCAAATTGTTGCTTCCAATTGCCACTTTGCAGCATACTCACAAACAATAGGGCAGACAATTTTCATAGCTGTAAGAAATGTGCAGTCGCTATCCGTGTTGCCAGGAAAAATATTTGGCGAGCGGTTGATAGACCGCTGTTTGCGTGGCCCATTAATTACGTGAGCGCAGAACATTCGGTACTGATTCCAGTTCAACGTACATAGTAGGCCGACGCTTTCTGAAGATCCAATCTGGTTTCATTGTGACCGGCTTGGGCACCACTGGTGGTAACAGAAGATGCAAAGGCTACATTTCTCGTTTATTAGGTGCTTGATTACTTCAAGATTTCATCTGTAGAAGGTTGATCATAATATTTTGAAACGGGTGATCGAGCCCTTCGAACCACAGATGCCCTTGTTGGTCGAAATCAGCCGGAATCGTAGGAAGCGCTTTGATGTTCTGGTGTACCTACGCGGAAATAGGTATACGAGTACAAGTGGCAGGGCGTGCACATATTTATTGCGTTTCTATGGCAGAAAAACATGAGCCAGTCATTCAGGGCAATTTGAGATTTGCTTGAGAACATCGACCGTAATACCTGTAGGTGCAGAGCTTCCATTTCTAGTGTTGTAGAGTGCATACTAATATTAAATAGGATTACTGCCGGATTTCGTTCTACAGATAGGTGTTCTTCGAAACCGTTTTAGAAAGGCATATTTAGGACCTTCATATATGACTCCAAAAATATTTTTTCTGCAGTTCACTCGACATATGCTATCTGCTGAGAAGCGCATTGCGGAGTTTTATAGAAAACCTGAGCTCACGACCTATTTTTAAAAACATTTCATTTTAAGGAAGGTCAGCATGTAGCCAATTGAAAGTTATTATCAGTTATCAGGCGGCAAAGTGGCGCCGAGGGTACGATAGCCCTGTTAAAATAGCCTGAAAATTGTTAAGCATATAGGGTGAGTTTGATAATACCGCCGATATTAACACGCTGTCGCTGAGATCAGAGTTCATGCATTTTGGCTAACAAACACGCAAATGAAATGGATGCGTCAAATGGAACTTTAATTAGATACAGTACAATTGCGACAAATGCAAAAACATGCTGAATACACATTATTATCCTTGAGCACAGCGAAAAGCAGCTCTCAGCAAAGCGTTAGAGCAAACCCAAAGTTATGCATTGTATCGGCCACCACCTAAATATCGCTAATAGAGTTCGGAAGATATTCCTGATCTCGATGACAACACCACTCATTGCAATTACATTGTGGTGGTTCGCCGCGTCCTTCAAAACAGACACCACTGAACACATTCAGACTGACGCAATTAAAACAAGGACGTCACCTCTCCTTAACCTAGGGAGTAGAGCAGACTAGGCACTAGAACAAAAACATTCCAGTGTCAATGCTAGAAACGGCCAACACAGAACAACTCCAGGGTGCAGTGTTCAAACTAGTTTGTTTGTTTGTAGTGGCCTAGTTCGTAGGCGCATTCATAATAGAGGTTTAGTATTGCGTACGTAAGCATACGCAGAACCCTTGCGTACGTAAGCGGCCTGCGTGCTGCTTACTGCGCATGCGTCATACGCAGCAGGATTCTTGCATAATGCGTATACGTTGCTTGCATACGCAGAAATCCCTACATCTGCGTGCGTTCCGTGATCCGTCTGCGGGTTGCTCTCGTGTGTGAGGAAACTCGACAGACACGTTTGGCTGTATAGCCGCGCACTATAAGCAGCAAACACACAGCACCTTCATGTCTTTTCTTTTTATTGCAGACGCTTTGGCGTTTCGCGAGAAGTAAAAACTTTTAATTCATGTGTTGCTCCGCGGTAGACGGCGCGTATTGCAAATTGTGCCTTATGCGACGCGCAAATTGTTTTCTATGAATGCACTGCGCGAACTCTTCAACTTCTAGCTGGTGTATTTAGTTGCCAGGATCGCTTAAACCGGAAGCAGCAGTTTCCCTTGGGCTTCACACCTATAAACAAACACCGTGTTTACAAACAAATTGGGAGCCCACGACCCTGCCGCAGACTGGGGGTGAAATGTATAGGCTTACCACCGATGAGAATATGTGGAAGCGAAAGGTTTAAAGCCATTTTATGTCTTTACGGGGCACCTATGATGTTTTTTTTTGTTATAGAGCAACTACAAGCACCCTAGAAAAGACTGGGAAAATATGGAATGCCATTTCAAAGGCGAGGTATCTATATGACGCTGCTAGACTAATAGGGGTACGAGTTGGTAGGGCCCTTAGAAAATATGTAAACACAACGTACCGCAGTATTTTTCTCGTTTAGTGTAGTATCAATGAAGGCTGCCTATCACTAAAAATTATGTGACAAAGTATGCTAAGCCATTCCACGGGTAATCTATTTATAAACACCGCTAAAATTTGTGTTGTGAAGCGACACATACTGCATACACGCTCGCTACGCTCTGGGTGCTTCTCCCAACCGCGGAAGCTTCTCGTATACAGCTGCCGTATGTACTAAATTTTCGTAATATCTGTCATTCAAAGTAAGCAGCCCATAGACAGTACATTCCTTACACTACATTTAAAAAGCATTTTTAAACGTCGGAAGGGAACGATTCACTGTAGCAGACACCGGTGCAGCCGACACTCCATTCCATCGCAGACGACGCCGGCAACCGCGAACGACATTCGTGTGAGAAGACGGACTGTTGGTCGTCTGCTGCGCACGGTTCGTTTTCATGCCGAGTGCTGAGTACCTTCAGCTTAAAAGCTTGTATCATTTCAGCGGCTGTATTTAAGAGTAAACGTTGAAGCTTTCGGAAGAGCGGACAGCTAGATTTCAGGCGTATATAGGTCTTTACAACGCATATTCATCGAGGTGAATTAAATATCGTTGGCTCCAAAAAAGCCATGACATATTTTGTCATACGTTTTCCTCAAAACATTCGCTAACTTTTAACCATCTGCCGTGTTCATTGTCGCTGGCCTAAGCAGGAAAATTATTTTGGTAAGTTTTCTTTGCATATGCTTCCATGGTCCATGCTCCAGACTTTTGCGACATACGTTTCGTGGCATTTTAAATATACTCCACCTCTATTATGAGACTTCGTTAGTTTCGCAGTGTGTTCTCCCATTTTCATAGTTATCTTACACTGAATGATGACATCATAGGCGCACTGTGAACCAAGAAATCTGCTTTGACATGACATCGTTTCTCTCGGAAAAACGGTTTGCTTCTTCGGATTTAAACTGGGCACGGGGTGGTACTGTTATTTTTTGCTTTCTACTACGTTTGCAAGGCTATTGTCCCGATTCAGTCAAAGTTATTCCTTATATCCTCATCCTCTGCAACAACGACGAACCAAAGCAGCATCTTTGCAGCATGGGTTCCATCTATCGCCGGTCGGAAAAACAAAAGAGGCAGGAGTTCCTGCGCTAGAAAATTCAGTTTTTGTATGACAGCGAGATGGCAATTCACAGGCCAGTGCGCTTGCCGCGTTAGATTTCGGACTCCTGCGTACGTCTGCACTTCCGTTCTACTAAAGGTCTTTCTGTGGCATGTATGCGACCATGCCGTAGCGTTCCGCAAAATACGTGGGCTGTGCGTACGCAGCGCTCACTACGCAGTACTAAAATTCTCTATTGTCTCTCGCCACTCACGGATCGAAGCCATCGCCGAGAACAAGCGAAGACGCTGGTCCTGAGCAAAGCTGGTCAGGAGTTCGCAGGTCACGCAGTCGAAAAACCGTGCGGGCAGGCGACGAGCCGAGGTCATCGCGTCCTTGGAGCCCGCTGAGACGATTAACAGCGAAATCGTGGGCCGAAGCTGTCCCACCGCTGCACACAACACCGAGCCAAAACCAGCGGCGTTGGACCCAAGCACCCGGCACGCTAACGCAACCACGCACACACAACGCCGACTTCATTGCTGCAGCTGCACCACCACCGCACTACCCGTCTTCGAGGAAGTTCTACGCGCAAATTTAGAAGCACACAATTTGAAGAACAGTCCGTCAGTTGCACATCATGACAACACAACATGCGTGCCAGTGACGTCACATACACACAATAATAGCCACAGAGAGTTGGTTACAAATCTGGCGCGGAAACCTTGCACACATGTGACGGGAAGCATAAAAATCCATACCAAGCAAAACGAAAAAGAGCAGCTGTAAAGACGCACTTGGGCGCGGTAGGCAAGAGCCTATTCAGTATCGCTCTAATACCCAAATTCCGTGCGGCTCGTGCAATCCGATTCAACATTTAGAGACCCTCTTATGTATTGAACGTGGAAGTCATACTCCAATATAATGTTCCACCGCAGTACACGGCTGTTGAGTAACTTTGCGGAGTTGATGTAAGCAAAAAGCACTTGCTGCTGGGCTAGTTGGTTTTGGTTCATAATTAAAATAGTTTAAGGCGCAAAAAACTGACAAACACAAAGGTAAGTGACGGGACAAAGCGCCAACTCCCAACTGATTTTATTGCATGCAAAAAAAACGTACTTAAATAGTTTTGTAGTCACATGCGTAGGTGTCACCTAAAGCTCAGGAACGACCTGATAAGGCGCGCTCCAGGAATATCTTTGCACAGTTATATAAAACAATTGATGTGTCGCTTACACACATGTCGCCTTTCTTTTTGATATAAAACGCTTCTATCAACTCCCTGGCATTCTTTGCTTTTGCCCAGAATGCCCACATCAGTGAAGCATGGCTCACAATTGCGGAACGGGCATTCATTAATGTGCTTAGTTATATGGGTGCCTTCCTTGTTCTGTTGTACGTTTCTCTCGTGTTCCCTCGTGCGCTTATTCAGGTACCTGCCTGTCTGACCTATTAGGAGTGGCCGCATGACAGGGGGATTTCATACACAACCACTTCAGCACATTTCATGAACGGTCTCCTGTGCTTCGTTCCGCAGCCTCGTTCCTTGGTGTTTTCTTTATCGCTACGGGAGCAAAGACCACCTAGTTTTCTCGGTGCGGAAAAGGCGAGCCGCACACCATGGCGGCTGGCAACTTTTTTCAAATTATGGGCCACACGATGCACGTATGCCACCACCACTGGTATGGCACCACCACTCGAGGGACCTCCGGCCTAGCTCTACCAGTACCCTTCTTTGTCTTGTTTAGGAGACATTCAACCACCGCGGTCACGAGCGAACCGGGGAACCCGGCTGCAAAAAACCTAGCCAATTGGTGATTAAAACTCGCATTTTGTGAAGGCATGACTTATTGAGTGCCAATTCTAGGCAAAGCGAAGCAATCCCGCGTTTCACCAGTTTAGAATGGCAGGAGTCAAAGGGTAACAGCTGCTTCTTTGCACGCGGGGAATATGTCCAACACCAAGGAACGAGGCTGCGGAACGAAGCACAGAAGACCGTTCATGAAATGTGCTGAAGGAGTTGTCTATAAAATCCCCCTGTCTTGCGGCCACTCCTACATAGGTCAGACAGGCAGGTGCCTGAATGAGCGGACGAGGGAACACGAAAGAAACGTACAACAGAACAAGGAAGGCACCCATAAGCACATTAATGAATGCTCATCCCGCAATTGTGAGCAATGCTTCACTAATGTGCGCATTCTGGGCAAAAGCAAAGATAAGAATGCCAGGGAGTTGATAGAAGCGTTTTATATCAAAAAGAAAGGCGACATGTGCGTAAGCAACCCATCAATTGTTTTACATAACTGAAAAGATATTCCTGGAGCGCGCCTTATCAGGTCGTTCCTGAGCTTTAGGTGACACCTACGCATGTGACTACAAAATTATTCAAGTACGTTTTCTTGCATACAACAAAATCAGTTGGGAGGTGGCGCTTCGTCCCGTCACTTACCTTTGCGTTTGTCTGTTTTTTGCGCCTTAAACTATTTTAATTATGATGTAAGCAAGCGGAAGATGGTCACACTGAAGGTGAATGGCTAATCATAGAGAAATATATAGTACTTCTAAACGGCTCAGGCAATCTCTAAATATTCGTGTTCAATGCTGCAATAAAGAAACTGAGTGGAGCATTCCGTTATGTTCTTGCAGCAACACGGTACCAAAATGTTTTGATGATGCATCTATGCGCAAGACAAACGTTTTGCTCAGATCAGCGCATATTAATATGCGCTGTTTTGAAAGAAGCGCCTTGAGTATGTCAAAAGCTTGGTGTTCGATACGCCTGTCAGGCTTGCTGGGTGCTCCTTCGACACCTCCACGAACCCGGGAATAAAGTCCCTGTACTAACCGGTGGGGCCTAGAAACGCTCAGATATTATTTTGTTTTGGGGTGTTTTGGCCTCTTGGATCCTGTCTAGGGCGTCTTTAAATTAATGCAGTATTCCACGCCTTACAACAGGGCCTAAGAAACATGTTTAGGGGGCCAACTTCGCATTTCTAGGATTTAATTGTGAGCCTGGCATATCGCACCCTACGCAACAGGTCGAGGGCCTGACGTGTGCCTCCCAGATCTCAGTCGCCAACAAATCATCGTAGATGCAGTGGTGTGCGCGGGGGATGCCTCCGATGACCTTCCTCACTAATTGGTTGAATACCGCTTTGGCGGTCTCAATTCCAAGCGGTATGAAGTTGAAGTGATATAAAAAAATTCAGAGGAGAAAGCTGAGGCTTCTTTTGTAATGGCGCAATTGATACTTACTAGTACCCCTTTGCGAAATCAAACTTTGATGAGTACTTGCACCGGGTCACCTTGGCAAGTATTTGTCTTTAATATTTGGATAAATTTAGTCGTAAGCTTGATTTCAAACTGCAGGTTGCTTGTTAGGCCCAGGGTGATCCGAGAAAATATCTTTGAATCTGCATGAGAATATTCCTCCGCCTGCCTAGTGCTCTTCGTCGGTGAGTTCGACCGATATGCTGACGTCCGTCCAATGTTGCGTTTAAAGCAGCATTGAGTACAAAACATTTTCAGTTCATGTTATTTCATCTTTCAAACCATCATAATCCCCCTCCTTAGCCGGGTAGCTGCTGATAACTGTAAAAAAGCAGTAGCAGTAATTGTATGATGTGAAACTTTCTCTCTGCGCCTTTTCCTTCCCCCTCTGTAGCCATGGCAGGTGGAGCTAGCTTCAACATAAACGTCGCTCGTTCCTAATTTTTTTGAAAAAGGTGACTCTAGACCAAGGTCAACAACATTGCCCGCGTCACTGCGTCTCTCCCGTATCTCAAACAGTTCTTCCCACCAAAGGATCAGTTTGTTGCCTTCCTGGCTCTCTTGTCATATGCTTTCTGCAGCTGTTTTCCCCTCTTAGAATTCTCTCTGGCGATAACACAGCAGTTCTTTAAGCGCTCTCTAAGCTCCATCATGTACTGGATAGTGGATGTGGTTTGTTCGTCCAGGTGGCGTTAATCCCTGGATATCTCAAGCACACTCATCATTCCTCGCACATATCCCGCGTATAAAGTTCAAAAGGTGCGAAACCGGTGCTGCTTTGCGGCAGTTCCCTGAAGGCAAATATGAAGGGTCCCAAGTACCTATCCCAGCAAATTGGCTGCTTTTGGCACATGCGGACTATCATTCGTTTCAGTGTGCCATTAAAAGGTTCCGCCAATCCGTTCGCCACAGGCTGATAAGGTGTCGTCGGCAGCTGTTTACCTGAGCATAGACAGATGAATTCTTTCATGACTTCCGACATGAAATAAGAGCCGCGATCGCTGACAATTTCAAGGGGAATCATGACTCTAGAAAGCATTTCTAGCAATCCTTCGGCCACCTCTTTCACTTCAATGGAGCGCAAGGCGAGGGCATCCCGGTATCTTGTAGAGAAATCCTCCATGGTCAATATGTACTGATTTCCTTTCTCGCATGTGGGTGACAGTGGCTCCACAATGTCTACCGCAACCCGCGGAGACGGGGTTTCAATAGTAGGGTGGCGTCCAACGGAGCTACACCAACGAGGTGTCGAGGCACCGTTCTTTGACAAACAACACATGACTTCACAAACCTCTTGTTCCTACTCCGGGCCAGTAAAACTCAGCCAGTATACAGTCAGTCGTTTTCATCACCCCTTAATGGCTAGACGAAATTCCTTGATGTGCAAGCTTAAGCACAGTTTTTCGTAGTTGACTTGGAACAACAACCTGTTCCATTTCTTTCCGACCCGGCATCTGGTGCTTGCGGTACGAGATCCCGTTGCTGAGGAAATATTGCGTTTCATGCGCTTGACTGAAAACCGCAGCGTCGACGGCCGCGAAGCATGGACGTGAGGAATCGTTATGGCGCTGGAACTCTTGCAGCAGTTTACGGTTGATGGCTGCGGCGGATGTCATTACCAATGATAAATCGGGCACTTCATGTTTCACATCTGCTGCCGCTGATACTGTGTCAGTGTCGTGGTCGCAAGACACACCTCCTTAATGGCTTGTCACATGCTTGTGTTCAGCATCCAGCACGGAAGGTCCTCGCTCGGTTATCCATGCTTCCAGTCAATTGTCCTGTCTAGCTTGCGTCGGCCTGTCTCAAGAGTTGCATGCCAAATATTACCGTCCCCTTCCGCGGCGACGAAGTTCCCACTTGAGTCATATGCATAAGGTCTGCCCTACAGGATTGGTTTGAAGTCACGAGAAGTTTGGGCTGTCATCGGTCGGAAAGGCGGTACACCTTCGATGTTCCCAGGAACCACATCCTACAAAGCGCCCGCCATGCATTTGGCTCGTACTGTGCAGGTTAAGAAGGGCGTTTCCAGGAAAAAATTAGCTTCGAGCATGTGGCAAAACGTGCGGTCCAGCAGAAACACAGAACTTTAGAGCCAGTAAGGTTTGTGTTTTTGACCAAGAATTCTCGGACAACTGTAATGTATCCAGGTCCAGAAGGATGGTTGGTTTTCCAGCAGCCCTTTGACGACTTGCATCTCAATAGCATTTCCGTTTGAACGGTTGGCAGTCGCATTGCCAATAGGAATGCGATAAACATCCTGAAGAACAAAATATCCAGCTTTATCTTCTAACGCAATGTTTCTGTTCTCGAGAGCCAGTATACAGGAAGCATGATCTTTAGCCCTTCGTTTCATCGGACATGTGCGTCTGAGCTATGGCCAGTCTTTTGACATTTCCAGCAAGTCCCAGCTGGAACGTTTCGGATCCAAGACCAACACTCGAAAGCTCAGAATCCTGCCTTTCCGCAGAGGAAGCAGCAAATTTCCCCCTTACCCTCCTCTCGGGACGACTTTATTTACACAGAAGAGCAGTCGCGGTCACCTTAGGAGTTTTGTCCTCATCGAAATTGGGCAAACCTTGAGCTTCCAGGAAATACTCCGCCGCTTCTGAACCGGCTTTGAGGGTTGTAAAGAAAAACGCGTAAAATGGGCTAAGCCCACCCATAAATTGTTCGGCAATGAAAACAACCCTCCAACTGTCGTAAGCTTTTTTTCTGTTTTGGTCAATTCTTGACAATGATAGAAATAGCCGTTTAGACGCGCCGCGTAATGAAGTCCTGATTTCTTGTCTTTCGGTCTAGCTTTACGAAATTTCTCGCGATATCATTCTGCACTGTAGCAAGGCCGCTGCAAAAGCGCTGCCTCAAGCTGACTGTAGTACAGCGCAGCCGCAGGTTCAAACCGACATATCACAGTCATAACATCTACCTTAAGGAAAAGACTCAAAGAAATCGTCCATTTCTCACGCGGCCACTCATGGGCTAACGCGACACGCTCGAGCCGCTGTGAGTGCTTGTCTAATTCGCCTCGGGCCTCATTGAATATAGGAATGAACTTATGCGGGCTGGACTGATATCCCAGGTACCACGCGTCTCATTGCCAGCAGAGTCCTCACGTGATATAGACTGCGCTTCTGTGTCATGATCTCTCAACTGCATTCGTAACTCGACCAGTCACTGCTCGCCTTGCTTTCTAGTAAGCTCCATGTCATGCTTATTAACCAACATGTGGTGTTCCTTAATGTAAGCCTCATGCTTGCGAACACGCTTGTCACGCGCGCAAGCACGTTCGTAACGCTCTCGGACGCGCTTCTCGTCAACCCGCTGCTTCAAAGCAACCCCGCTGAAGCCCAGTGCCTCCCCTGCCATTAGTAGCTTTTCGAAATCCATAGCGTCGTTCCTGACAGATGCTTCAGCAAAATGAATCCTGACAGGTTCGCCAAAATGTGGTGGTTCGCCGCATTCGCCAAAAAAGAAGCCACTGAATACAGACAGACGCCTTTATAACGAGGACGCTACCTCTCCTTAATCTAGGGACTCGAGCAGACTAGAGACAAGAAGACACCTATTCCAATGGCGACGCGACAAACGGCCAATAGAGAATAACCCAATAGTACAGAGTTCGAAATAGTGGTCTAGTGCGTAGGCGCGTTCACAGTGTCTCGTGCCACTTACGGATTGAAGTTAGCGCCGAGAAGCAGCGAAGACGCAGGTCAGGAGCACCGCTGGCCAGGTGTCCAAGGGCCAAGTGGACGGAGGAGTGCGCGGGCCGGTGGCGGACAGACCTCGCCGCTTCTTTAGAGCTCGCTGAGACTGTGAACAGTGAACAGTGTGATGGCGGACCGAAGCCGCGATATCGCTGCACACAACACCAAGGCCACACCCGCGGCGTGTGAACTGTAGTTGTTGTTGTTGTTGTTCACCAAATAGCTTAATGCACATACCCACAGAGAGGGATCGGCCCGTCACGCTTACCGTAGCACCCGTCACGCTAACACAACCGCGCGCACACCTCGTCTTCATCGCCACACCGGCCGCTGCAGCCGCACCACCACCAGACACATAATATTGCTTATATGTGGATTCAAAGCATTATGTATGCGATTCTGTTTCTTTTCTCGTTTTTGTCTCCCATTGTTTGCTTTAGTGCATACAAATTTAATTGATTCTGGGTTTATTCTGTATGCATTTACTTTTAATCATCGAAATATGTTTCACTATGGATGTAAGCACTGCGGCATGGGGCTATTTCTCCCACCATCTACTATATTTTGAAATTTAGGGCTCTGTTTTGACCACAGTTCTCGCTTTACAATAGTGGCAGTGATATCGTTTATGAAAATACTCAAAACTGCAATGCTTTTAAAAAAACAAGTTAGGTTTTTAAGATCCTAAAGCAGAAAGCGCTACGAAGTTTAAGTAGTAAAGTTGTCGTTCAGTATTCCTGCAGTCAAAGTTGTTTTCACTACATGCAAAACCCTGCACACCGGCGAATACGAATATATACGTTTTAGTGTACAGGATGGATTGCTTGAGAAGAAGGAGTTAGATTTCAGTTGATTATTATAAAGTCTAAATAAGCTTACCAGAAGGGTAGTTGCAATATATTTTGCGCTATCGTGTCCGCGGGACAAGCTGTCTAGAAAAGAAAATAATTACATTCGAAAACTTCCACTAAAATTTAGTTTTCTAGAAGGAACTTATTTTCAGATACCAGATATGCACTTAAACCCTTATGCGTGTAGTAATAATATAGAAAATCAAAAACAATGTTGCTAAATTTGGCCCTGAGATTGGAGGTAGCGGAAAAAGAATCTCCATAGGCACAACCTATGATGAAAACCAATTATTTCTGAAAGGCTCCGGTGCAGGTTTGCTCGTCGTTTGTCGTTATGCGGGAGGGGCAAAATTGTGTTCTTATTAGACAGCGTTTGAAGCAGCAATGCATTGCGCTATTTGATATCTTCCCGTGTCAGTTCGTACACTCTAACACTTCCGCAGAAATACACGGCGCTCCAGCTAGAGGAGACGGCCGGAGCACATGAACCTCGAGTGCTGTCATGTGTCTTCTCCGCCTGTCCATCTAATTGTTTCAAGCAACGAGCGCTCTTTTTAAACCTCGCTTGTATTCTCGCTTGAATTGCTCAAGACAACCTTTCAATCATGGGGGTATTATTGTGAAAGCTGGGAGTGAAGGTAGATAATTTCGGGCATCCCTAGAGTCACGAGTCTGGCAGGAGTCCTGCTTTGGGCGGTTTCATGGTCTGCGGCACTAGGTAATCCTCGTGTGCATGGACAGTCGGGCGGATCCTTACCAGGACGAAGACTAGTGCGGTGCCTCCTAAGATGGGTTAGGTTTTTTCCTGAGTTGCTGCCATGTGGGGAGCAATATTTCTTGTGCAGCTAAAGCTGCGCTAGCCAGTAGCAGCGAGTTTCGCCCTGTCTGTAAAAGGCACCAGCTGCGCATGCGCAGTAACCATGACAAGCTAATGCGCCATTCCACAGGCCTTCCGTTGCTGCGCCGCGCCGGTCAGCACCTCTGTGCCAACTAGTGACGTTACGTGCGTCGTTATGCAGCCTCGCTGCGCATACGCCAACAGTTCGTGGTACCCTCCGCTGACCGAGACTCCTTCGTCGGGTCTTACTCCGTATGATCCCGTGACGAACTGCGCGGCTGAACATATATACCTCAGCGTATGGAATTGCTATTAAGATGCGCCATGAATCAAGATGCGTACGGTGAGTGCGCGTACAGCGCATGGAATATTTGGAGACAGAGCAGCTGCATTGTAGTACCCCGAAATCAACGCTTGGCGTGAGGGCGCACAGCAGGGTGAAAATTAAACATGAAGGGTGTGGGGACTGCGCTAGCCACATTTAAAGGGAGCTCTTTTCCCGCGGCTACCGATGCGCTGCCGCTTTACCCCTTCTGTCTCCCCGCTCGTTCTGGGATAACCGGTCTCGCGCGGGGGCTATATCACCCACCAGGGCTGAGCGTGTATTCGAGGCTCCGGAAAAGCGGGTAGAACGTCTCGCCAAAGTGTGGCGTCAAGACATGAAATGACAGAGATGACGAATGCTGCACTACTACGTGAAAAAAGCGTGTTAGGAAGAACGGAGAACAAAGAGCGAAGAAGACGCGCCGGATGTCTGGCTACACCAGACAAGCTTTTTTATGTCATCATCATCCACCGGACGATATCCACTGCAGCCCGAAGGCCTCTCACAATTTCCTCCAAGTCCTTCATTTTCCTCCTCCCTCACATACCCTACGCTTAACGATCGCAGCCAAACTTACCTAGGCTCTCTCAAATAAACCAAGCTAAACAAAAAAAACAGCCTTCGCTACCTGTATCCTCGTCTATGCGAGCAAAACAACTGTGGAATATTACCCTTAATAAGCCCTCGGCCGTATTGCATCGCCCAATTGGCGCCGAAAGGGGCTGTTTCTTTTCGCTTTCAAGCCGGGATCCTAGCTTGTAATGGAGGAAATTCTCTGTCGCGAGCCACGACCGCATGCTTTGCTCCACAGCGGGGTCGATGTGGTGTGTCTTGCTAAGAGCATACTGTTTATGCTTAAAATCTGCAGTTTTACAAATACTGGATCTGACACTCATCGAGCGAGCCAACAGAGCACAGATCCGGCCGTACTTTTGAACGCGGGGCATTTAAAGTTCTTTCCTTAAGAGAGGTGGAGGAACTGATAAACTGCGAATGGGCTAGAAAAGAACCACAATTTGTCGTTTGTGGCTTGTTTGAACATACTAAAATGATGAAGCGTCTGCGTAACTCTGTATTCACGAGCCAATAGCGCAAGCGAGCGGCTTTCTGCTTTTTATAATGCGAGTTTTATGTCTTACTGATATCTTCGCTTCCACTTTTTTGGGGGGTGGGGGATATGAAGAAAGTTCCCCTGATGAAGGTAAAACCTTAGTGCATGACATCCTGTCAGAGAAAGAATATTGAAGGCGGTTTGTGGCTATGTGGGTGACTGAAAGGCTCTTCAACTGATTACTTAGCTCGGCCGTTTATGGAAACAGTGGAGTGTTATCTATTATAACGTCAGCAGCAAGTCATACCAGGGAGTGATTTGCTTTATTCAGTGCTGGCGTACATATAGAGTGATGCGTGACGTGACATGGGAATGACGCTGCGATTGTCGCGACAGATATACATGCCGGCGTTTTTGCCGATGTGCTGCATTATTACACTCCTTCGCGCTCAATAAAGTAACTCGCCGTCACTCAAAGTTCATGTCTCAAAACAGGTCGGCCTGGGTGCACAAGCGAGCACTTGTACGTAGCGCTTGCTGGTCCTCCTGTCCGGACGGCGTTAGCGCATTATACAAAGGAGCCTCAAATCCTGCGGTGCAGGCTCCGGCTGGGTTACGATGTCAGGTGCTAGGGCTGCGCCGCTGATTGGCTCCGATGGTCACAGTGATCATGGGTACAAGTCATTTCGGGAAGGTGACACACCTTCCTGAAGGGTGGCCTTGACACCCATATCCGAGTGCTGTGGACTCAAGCGGGGGTCGGCGCGCAGAGGACGCAGGTGATGAGTATGCGTAAAGAGAACTACACAACGCACTTTCAAAACGAATGTCATGGCACTCATAACCCTGGACGCAACATCTTCGCAGGTAACACAGTCACCCCGCACAATTTTCTCAAAAACGCGGTCGCCCGCCACATACGCGCTTTTTTGCCCACAAACCAAATCGCGCTGCATTTTTAATAGCTCCTGTTTTTGCTTCGTGTTCATTGCACAATTTTGCTTCAGTAAAGAAAATTCTTTCTCCCCAGGCACTTTAAAAACGTTCTGCGGATGACTTGGCTGTCAGACTGTTAGGTGTGTAACGATAGGCCACGAGGATGCTATCAATTCTCTCTTTCACCGTCAGCTTCTTATCGGACGACTCACTTTTAAGCACCTGCTTAAGCAAGACGTTTTTCACGATTTGTACCGTTCGTTCTGCAGCCCCGTTGGACGCTGCGTGATAAGGGGTGTACGAACGTGGCTTACGCCGTTGGTGCTCAAAAAGTCAGTGAACGCAGTTGCGGTAAACTGGGACCCGTTGTTGCTCACCAATACTTCAGGGAAGCTGTAAGCATGCAGCAAAAGCACCCCTATGATTCTCAATGGTTTTTTCTGCCGAGGTTGACGATATTGCCCACATTTCAATCAATTTCGAGAACGAGCCTACCAGCACGGGGAACACGGTTTTTCTTTCTGCGCCAAATCCACATGCATGCTTGACCAACATTCCTTGGGGTATGGCCACGGTTGAAGAGGAACTGGCCGGGAGGCGGGCTGAATTGCTTGGCAGATGTTGCATCTCTGCACGTACTGTTCAATTGCCGAGTCTATCTCGGGCCACCTGACAAACTCGCGAGCATTTTTATGCGGCTGCCACCCGGGTGCTCCTCGTGTAGCATAGTTAGCCCGCGTTCCCTCAGCTATTCTGGGATTATAACTCTCATACTTCATGTCATGCAACCCTGTTATAGCGATAACTCGTCACGGCGAACATAGTATGCTTTCAAATTGTCTGCATGCTGTCTAAACCACATGTTCAATGTGAAGTCTGAAACCCGGCACAGTGTTAAGCTTCGTTTGAGGCCCTTGAAATCTCTTCAGCTGTGAGCGAAAAGAATCGAAATGCTGACAGGCATTCGGATGCCTCTTTTTTGGCGGGTACTGGCTGGGGCAACCTTGACAAGGCATCTGCCACTTCTGCATTCCTTCCCTTCCTAATCTTCAGCTTGTAATTTTAAAAATGCAAGTATTACAGTCCAGCGCTGCATACGCGCAGCCGTCAGAGTCGGAATGCATCTACCATCCCTTAAGATACCAAGCAGTGGCTGGTGATCTGTGTATATGGGGAATTCTCGGACGTTCAGGTGTCTATGAAGTTTTTGCAGTGAAAAAAATAAATTCCAAAGCCTGGCACTCACACTGGGCATACTTTTTCTCTCCTGTAAGCGTACGCGACGCATGTTCCCTTGGCTTCTCGTCACCCTCAGCTGTCTCGTGAAAGCTAACCGCCCTTAAGCCATATGATGATGCTTCGCAAAGCATTACGAGAGGTTCATTGACGTCATAGAATGCCAGAACCTTGCTGCTCGTCAGCAGTGTTTTCGGATCCTGAAACGCGTCGCTACATTCTTTCCTCCATGACCATTTCTTATTTTTCTTCAAAAGCCGATAAAGTGGCTGCGCTGCAGTTGAGGCGTTTTTCAGAAATTTGGAATAAATATTCCACATACCCAAATACTCTTTCAGCTCTGTCACGGTGGTCGACACCGGTGCTTTCAATATTGCCTTTTCTTTGCTTTCTTAGGGTAAGCACCTTCCTCGGTTACTGTGTGACCCAAGTACGTAACTGACTTCTTAATTAAGCTCCATTTATCTAGATTGAGTGCGATATTACATTCACTCAAACGCTGTAATACATGCTCCAGTGTAGTTGGCAGTCTGCTTTATCCTGCCCAGAGAAGGTCACGTCGTCGATGTAACATACTACAGCAGGGATTCCGTGAAGCACTTCGCCCAAGATGGACTGGAATATTGCCGGTGCACTCACCACACCGTGAGGGGAGCGCTAAAATTTAGACATCCTCCGACTGGTGTTTACTGTCAAGATGGTCTGGAGTAAGCGGCGATTGCTGCTATCGCCGAAGAAAGGTGTAGCAAACAAAATACCTTTCCTGCTGCCAAAGAAGTGTGCAAATGCATTGAAGAAGAATAGATAATTGGGCGAGATGGTATCGATTCATATTGGAAGGGCAAGGCGCAAAAAGACACGGGACGAAAGGAAGCCGACGTACACACGAGCGCTGACTCCCACCTAAGTTTTTATTCTTTATTCCGTCTTCTTCCCTTCGTCCCGTTTCTTTTTGCACTGTGCCCTTCTAATATGAAGTGTACAAATCCTGCAGTAGTGGTAAAGATCTGTTTTCAATGGGGGGTTTACGGTTCTCTTATAGACCCCACATAACCTGATACTGCCATTCTCTTCTAAGACTGACTAACGGTGTAGCCAGTCGCTGCGCATTGCTGGCTGCAGCATGCTTGTTTTGACTTGCTCAAACAGTTTTTTCTCAACCGTTCTCTGCAAAGCAAAAGATACAGGTCTAGCACGGCAAAATATAGGAACTGTACCAGGTTTCAGAACAGTTGTTGGTTGGAGTTTTTGTATTGTTCCTATTTCTCAGAGCATAAGGAGGGTACTTCTGTTTTAGAACCGACACTGTCTTCGAGTGCTATCTGTCCACTTTCCAGCCATTCAAGTTTGAGACGTTCAGCCAATTACGGCGAAGTAGAGCTGGTAACCTCTTTCAGTTGTCATTTACAACAATCACAGGTAGTGTCATGCTCAGACTCTTGTACTGAACAACCGCGTCACACTGCGCTTCATCTGTTCCCCAGTATAAGTGCGAAGCGACATTTTGCATAGCTCGCATCTTACGTGAGGAAAGTGAAACTGGTACACTTGCTCTGGAACAATTGTTACGGCGGCTCCCGTGTCAATTTGCATATTGAAGGTGGCCCCCTCAAGGTTAACGCCCACTTCGTAGCATAATTGGTTTGAATTAACCAAACGATTAGTTCATGATCATTCTTCGTCCGAAAATTCTTGCAAGTGCGTGCTTTTATCTTTTGACCTAGCACTCTGGCACATGTTTCTCAAGTGGCCTACTTTTGAAACCTCATGACAAACCGAGTTTCTGTACCAACAAACTTCCGATGAGTCTCCACTGCCACATCTTTCACACTTCTCGTTTTCGCGATCTTGCCTTGCCTTGGGCTTAGATTGCTTCGGCTGGGGACACGGTCGACCTTTCACTACGTGCACTGAGGCCTCCTGTTCTCTTGGCCGTATTTGCGCACTGTCTCGCACCGCTTTCCGTTCTCCATTAAGAGCAATTTTGCATGCGCTTTGAAATGAAGTTTCGTTCTGTGAACAGAGCACGCCAAGTCTCTTCATCCCGTATGCTGGCAACCAGCCTGTCTCGGAGGGCATTTTGTAAGAAGTCACCGCAGTCGCACTTCCTGGCTGAGTGCTTTCGTTCGGCAATGAACCCTTCAACGTCGTCATCATCCTGTTGCATGCATCGATCAAGCTTGCACCGCTCCGCTCTGATGGAACTTTAGGAGCTGTAGTGCTCTTTCAGGAGACATTGCCCTTCTTTATATGCTTTTCTCCCGGCGATGCCGGTACTGATGATACTTCTTTGTACTCCATAAACCTCTCTGCCTATTACTGTCAAGAAAGCTTAGAGGTGCTTTTCGTTGGCTATCTCATTTGCCGTTAAAAATTGCTCAAAGCGCTCTAAGTACGACTAGACGTTTTGTGTTTGGCGTGCAATCCTGATATCTTCACCACTGACAGCATCTTTGAACAAACGCAGAATTTTTGCTACTCATCCGATTTCTCCGGAGTGCTGTTGTTGGCGCTCCTTGTGGCCGCTTTGGGTGATGTTGTCCTCCTGGAACACTGAACGAAGGTCAACTGATGTTTGCATTCGTGAGCGTCTGTAGGCAGTAGTCCTACCCCGAGAGCATGGACTACTTCGCTCCCTTTTTCTGGAACGCTGAAGGAAGGCCCTGTTCGCTTGCCTCCATCCGTCGGTGCCGTTCGCTCGGTTACTCGCTCGCTCGCTCCATCCGCCGCCTGCCGTTGCCTACGCAGGTGCGTAGGTAACCTCGTCACCAGTTGTTATAACGTTAGCAGCAAGCCATGTCAGAGAGTTAACTACTATATTCAGGGCTGGCGTCCATATATATATATATATATATATATATATATATATATATATATATATATATATATATATATATACTGATGTGTGACGTCACATGAGTAGGGCGCGGCGATCGTCACGACAGATATGCATGCCGGCGTTTTAGTCGACGTGCTGCGTTACCACACTATGCCTATGTTCACAGATCATGTATTAGTCAGTGACTCAGGTGCACTTCAGCTACAAGTGAAGAAAATTTGTTACCAGAATATAATTTCCTTGCACTTTAGGATCCACAAATCGACAGAAACATAAAATCACGTCCTGACTCTTGTTACCAAAAGTTATAATCTAGAAAAATAAGCCATTGCTGACTGCAAAGCTGGAAATGATTTAGGCCTCATATGCAATGAAGCCTAGCATGCGATGTTAGCCGGAGCCTTTCCGCGCTTTCTGTGATTGATAGGTACAGATCCGAGGGTTCAATACGGCTCTGTTCACTTCAGTCAGAAAGCTCTGGCGAATCTTTGCACTCTCAGTGGTCCCCGCCAACTTCCCTTACCTCTATCAAATCCCATATAACATGCAGGCAGGCAGAGGCCCGATAGAGCCACTGATAGTGAGCTCCAAAACATTTGCAACCAGGAAAACGCTGCATCACCGATCCCGCTTCACCGATTTCGTCCACTCAGTGACGTCAGGAATGACAGCGCTGTGCTGCACCCAGAGTTAGCGCCACCTCGGGGCCATGTTACCTCAACCTGCAAGGCTTTCAAAGACTGTCCGCAAGGCTTCGTATTCAGTAGGCACGGCGGACCAGGCAACGGCATGTGGCCTCATGCGCATTCTCTTTGCTTTTTCCAGGTTTGTACTTCTTACTGTACTATTAGAAGTAATTGCTTTTGCCTTCTGGTTCTGCCGTGCCCAAGACGATGTATATGCATTGCATATGACGCGTATTGGGTTTGTAAGAATGTCCTTTGTGGCGATGTGGAAACAAATCCCGGACCACCCATGGATGAACCCATTACTCAGGACCTACCCAAGCAATTATTGGCAGGACAAAATAAACTTGCAGAAGATGTAGCGGCTCCTCGAATTCAGCAGACTAATATGGAAGCGCTGATAACTGACTTCCGCTCAAAGCTTGTTGAATTGGAAACCCGATGAAATGAAAAAATAGAAGCACTACAACAAACAGTATCTTGGCTTCAAGATAAAATTAATAACCTCGAGGACAGAAGTAGAAGGTCAAAACTAATTGTTTTTGGTGTAACAGAAGATGAAGCTGACGAAACTGACTCTGTTCTGAAAGAAAAGATTTGCACTGAGATCTTCTGAAAGAAACTGGGCGTCGCGTGCACCTCAGTTGGTTGAATCGACAGGCTTGGAAAGTCCGGCGAACAGAGGCCAGAAATTGTATGTTTTCAAGATTATAACGAAAAACAAGAAATCGTGAAAAATGCTCGTAAACCTGAAGGTTTAAAAGTATCCATCCAAAATGATTACTCTAAGAACCCGCTTAGGATTCGAAAACTGCGGTGGGACAGCGCCAAGCTTGAAAAAGATCAAAAAAGAAAAGTTGCACTAATAAACGCTAAACTACGAGTTGATGGGGTGTCCTACAAGTGGGATGAAAATAAAAATTGCAGAATCAGACTACCTGATAGTCAGAAAAGGCCAACAGAAACGCCATGACTTCCGCCACCCAATGTGAAGACATTGAAATTATTAAACATAAATGCCCACAGTATCTCAAATAAAAGTGACCAGTTGGAAGCAATAGTTTTAGGTTATGATCGTCATATAGTCGTTATCACCGAGACATGGCTACGCGAAGATAGAGATGACGCCGACGTGTTTCCGCCCTCATATCAGGTATTTCGCCGAGACAGATCCTCAAGGGCTGGGGGTGTGGCGGTTCTGGTTCAAAACACTATCAAAGCTTTTCCTGTTCAGAAAATTGATGGCCACGAAAGCGTATCCTTGAAACGTTTTTGTTGGGGCATTTCTTTGTTCTTGTTTGCTGTCTATCGCGCAACTGATTCTCCGCCGTAGTTTCTAAAAGATTTGGCTGACCATATGAATAATTTTCGTCATGACAAGATGCTTCTGGTGGGTGACTTCAACCTGCCAGAAATAAACTGGAATTGCATTTTTCCCGATCCAAGCTTAGGAGTGCAGTGTGGGAATTTGTGTGATATTATGTTTAGCCATGACATGCAACAAGTGGTTAAAGAGCCCACTCGTGTCCAGGGAGCCTGTCACTCTGTGCTTGACCTCATTTTTGCAAGTAGGTCACTTGATCAGTATTCTGTCTCTATTGAACAAGGCATTTCGGTTCACAACATGGTTTATTTCTCCTGTCCCTTACAATTACCTTCTTGCTTGCCTCCCACAAAACAGATTTCTATTAAAGATTTCTCTCGCGCCCAGGACATGGTAGAAGAACAAATGGTAGCGCAACTCCCATAGAAGCCTTCGTGTCGACTCTGAGCGAGGCTTTAGTTTCCCGACGCCCCCTGCGAACTGTGAGGCACAACAAACACGTGACGTTGCTTGTGACGTCACAGTGACGTACTTTTGGTGGGGAATTTGATTGTCTTTTTACTTATCAACGAAAAACAAGGCCAACAACGACGGAGGCAGAACGATGCTCGGATAAGGCAGAAAAATGGACACCGTAACTGTTCAGCCAACTTTACTTGACATGGATTTCTACTGTCAAGTTTTACGTTAACTGAAATGTTACGGCATCTTTAACCACCTTATCATAGCATCGTTCTGCCTCCGTCGTCGTTTGCCTGGTCTTTCGTAGCGCGTCATGTAAACGCATTCTGGGGCTTATTTCTTCGGGCACGTTTGTGAACAAGGGCCTTCAAGTGAATTCGGCAAGCACATGGATAGAATCACATGGCTTGAGGCATTTCACTAAGGGCATAAAGAGGTGAAGCTGTGCTGCATAGAAAGCCAGGCTTTATTAATTCACGATTACTTACATAGACGCTTCACGACAATGAAATCTTTAAGTGTAGGAAAGCGACCACCGCTCATTCGTCACGGTCTTCATGAAATCCTCGTGATAACAAAATGACCTAAGCGTAGGTCTCCAATCGAGACGCGGTGAGATTATAAGACGGTAAAAGATCTTGCTAACAAAGTACATATCAGCGTCAAAGAACAACAAAAACAAACGAACGGAATAACTAACGCTAGCGCTAGAACGCCAACCTGTAAGAGCTTAGGTAAGCAATTCAAATTGGGATTGCTAGTATTTAGAAGTTAATGCGTCTGAGAAGTGAAAATATCTACAATATAGCTTCGCTCCAATAAATCTCGCCCTGTTCACGATTCCCATATTTTACTGGCGCTTCATTTGCCACTGAAAGGAGTCAATGTGAGGTTACAAATTTACAACTTAAGAATTTAACATGTTCATGAGAAAGATTCCATTGACAATAGGAACATCACTGTAATAACAGCTAAAGCACGTTCAGCGAATGTTTGTGCGGTAATACGGCGCAGTAAGCAAAACATGCAGCAAAGGGAGCGGTACAGAAGGCTTTGAGCAATGCGACACGCGTCTTGGGGGCAATAAAATCTCTCCTTCACCGCTCAATTAAAACATGCAGCGATACGCCGCTCATGCAGACGTGTATCCATAAAACAAGCCACCACTTTTACGACCAGCCTGGGAGGCCGATCCGAGCCGCCGAGCTGTGACGCAGCGTTGTCCCATCGTCCGGAAATGCGCACATGCAGCGGCAATCAGTTTCTCATCGAGCACAGACAGTCTTCGCCTTGCTGTAAAGCTCTACCACAACCAGCAGAATGTAATACTGACTGTTTGTTACAGATAACCCCCTCTGTACGCAGCACACAACGATGAACGTTGAACCGGGGCCGATGACGCAACCATTCCTCGGATGAAAAAAGCTTTGGTTTGAGCCATATCTGAGCTATGGGCAACTACGCAAAGGATAATAAATGGCCGAGAGAGGCCGTTAGAAACAAGTTAAAATATTATTATAAATGTGGCACGTTTTTTCTTACGCAAGAAACAAAAACTACATTCATTCCCGAGCGCGAATTATGTTTACTTTCTAGTTCTTTGGAGTTCTGGCAGATCTTATTGTCTGTGCGCTAGTAATTTGCCTCACAGTTCGCAGGAGCCCTCATCACTGAGTTGATGCCGCCGGCAGTAGGCAGTGCACGCTTTTTCTTCCAAGTTGCGCGACCAGTTGTACATAGACCTTGCCCAGGATGAAAGTGTGCTATGTCACCTAAACTTCGAAATTGACAGCTTTCATGGAACTAACGTTCCTGATTTGTGGAATAAATTCAAGGACGTGTGCAGGTACTGCCTTGACACATTCATTCGAGATAAAATAACGAAAACTGGCAAAAAATCACCCTGGATTACTCGAGAAATCTTGCATTTAACTAGAAAAATTAAGCGGTTAAGACGAGAAGGCACCTGTCATAGCATTATAGAAGCTAAGCAATCAGAACTTAATAAGGCCATTGGGGAACCCAAAGAGTACTATTTCAAGCATACTTTGCCGAATTTTATTCCATCTGCACCAAAAAAATTCTGGAAAACTTTATGCAAAAAGAAAAAAAAATGAATTGATCAAATAATGCATGACGGAGTGGTCCTCGTCGAAAAAACATCCATTGCAGAGAAATTTAATTGCCATTTTCATAGTGTGTTTTCTGAGCATTCCACATATGAGCACTATGTTAATCATGAATGCTTGGTTGTCCCAGACATTATATCACATTCTGGTGTGATTGCTATGTTGTTATATCTCAAAACAAACACATCACTAGGACCTGACGGCATACCTAACATTTTTCTTCGTCGCTACGCTGAAGCCATTTCCAAAATTTTGGTTATAATTTTTATTGCCTCAATGTCATCTGCTAGCCTTCCTTCTGACTGGAAAACAGTACGCGTTGTGCGGGTGTTTAAGAAGGGAGATGCACAAATGGTATCTAATTATCGCCCAATTTTCATTACTTCAAGTTGCTGTAACTTAGCTGAACATATTATCGCCAATGAAATGACTAAATTTCTAACTGAAAATAATGTCTTCTTATCAGCATGGATTTAGGAAGGGTTTTTTTACTTTAACACAGCTTACCTCTGTTATCCATAACTTTGCAAGTGTTTTGAATAAATCAGGCCAGGTTGATGTTATATTTTTGGATTTCAGTAAAGCATTTGATCTAGTTTCACACCGTAAGCTAATTCCCAAACTTCATCTGATCGGTCTTCCAAACTTTATAATTAGCTGGGTGTCTTCATATCTGACTATCCGAACTCAAGTTGTTTGCATAGGTGACCATTTCTCTAAACCACTTCCAGTAACATCAGGAGTGCCACAAGGTAGCGTACTCTGGCCGCTGTTGTTTCTAATTTATATTAATGATATTATTAATGCAATAGCTGACCCGATTCAAATTCGGCTCTTTGCAGACGATTGCGTTCGTTTTCATGAGATTCACGATCTTAGTGACCAATTACTCCTTAACTCTAGCCTTAATAAAATTCAAGAATGGTGCAGTGAGTGGGATATGAAACTTAACACAGATAAAATAGTCTTTATGAAAATAACAAATCAACGAATCATACATTAATCCGAGTACAATCTTCCGTCTCGTCCTTTTATTTATTTATTTATTTCAAGTACCCTCAGGGCCGTTGTCATCAGAGAGGGGAGTGGTTACAGGCATAAATAGAAATTAAATAAACAAAATGGACCAATTGTCGAAAGGTTACAGATGTGGTTAATTATACAATGTTAGCTAAGGCGTCCTTGAAAAGCTGATGATCTTTGATGGTTGCTGTTGGTGCCGGAAGGTGATTCCAGTCTGCTGCAGTGTGAGGTAAAAAGGACTGAAAAAAAAGCGTTAGTTCTGCAAAATGGCACACCGACTTTGTGGGCGTGATCTAGTCTTGATGATATGTGATGCGGGGGAGGGATAAGTTCAGTACGTAAGTGCGGATGATGAAACATTTTATGGAACAGACAGATACGAAACATTTTACGGCGTGTAGCTAAGGGTGGCAGATTAAGGCTTGATTTCATTGAAGATATGCTGGCACTCCTGTTATAGTTTGAAAGAATGAAACGGGCAGCGTTATGTTGGACCATTTCTAGCGAATGAATTAGATTTTCGTGATGAGGGTCCCAGATAGGTGCGGCGTATTCTATCTTTGGACGTACTAACATTTTGTACAGCAAAAGTTTGAGTGAGGAAGGTGCTCTAGCGAAATTGCGGCGGATGTAACCCAGCATACGATTAGCGTTGTTAATTATGTGTGCGATATGTAAAGACCAAGTAAGAGTGGGAGTGATGTGTACACCAAGGTACTTATATGAGTGTACCGATTCTAACGGAAGATGGTTTAGAAAATAAGTGGGAGTACTGTCGCACATTCTGGATACGCGAAGGGATTTACATTTATTGATGTTAAGTTCCATTAGCCATGTTTTGCACCAAGAAGTTATAGCATTCAGGTCTGATTGAAGGGTGGTTACATCGTCACTGCATGTTATTGCTCGAAAAATGACACAGTCGTCAGCAAATAAGTGAATATGTGAGGAAACGGAAGAAGGCAAGTCGTTAATGTAAATTAGAAAAGGAGAGGGCCAAGTACGGAGCCTTGTGGAACGCCGGAATTAACAGGGTTGAAGTGAGAGTTATGATTATTGGCTGACACGTACTGTGAACGGTTAGTAAGAAAATATTCAATCCAAGTAAGAAGCTTGCGATCCATGTTCATTAGTTGTAGTTTGTAAAGTAAGAGTTTATGACACACTTTGTCGAAATCCTTGGAAAAGTCGAGAAAAATACAGTCTGCCATTAAACGATTATCAAGAATAAGATTTAGTTTATGTGTGAAGGAAGCGAGCTGAGTTTCGCAGGAGTAAGATTTTCGAAAGCCATGCTGCGAGCTAGAGAAGAATGAGTTAGATTCGAGAACATTTGCAAGACATGAATGTAGGATGTGTTCTAATATTTTGCACGAGATACTGGTGAGTGAGATAGGACGGTAATTGAGAGGAGACTGCTTGTTTCCCGATTTGTAGAGTGGAATAACCTTACCGACTTTCCAGTCAAGGGGCAGGCATCCTGTATCAAGTGATTGTTGAAAAATGTTTGCTAGTGCAATGGATGAATAAACAACAATGCTGCGCAAAAATTTCACAGTAATCAGGTCACAACCAGGAGCAGAGGAAAGGCGCAATGAATTAATCACAGCTTCAACGCCACATGGGTCTATTGTGATTGGAAACATATCGTGGTAGTCGTAACAAGGTACAGCGGGTAACGAGACATTACGGTTTGCAGAAAAGTTTCGGGTGAATGTTTCCTTAAGAATGGACGCGGTTTGATTACAGGGTATAACACTTCCAAAGCTGTCAACGAGGATTATAGTGTCGTTATCGTTCTGGTTAATGACGCGCCAGAATATCTTAGTATCATAAATAACATGGAAGGCAGCGTGTGGCATAGATATTTATTCCTGGCGTTCTTTAGCGCCAACACGTATTCGCTGGAGGCTAATTTATAGGCATTCCAACGAGCTTCACTCGATGAAAGCTCGGCTGACCTGTACAATCGCTTCTTTTTATTTGATAGTCGTCTTATGTGATTATTGTACCAAGGTGCGTCCGGTTTTTGGGTTAAAGTGCGAATGGGAATGTACTTGTCGGTTAGGTAAGCAACCTTTTGAACGAACATCATCCAGTTAGCTTCCACGGTACGTAGGTCAAAACCCTTGAGAAAGATATCAAGAAATGAACATAACTCGCTATTAATCGTGTCAAAGTCTGCGTTTTTGTAATTACGGATACTTACTGTTCTTTTAGCATGTTTGGGTTGTGCGAAATGTAATTGAAAAAAAAGTAAAAAGTGGTCACTCATTCCTGGCAGGTGTGTGATGTTAGAAACTAAGTCGAGCTGTGAAGTAAGAACGAGGTCGAGTGTATTTGCGACAGAATGAGTGGTTCTCATTGGATTAGTGACCAACTGTTCGAGAGAAAAAACCGCGCACATTTCTAAGAACTCTTTTGCTAGTGTGGAAGGTGGTTGCATTGTAGAGACGGGGTTGGACCAGGTTATGTTTGGCATATTGAAGTCTCCGAGCAGAAGTAATGGACAGTTCGGGTAGCGAGACAAAACGATGTTGATTACATCATGTAACTCGTTAACGAAGTTCTGTATGTAGGTTGGAGGCCGATAACAGACCCCGATAATAACTTTCTTATGATTTAATGTGAAGCATGCCCAAGCAGTTTCTAAAGAGGTGTTAATATGGATGCACTGCGAAGTGAAACGTTTCGTGATGGCAAGTAAAAAACCTCCTCCTTGTCTCCCAACGCGATCGCAGCGATAGATAGAGAAAGTATTTGGGAGAAGAAAAAGCTCGTTGTCTCGAATCTCGGAACGCAACCAAGTTTCCGCTAAAACTAATATATCAGCGCTACACGTGTCGATGGAGGAGTTAAGACAGTCACGTTTGTTTATAATACTGCGGATGTTAGTAAAAAGAACGGATATCTGTGAAGACGAACGTCCAGATCCCCTCGCGCGTTCCTACGAACTGCCCTGCGGCGAGCTGACAGAATCACCATCGACTGAGGCGGGTTTATGCACGTGCTCTTTAGCAGAGTTAGTGGGATGAATATCAACTGAGGGTGGTTGCTGCGTGTGCTCTTTAACGGTGTTAGATTCACGATCATACACGTAGTATTTCTTATACATTAGTAGCTTGTTGTATCGCAGCTGAAACGGACCACCGCCAGCTTCCCTTTTGGCATACTCTGTTAATTTCTTCCGAGCGTGACGTGTAGCGGGTGAATAATCTTCGTTGACCGTGATATCGCTCTCTTTTAGCTGTCTGCGGGCAGAAAGAACCATTTCTTTGAATTTGAAGCTCGAGAATTTAACAATTATTGGTTCCTGTTTGCCTGGCGAGTACTGCCCTAGGCGATGAGCGCGTTCGAAAGCTGTATCTGAAAGAGTGTCAAGCACATCAGCCAGAACTGTTTTCATTTTTTCTTCTGACTCTGCCCACGATTCCCGACAGTCATCTATTCCATAAGAGATAAGGTTGCAACGTCTTGATTGATCTTCAAGATCGGTCAGACGTGATTGCAAAGAGGCCGAATCAGTAGTTAATGATTTTACTGAGCTTTCGACGGTAGCCAAGACCTCGTCGATTTGGTTGAGGGAGTTGGTTTTATCTTCCAGGTCATCCAGCCTTTTTTCGATAGCACCCACTTTTATTTCAATGCTCTTCTGACTGGGTTTGATAGCTTTTATGTCGGTGACCATGTCGGTCTGGCTCTTTGCTGCTTGTACGGATCGAGCTTGCAGATCCTTTAGAATATGAAATATGACTTTCATCTGCTCAGATGGATCATCAGGCAAAGACGGTAGTTCAGCCAAGGACTGGGAGCGGGTCGGGGGACCAGGGTTCAACTCAATATCACCCGAACACAATAGTAAAAAAGTCATTGACAAACAATCAACAGCGATATCACACAGCACTCGTGGGCGCGGGAACAAAAATAGGAAACGGTCGTCGCTCCTTCGGGCGTACATAGAAAAAAAAAATTACACACCTGTAATGCGTAACAGCGCAGAGCGTGACACATGGTGTCGATGATGGCCCCGCGCCCACTGAAGGAACTGTCACGGAGGAAGCTTCTTATATCTTCGGTGGTAGTTGACGTCACCGTAAATTTGAATGATGCGCAGATGGGAATCACGAACAGGTCGGTGCAGTTGACGGGTTGCAGGAGATAACGATGCGGCATAGGTGGCGTCCGGCTTGAAGGGCAATCAGGCACATAGAGAGGAAAAGTTGCGTTGGACAGCAGAAAGAACGGCAGGAACACGGCAGAAGGAACGGCAGGAATGCGTAACAGCGCGTAGCGTGACACATGATGTCTTTGATGGCCCCGCGCCCACTCAACTGAAGTCAGTGAATACAAATACCTTGGAGTCACTATAGCTAGTAAACTTAATTGGAACCGACATGTTTGTAACATATACGCATCCTCATTTAAAAAACTTCCCCTTTTATGACACAAACTAAAGCGCGCTCCACCTAATGTAAAGCTGTTAGCATACTCGTCAATCATAAGACCCAAGCTTGAATACGCCTCCACTGTTTGGGACCCGTACACAAAACTCAACATTCACGCACTCGAAATGATCCAACGCAAAGCTGTTCGTTTTATTTTTCCAAGTATCGTGCAATGGATTCACCGACAGAACTAATGAAGCAACGTAACATCCCAACACTCGAATTACGAAGAAAGATTCAGACTCAACTTCTGTTCTTGCTGAAACACAATACATTGTTAATGAACTCCTGGCCTTACCTGAAACCGTTAAACACCCGTCTGACAAGAAATCGTCACGAACATCAATTAACTTCATACAATTTAGAGTAAATGCTTTTAAATATTCATTTTTTCCTCGTACTATACAAGACTGGAACCGACTGCCACCTCACCTACTAAATAACATCGACTCGATTGACCTAATTCAGTCCTGACTACCTTGAATAACCTGTTATTGTGTTGCTGCTTTAAATATTTGTGTGTGTTTTCAAAAACAAAAAATAATTTTCCCTTGTACTGCCGATTTCACTGACGTTTTTCACTTGATTATTGTACAAAATGTTCGATTTTTCTACCCCTGGCTGCCATGATTATTGTGCTCTAGCTGTGTATATTTTTTCTTTATATATATTGTAATAATATTATTGTTGCCACTCCTGCTTGGGGCCACCAAATGGCCTCAGTATATTGTAAATAAATAGAAATAAAATAAATAGCGCTTTGAGGCTTGGCTGGGTGACTGGCTGAGTAAGAGGAGGTGTCTATTAGAATTGCTGAGGCTTTCCGCCGTAGAAACGCTTGCTACAGACGCAAGCGTCATGTGCTTTTTTCATCTTTTACTTACGTAGGCTTTACACTCTCTAGGATGATTGTAAATCGCTCAATGTCACTCGTTTCATCAGTGAAGCCTTGTGTTCTTAAAGTTTCTAGTGGCAGGAAAAGTCCTAATATTTATTGTTTTGCGCCAGCGATTGCACCCAGTGCACTGCGTGTCGTTTTGTCCTTGCGACTCCGTTTTACGTGTTAGGGAGCTTTTAAATATTATACAAACCTTGGGCAATATTCCTGTAAGGGGTGCATGGCCTTAACTAAAGTGATAAACACGTTTTACCTCAGTGACCATATTTTTTATCAAGGCACCAAAAGGATGGTCGCACTGAAGTTTATTTGTCATCTTATTTAGGATTCCTGAAGAGCCCTTTGGTGAGGTCTTTACAAGAGAGGTGCACAAACAACCTGGCGTTAATAAAACAATGTCTCTGAGGCTTTCATGAAGTGGTCGAGGTTTCTATTAAGGATAAAACTTGTGGAAATATTGTTGCAGTCATGAGCTGTTTGGAAAAACGAGGAGTGAAGATGAATAACCGCACAAGCAGGAGGTGCGTAAACGGCGTTGTGGTGGCTTGTGCGTGGCTTAAGAACGTTGACCAGGCTGGACAGGACAGTTATAAGGAATGTTGTGGTATATTTTAGGGTACAAACATAGTTTTGCCACAATACGGCTTTGCTGGAGGTTAGGTAGCCAAGCAATATTTTGTTAGGTAACACTGGTGGTATATGATTTGAACATATGAATCGAACGGCGTGGGTTTGAGCAAGTTCAATAGGTTTACTTGCGCTAAATTGAGCGTGGTCCCAGATGGCAATGTGTACTCTAATTGGAATGGCAAGGGAGGATGGCAGTTCCTGGCCCTACGCAGCTGAGATGGTAGGTCAACGCCGCTTGCGGCGGGGGCTACCCAGCCACCGAATTTTTATTTGTTGTAGGCAGCCATTACACCTGCTACCGCTAATGCGGTGGACGACGGCTGTTGTTGCTGCTCGTGTCTTTCTCTCCTTCTTCTTTTTTCTCTATTTTCTCTTCTATTCGTACGAGGCAGCGGAGGAGGAAAATCGACGCCATCAATAGAATGGCTTACATAACAGTCATGGGACTGGTTCGCTCGACTCCCAACGAAGAGTTTCTCAACCTCGGAGTCCACAATACCTATGAGGAACTCAATGAAGCACAACGAACTGCCAAAATAAGGCGCCTGTCTAGCACGCCCGCCGGTAGGACAATACTTGAGGTATTAGGTACTGAGGGTGAACCCCTACAAGACCTCCCTCAACCTACTCCACGCGATATCCGAAAGAGGATCGCCACCAAACCTCTTCCTTGGAACATGAACCCCCACGCCCATCAAGGCCGAAGAAAAGCACGAGCTGCACGAAAAGCCCGTTTTGCCTGCGCAAAACCTCAGCCGGATACAAGATGTCATCTACGTCGACGCCGCTGAAGATGCGGAAGACCCTAACAAATATTTGATATGTGGAGTCACACAGCCCAACACTAACCCAGCGAGACTCGTTATGGCGGAGACTGTTTCCACATCCAGACCCTAAGTGGCGGGGAGGCCGCCATCGCCGAAGCCATCGCTTTTACTAATGTAAGCGAATCCAAACTGGCAATAAGTAATTTTGCTAGAGGTAGAGTCTCCAATCCCGCCTCACAAATACTCAGTCAAATGAGAGAATCTCCTCTCGAGAGAGATATCGAATTGATATGGACCCCAGCTGATGCGGGGAATCCGGGAATTGAGGCTGCCAACCAATACGCTCCAGAATTAGCCGGTCGAGTGGTGGCGCAAAATTAGGAACCGGGACCCTTCGGTGAGCCAGCCGTATCATGCCACGAACTCACTGCACATTACAAAGCAATAAGAAGAACACTCTCACCACCCCACAAAACACTCACCAGACAACAAGTAATAATGAAAACAGCTACAGACTCGCACCCTCGCCAATTCAAACTACATATCAAAATTCATAAATAAGGATATGAATCCCTTCTGTGAAAGTGAAAGTGCTGGAAGATATATATATATATATATATATATATATATATATATATATATATATATATATATATATATAGTGGCTGCACTGCAACCATAGTTTTGCGTAAAGATAGTAAAGAAATTCTCGTAAGAAAAGGTGTTAGGCAAGGGAGACACGATCTCTTCAGTACTGTTCACAGCTTGCTTACAGGAAGTATTCAGAGACTTGGAATGGGAGCAGTTAGGGATAAGGGTAAATAGAGAATACCTCAGTAATCTGCGATTTGCTGATGACATTACCTTGCTAAGTAACTCGGGGAATGAACTGTAAATAATTATTGATGACCTAGACAGAAAAAGTAGAAATATAGGCTTAAAATCAATATGCAGAAGACTAAGGTAATGTTCAACAGCCTCGGGAAGGAACAGCAATTTACATTAGGTAGCAAAGCACTGGAAGTAGTAGGCGAATATGTCTACTTAGGACAGGTAGTAACCGCAGATCCGGATCATGAAAAGGAAATAACAAGAAGATTGAGATGGAGCGCAATTGCAAGCACTCGCAGATTGACTAGCAGCTTACCGGTATCGCTCAAGAGGAATGTATACAACAGTTGCATCTTGCCTGTACTCACCTATGGGGCTGAAACGTGGAGGCTAACCAAGAGAGTTCTACTTAAGTTGAGGACAACCCAGAGGGCTATGGAACGAAAAATGGTAGGGGTAACATTAAGAGATAGGAAGCGCGTAGAGTGGCTCAGAGAAATAACTCAGGTCACCGACATTCTAGTAGAAATTAAGAAGAAGAAATGGACATGGGCAGGACATGTAAGTGCGAAGAGAGGATAACCGATGGTCGCTGAGGGTAACAAACTGGATTCCAAGGGAAGAAAAGCGTAGCAGGGGGCGGCAGAAAGTTTATTTATTTATTTAGGAATACTGTCAATCCCGGGCGGGATCGTTACAGGCATGGCACAACGCATACAAAAAGTCAGGCAATATTTGGAACATGTTCAAAGGCAGGGAGAATAATTTAAATTGAAAGGAAGATTGCTGTCAGAAATAAACGAAGCAAGACAATGATCAGTGTACAGTAAAAGGTATAGTGAACTATTGATACATGAAAACAAAGAAAAAGGTATATGAATGGATACAGAATGGAAATAACAAAGCAATAAGGGATTAGTACAGTTTGCAAGTTATCAATGTATGCTGACAAGGAAACTGTTTGGATGAACATTCATGAATTTGTGTGTAAATGATCCTCCACTAGCTTTACAAATTCATCCAGTGTTGAACTTTGTGTTATTGATGGTTTGAAGGTGTTCCACTCTCTAATTAAGTTAGGTGGGCGGATAAGGTTAAGAAGTTCGCAGGGGTCAAGTGGATGCAGCTAGCACAGAACCAGGTCAATTGGAGGAATATGGGAGAGGCCTTCGCCTTGCAGTGGTTATAGTCAGGCCGATGATGATGATGATGATTCCTTCTGCCAGTTTTGCGGGGAGAAAGACAACTTCGATCATAAGATCTGGGCGTACAAAGCCCAAAAGGCCCCCTCAGAACTCTTGCCTGATCCTTCTAAAGAAGCTTGAGACAAGCTAAGGACCAGCGATGACCCTGGCATTCAGTTGAAGGCCGTCGAATGGGCCGGCGTTGCCAAGTCTCCACGGCTTTCGGAATGCTAGCTGACTTCCCCTATACCTCCCACTTATTGTGAATCTTCTTCTTCTTCCTTGATAAATGGCACATACCCACGAAGGGGGATTAGCCAGGGTTCAGTGTGGACTGACAATGTCCCACACATACTGAATTAGTGCATTAAAAAAATTGTCAACTAAACAAAAATATAAGATTTAAGATCCCAAAATTATTGAAAGGAAAAAAAAATATGAAGCAAAAATTTGGAAGTTTGTAAATTTGGAATACAATTAGCAAGAGAATCTGTCCGTAGCTGTGATGTAGTTATATGAGTACTGATTAAGTAGCATATAAGTACTGAGTTATATAAGTACTGATTTGAGGCAACGCAAATCATTTCGCACTCACATCGAAGGAGAGTAGAAGCGGCACCGACAACGTAAATCTCAAGCGTGCAATTGGAATTTCTAAATGTACCCTCCTCTGATGTGAAAACCTTCGGCAAGCAGGAAGGAAGTGATAGATATGTTCAATCTCACCCCAAACCTCACAAAGGTTTGTGGGGCTGATCCTGCATCTACATAAATAAAGATTTTGGCGGGGAATCCTGCATCTCATGAGAGTGATCGTTACCTCACACTGCCGTGATTTACATGAACGAACTTTCCATGAGTATATGAGATGTTAGTGTTCGGCTGTAGATAGCAAGGAATCATTGCATGAAGCGGCTAGGTATTGATAACGCTGAAAACGGGACATTCCAAAAATGGGCATATTAGGGATGGTACATGAAACAGATGCATCAAAGCTGATTTAGCCAGGAAGGCTGCCGCTTCGTTCTGGAAAATACCGCAGTGACTGGGCACCCAGATGAAGCGTGTTTCTTTCCCCCACCCTGGTATGAAATACTTTAGTGAGCGGCTCAAAAGAGCACCTGTGCTGACTCCAGTGACAACAAAACTGAAAGAGAGTCTGATAGAAAATTATTTTTGGTTTGCGGCAGGGAACTTTTAGTAGAGTTACCTTTTAGTAGTTTAGTAGAGTGGTTAGAGCGCCCGTCTCGGCTGCGGGAGGTGGTTAGTTTGAACCCCACCGCCGGACACCCACCGGTAAAAATGGGTACAAGCGTCCCCCGGCCTGGCGCTCGGCTTTTCCAGGGGTGTGCGTTTGGGAGAAGCTCCTTAAACCCCGCTGCGCGCCCCTCCTCCGCAGTGAGCCCTAACCCAGTTTCGAACCTCGCAGCCTTAGTAGTTTAGTAGCGCAGAGTTAGTAGCGCAGAGTTAGTTTAGTTTAGTACACCCCTGGAAAAGCCAAGCGCCAGGCCGGGGGACGCTTGTACCCATTTTTATCGGTGGGTGTCCGGCGGTGGGTTTCGAACCAACCACCTCCCGCAGCCGAGACGGGCGCTCTAACCACTCTACTAAACTACTAACTCTGCGCTACTAAACTAACTCTGCTTATACTTATACTTATACTTATACTAACCTTATACTTAGGACACCCAGAAAAAAGAAAGCAGCTAAATTCCGGAATCGGTCTCACATTGGCTTTGTACAAAAGTAGAAGAGCATCTCGACGCATACCAAATTTCCTATTACTTATCCGTATGAGCCTTCTAAGAGCACGCTCACCTTTCGGAACATTAGACTTGATGTGAGGCCTCCAATTCATGCTAGCATCATACGTAATGCCTAAATACGGCAGACTCCACTTGAGGTATCACATCTGAGCGGTAGTTTAGCGAGACATATAAGAGGGTTTTGGTTTTAAAAACTAGCACACTGCTTTTGCACACATTAAAAACCAATTTAATTTTGTCCAACCAGACCTCAAGTGCATTCGGTAAGCCTGTAGTGAACGATAGAGGTCATGAATATATTTTTGCAGAGGCGAAGAATGCTTTGTCATCTGCATATACATACACAGTGAGATCAGGATGAACCGGAATATCGGACAATATAATAAAAAGTAGGGGTGAGAGCACACAGCCCTGGGGCACCCCTCTTGTCTGTGCATAGGCATCTGAGATTAATGAGCCCTCAGTGAAAAATAATTTCCCTCCTTTCAAAAATTTCCTAATCCACGCGTAAATGTAGAACGGAGGACGTAATAATGATAACTTGTTTAGAAGAATGGAATGTTCAATGCTGTCATAGGCCTTAGCAATATCGAGCGTCACTAACGCTGATACTTTCTTGTTGCACATTGCAACGCGAATTCTGCTTTCTAAATCTACATGTGCAGACCATATTGAGCATCCACTGCGGAAACCAATCTGGGCAAAACTCAAAGCATTAATCTATGAAATATGCTTTGAGGGGCGGCCATGCACAATTCTTTCTATTAATTTTACTAGAGTCGAATTCAAAGCTATCGGCCGAATGTTTTTAACATGAAATCCTTTACCAGGGTCTTTCAAAAGCAATTAAATTTTCGCCACTTTCCAGACGTACGGCAGTCATGCAGATTTTAATGATTCGTTGACCAGATCCAGAAGATGCTGAGTGAAATCATTTGTTAAAATTTTGAGCACACCTACCGTAACCCCGTCCCAACCTGGAGCCGCGGTTTGCATGGAAGAAATCGCAGATAGTAGTTCTGACCTTTCAACTTCAACATAGTCTGAGCAGGAAATGGGAGCGTGCAAGGGAACTCTGCACTTCTCCTGGAAACGTAATGCTAGCCCTCGTGCAATTTATTCCAACTCATCCTTTGCCTCCCGCGGAGACAACACTATTGAACTTAATGACTGAGAAATGTGTGAGTTCCTAATTTGTTCTATGAAACAATAAAAAAACTTCTTGTGCTTTGGGTTTAACCAATACGTATTTAAATTTGGTTGTACTCGTCCTTGGCCTGCGCTATGGCTCTTTTAAATGACGCCGAACAAAATTTGTTGTTTATCCAAATTACTGGGCTCTGGTTGTAAGATAGGCTTCTCCATGCTGCTTTCCTAGGGCGTGAAGGCTTTCTCAAACGCATCATTCCACCACGGGGATAGCCACCTATTGTTTACTGCAGACCGCACAGTGAACTGGCAATCTACAGCAGCATTCTCATTTGAGGAAAATACCTTTTGTGCTTTATTGGTCCTACATGAACAAAGGTTAGATGTTAGGGAGGAGCTTAGCGAAGCTGCCTATGTGGCGTTGTTTACTAGTTTACGGGCAAAAGTGCTATCTCGTGTTGGCATCATTATGATGGGAAATGTTATTGGAAAGTGGTCACTAGATGTACCACAGTCAACTTTTGACCATCCTCCTATACCTATCCGACCTGCTGCCAGGGATAAATTGATGACACATCGCGAATTTCCGCGCATGAAGAATATAGCCCGAGAATCGCAGTAGCGCGCAGAATGTGCCGACATCCACGTCCATAACAGCTGTCCACATTAGTCAGAGTAGTTACCCCAAAGAGTATGGTGCGAGTTGAAATCACCTGCAATAAAGACCCTATAGAATTAGTAAGTAATCTGCCAAAATAGTCTGTGCTACGTTCACCTATGGGGCAGTACACGTTAGCGACTGTGACAGGGTCACACTGCGGCAATGTGATATCTACAGCCAAAAGCTCACTCGCAGGATTCATTATTGTATTGCTTATCTTTACCAGGTGACATATAATTTCGACGATATCAGAATCAATAAGCCACTGCCTACACCGTTTACATGATCGGCGCGGAAAACACGAAGTTTCTTTAAGGTAAATGACTTTGCGGTGGAGACAAGTTATTTGCAAGAGCACTATGTCTGGCCTATGTGTTGAAAGTAGAAGATGTAAATCTCGAAGTGAAGATACAATAGAGCGACAATCCCACTGAAGAACTTGTATACCTGCCATGATTACTTTCCTAAAATTGAGACCGCCACAGCCTCATTTAACACATCGGATTGCGGTAAAACTTTGGAAGGCCCTTTTTTAGTTTTGGTGTGGGAAATGGAGGACTTAGAGGGTGAGGTAGAAGCACGGCGCTTCCGAGTACGGCATGCCATTTCAACATCATTAGAGCAAACACTTTTGCGAGAAATGCTTACAGGGACACTGTCGATAGGCTGCACTTGAACCAGCACTAGAGGAGAAGCTAAATTTAAACTTTCAGCACAGGTTTGAGATGAAATAGATGCTGTAGTCAGCACAGGTTGAGGTGGGCAAGATGACTGGCTACCAGCAATACCAGACAAGGCTTCAGTAAAGTTTGTAAGCATACGAAAGAGCCACAGAAAGGGCTTTTTTAACCGTTGTCACAATTGCAGTTGACAACGTGGCCTCAAAGTCTAGAGTAGAAGGGCGCACACAGTTGGCATAAGTGTGTCGCTTGCGATCAAGAAGAGCATAAGCATCTGCTCGAGAGCAACATTCTCTTGAAGTAATTCTAGTAACACCTGCTCCTGAGAACGTTTCTCACAACTGCCGTCATCAGCGGAGTGCTCTTTACTACATAGGCAACAGCTAGGTTTTGCAGCGGTACAGCTATCAGAAGAGTGGCCTTCCCCACACACCCTGCATCTAGTCGCAGACTTACACGCTCTTCCACTTACACGCTGTCCAAATCTCCAACAGTTGGTACATTGAACGGGGTAGACATTGACGTAGCGGGTCAATGCGGTAGACAATTGGCCAAATTTTCAACTCAGATGGACACAAGAGACCGACAAAAGTTGTTATAGCTGACTGTGTAGCAACACGCACCCCGGCCACCATGCGAGAGCAGAAATACACAGAAAAGCGAGAGCAGCAATACACAGCGCAAGTTATAGATCCCCAGGTGGTCGAAATTACTCCACAGCCCTCCACTACGGCTCCCCTTCCTCTCTTTCAACTTTCACTCTCACCTTCCTTCCTTCACTTACGGCGCGGGTCAGGTGTCCACAGAGCAAGTGTGACAGATATTGCGCCTTTCTCTTCCTATGAACCAATTATTATTATTAAGCATATCCATAGCCTAATAAAGCATAGCCATAAGCTAAACTGTAAGCATATCCGTAGGCTAAATCATAAACCATAACCAGAAGCTAAGCCGTAAGCATCACCAAAGCTTATCGCTTCGAGATACCCAGGCTTAACGTTCGCTACGCCCCAGCCAATTTTATTGCGCTTATTCATGAGCTTAAAGAGGTGATTATTCCCAGCTTGAAAAATACGTACTTGTACATGTGATACGCGACGGGTAACGGCAAGGCTCGTTTATAGTATTCATGCTAAACGAGCGTGAAAGAACAAACACGGAAGAGAAGAGAGCACAACACAAGCGCTTGTGTTGTGCTCTCTTCTCTTCCGTGTTTACCCAAGGACGCGGGATCGAATCCCGGCCTAGGCGGCCGCTTTTCGATGGAGGCGAAAAGCAAGGCGCCCGTGTGCTGTGCTATCTCAGTACACGTTAAAGAACACCAGGTGGTCAAAATTTCCAGAGACCTCCATTACGGCATCTCTCATAGCCTGAGTCGCTTTGGGACGTTAAACCCCACAAACCAAACCAAACCATCTTCCGTGTTTGTTCTTTCGCTCTCGCTTAGCATGAATACCTACCAACTCACCCTAATCCTCACGTTATCGGTCAATGAGTCTACTCAGTTTTCTCAGATGTTATGCAGTGTGGCACGCATTCCGTTCAATTCTTTATAGTGCACCTTGCAGCTTCCTGAACTGGGTGCCGTCCTGCGACCAGGATCATCCACAGCCTCAAACGAAGTACCAGCTGCTTTAAGAGCGCATCCAGAAACTTCAGCGATCCACACAACGACGTCGCCAGAGGACCTTGGCCGAGATAGTATAAGCACGTAAGTATCGTCATCAGATGATGCACTGGTTGAAGTTCAGGAGCGTTAAATGCGCTGGTTGCCTTTGCAGCAGCTGCAACTAATAATTTAATCTAGGACTTCACTTTCATGCTAAAGGGCTATAGATAATTTTGAGTTTTTCATGTGAACATAGGTCAGGACACTGCAGCTCTGGTTGAAGGTGTGTTCTCTTAAAAAAATGATTTTTTCTTAAATATTTGAACTAGTAAGAAGCAAAGAGCTTCGTTTTCAGCACCCGGGCGTGCATGCACTGCAATTTTTGACGAGATGTATATTTATAAAACGTCCTGCAGCACACATTTCGCTACATTTGAAGGCCTTGCAGAATACTATTCCATGCAGGGGTGGAATATTTACGTTATGGCACTGGTGTTCTAGGCAAGAGGAATTAGAACATAATGGGAACAGCTTCTTGCTTATTTTTGGTCCTTGTGAATGCCTTCTTAAGCCGTTTATAGAGACACTTGTGTCTAGAGAGAATATCAGTCAAGCCCTTTGTTTGATGCATCCTTGATAAAAAAGTAGAACATGGCAAGTAGAAAAGTGGCAGTGTGCAGCATGTTGTATATGATGAAATGTTTTTCTTCTTGACAAGCCTTAGGCTTGTTTGGTTTGCGAGGCAAAGAAAGGCCAAATTTTGTTAAGTCGCTGCTCATGCGAAGGCCACAGGCAAAAAAGGCCACGTATTTGCGTCTACATTCAGATGTCTGACATTTTCTTGCGGTTGTTAGTGGAGGGTTGTTTTGTGGCATGCATATATTTTAATTGCGTATAATTTGGGTTAATGGCCATCTTACTGCCTTAGCATGATGTGTGCAAGCTGACAGCTATTTGTAAACAGATCATTCCACCAAATACAATACGTTTTTTAATAGTGTATTTGTACAGAGCGCTGTCATTAATTGTTGTGGAGGCTCCCGCGAGTTCGTTCCATGCAAGCTATCCTTCATTGTATCCCCTGATTCTGTGCGCACTTACCTGTACGAAATTTAACTTGTAATAACCATACACACGAAAAATATGTATCAACAGTACACGCTTTGTTATGTATATTTTTTATCTTAAGTTGGGCCGCCCTGCTGATGCACCATACTACTCTGTGTTATTATTGGAGCTGTATACTTCATCTTTTTATAGGCCTTTTTCCCATTTACTATACCACGTTGCTGCTTTATCACGTCCGAGAGCTGACATTAAACTGATGCTGCTTCTCCGACACTCCATTCTGCCTTTGTGTTTTTCGTGGTGTGCAGCCACTACGGCGCATTTGTTACTTATCAGGCCAGTGCATGGCTGAATAAATAATGTGGATGTCACTAGCGGTGTAAAGCTGCATGCGTTTACATCGCTCGCACAAAGAGGCAAGGCCAACGACGATGGAGACTGAACAATGCTTGGACAAGTCGGCAAAGAATAGACCCGGTTCAACACCTAGGGTTGCCTTAAATTGGCTGTCAAATTTTCATACAAACGAATTTTTAACAACAGTTACAGGATCAAATCTTTTGCTGACTTGGCAGAACATCGTTCAGTCTTCGTCGTCGTTGGCCTTGTCTTTCGTCTCTACAAGAAAAACATTCGAAATCCGCGCCAAACATGCGCCACTGTGACGTCATGTATTTTTTTTTATTAGCACTAGTAGTATGTAAAAACCATTCGCAGATTGCTTGGCGGAGAAAAGAAACTCGTGTCTCACTCAGTCGGTCCCCATCGGGTCTATGAAAGTTTCGCTACCATGGGATCTATCTTGATTCAGACTGAAGAACATCGTTATCTGCATCGTAATTAATAGAATGGTGAATGACACAATTGTAAGCGAATTAGCGAACTTTTGATGAAATAGTAAGTGAATCATTTATGTAAATTTAGAAACAGAGTGCCAAGGACTGTACCGAGGGCGTCGAACCGGAACCGGCACCGAACAGAGAGGCGGAACCGAATCGAATACGAACTTTTTGCGCTTGTTGGAACTGAATCCGAATCGAAACAAATCTGAGGGACCATTTAGAATTGGGTCGCGGTACGGTTCCGGCACCTTTTTTTTTGTCAAATTACCCTCATTACCTTTATAGCGGCAACTACATTGGCCACAGTCTCGCCATTTCGCCGTGCCGGTAGGTGCCAGTCCGTGCCTGTCCTAAAAGCGAAAAAACAAGTAGTCGTGGAAAAGGCAGTTGGCAGCTGGCATGGCCGAAAACTAAGTGGACCTAGGGCGAAACGCCTGCCAAACGTAATGTTTGGCAGGAGCTTCACACTCGAGCCTCTTCTTTGTTAAGGGAGGGTGATATTACAATCAGCCTGCCAAAACCTTGCATTCACTTTATCCCTACGCCGCTCTGGCACATCCATGCGGCTCCTCTAAAGCGGGGCTTTGTATTGATACGTGGCAAGGTAAGGCCAAGAGATTAGTCCAAGATGACTCCGCACACAGCACACAGAAGCACAGCAGCGTTAACTGGGCACCAACCGACACTGCTGGCACGTCGTCTTAACCAAAACTCACGAGCTTCTTCTTCCGTCCTTATGCAGATATCAGTGTATGCACCACCTAATGTAGCACTACCCCACCGGCTGAAAAGTACCCTCCCGGTGCGTACTACCGTCCAGATCAGGGTCCGTGTAGTGCGGCTTGAGGCGTGCAACATGGACCGTCTCGGTGCGTGGTGTAGAGGTATGCGTTGCGGGATGCAAGGGCGCAATTTCGTATGTCACTGGAGTCACTTGTCGTAAAATGCGGTAGGGTCCTGTATAACGGGGCAAAGGTATTTTCAGAGATGCCAACGCGGCGAGCTGGGGTCCAAAGCAGCACGAGAGAGCCGCAAGAATACTGTGTGTTACGATGACAGGAATCATAGCGACGTTTCTGGGAGTGCTGAGAGGCTGCGAGTCGGTTGCGAGCAACAATGCGGGCAGCATCAGCTCGGGCTATGGCGTCACGAGCATATGAGCTGGCAGTGGTGACAGACGGGAGCAGACTGTCAAAAGGAAGCAGAGGTTCACGGCCGTATAGAAGATAGAAGGGGGAGTAGCAGGTAGTGTCGTAACGCGACGAATTGTAAGCGAATGTCACAAATGGCAGCGTTATGTCCCAGTCACGATGGTCATCAAAAACGTACATAGACAACATGTCAGTCAGTGTCCGGTTAAGGCGTTCAGTAAGCCCTTTCGTCTGTGGATGGTAGGCAGTCGTGAAAGAATGACGAACGTCGCACAATCGTAGGAACTTGTCGACTATACGCGCAGGAAAGCAACGACCACGGTCGGTGAGCAGTTGGCGGGGAGCTCCGTGGACGAGTATAACGTCGTTGAGGAGGAAAGCAGCGACATCAGTTGCACAACTGGCTGGTATTGCTCGTGTGACCGCGTAGCGTGTGGTGTAATCAGTGGCCACCGCAATCCATTTGTTCCCCGATGCAGACAGTGGAAAAGGCCCTAGAAGATCCAGATCAACTCGAGAAAATTGGTCTATGGGGATGTCGATCGGCTGCATGAGTCCAGCTGCTAAAACTGATGGCTGTTTCCGGCGTTGACAGCGCTCACAAGTAGCCACGTAGCGGCGGACTGCGCGGTATAGGTCCGGCCAAAAGAACCGGCGGCGCACACAGTCGTATGTGCGAGAGACACCTAGATGACCTGCTGTGCGAACGGCCACGGCAAGAAAGCAACGGCCACGGTCGGTGAGCAGTTGGCGGGGAGCTCTGTGGACGAGTATAACGTCGTTGAGGAGGAAAGCAGCGACATCAGTTGCACAACTGGCTGGTATTGCTCGTGTGACCGCGTAGCGTATGGTGTAATCAGTGGCCACCGCAATCCATTTGTTGCCCGATGCAGACAGTGGAAAAGGCCCTAGAAGATCCAGATCAACTCGAGAAAATTGGTCTATGGGGATGTCGATCGGCTGCATGAGTCCAGCTGCTAAAACTGATGGCTGTTTCCGGCGTTGACAGCGCTCACAAGTAGCCACGTAGCGGCGGACTGCGCGGTATAGGTCCGGCCAAAAGAACCGACGGCGCACGCAGTCGTATGTGCGAGAGACACCTGGATGACCTGCTGTGCGAACGTCGTGATGCTGTTCAAGGACGGCTGTGCGTAGGTGCTGAGAGACTACTAGTATAGAAGGTCGGGACCATCAGATCGCATATTGTGCCGGCATAAGGTGCCGTCGTGGAGCACAAACAAACGAAGGGAAGGGTCATGGCGATCGGTGCAGAGGCGATTGATAATTTCACGAAGCTGAGGGTTCTGGCGTTGCTCCCGGCGAATGCTGAAAAAGTCAGAAATAGAGAGCACGCAAGCGTCGTTGTCACATTCAAGTTGGCTTGGCGGGGCGACTAGGTGACGGGACACGCAATATGCATCTCGATGCAACTGGCCAGATTTATAAAGTACTGAAAAATTGTACTCCTGAAGGCGCAAGGCGCCACGTCCAAGTCGGCCAGTAGGGTCTTTGAGTGTGGAAAGCCAACACAATGCGTGGTGGTCCGTGACTGCTGTGAATGGCGGCCTATTCAAGTAAGGGCGGAACTTAATAATTGCCCAAACTAGGGTTAAGTACGTTCAGTCATGGAAGAATTCTGTTCGGCCGCAGAGTGGAGTCGCCTGGCATAGACGATGACGCGAGGGGAACCAAGCTGACATTGTGCGAGAACGGCACTAAGTCCTTGACCACTTGCGTCGGTGTGTACTTCTGTGGGCGCTGACGGATTGAAGTGAGCCAACACTGGCGGACCGATGAGGTGGGCAATAAGAGCGATGAAGGCGGCCGATTGTTAGTGGCCCCAGGAAAAGGAGACCTCTTTTTTCAGAAGCTGCGTGAGAGGACGGACGATTTCCGCGAAGTTTGGTACAAATCGGCGGAAATATGAGCAAAGTCCGAGGAAGCTACGCACGTCGCTGCTAGATTTCGGTATGGGAAAATCACTTACATCGCGAATTTTGTCGGGGTCCGGCTGGATGCTATGTTGTTGAACAAGTGTCCTAGGACCTTGAGTTCCCGGCGACCAAAGCTACACTTCTTGGATTTACACTGAAGGCCAGCTCGTCGGAAGACGCCAAGAATAGCCGAAACGTAATGGAGGTGTCTCTCAAAGGTTGATGAAAATACGATGACGTCATCGCGGTAACACAGACATGTGGTCCATTTGAACCCGCGTAGTGAAGTGTCCATCATGCGCTCGAAGGTCGCAGGCGCATTACATAAGCCGAATGGCAATACCTTGAATTGCTAGAGGCCATCGGGGTGACAAAACATTCTTTTCACGATCTCTTTCATTAACAGAGGTCTGCCAATATCATGAACGGAGATCGATGGAGAAGTAGTTGGCACCATGCAGGCAGTAGACGGCGTCATCGATCCTTGGAAGAGGGTACACGTCTTTCTTGGTTACCTTATTTAGGTATCGATAATCTACGCAAAACCTCCAGCTGTTGTCTTTCTTTTTAACGAGTACTACCGGAGACGCCCAGGAGCTGCTCGAGGGCTCAATAATGTTGCTGGCCAGCATTTTATCGTTCGGATAGAGCAACTCTGTAAGCCCGTCTGTGAATAGGGCGGGCATCTCCAGTGTCGATGCGATGTGTGACGACGAATGTTTGGCGCAGGGATCCGTGACCGCAATCAAAAATGTCGCTGTATGACCTCAAAAGGCCGGCAAGGGTGCTTTCGTATTCAGGACGCAGGTCCGAAGCAACCATGGCTGAGATGCGGTCCTCCGGACTATATGACGGGACAGGTTGTGCAGGTACCTCGGCGTGACGATCGGACAGCACTGCAGAAATAGTAAAGCTGGACAAAGGTGACAGCTCGGCAGGAAAAATGCCCTCCGGGAGAACTTAGACATGCTGAAGTTGAGTACGGGAATATAGGTGAGGTTATTATCTATGTGTACAATGTTATGAGGTAGAACGATGTTGCGCTGTAGAGTGACGTCGGTGATGGGGTTGACAATGTAGTCGCCGTCAGGAAGGGATGGAAAAGGTGACATCGGCACGTATACTGCCACCTCGGGAGGCAGGCGAATAAATGTACTGGAGCGGAGGCGAGGCTGGGATTGGTCAGTACTAAGGTCGTGAACACAATGGGACAGGGCTAGGCGCAGAAGTCAGAGGCACAGTCAATGAGAGCGGAATGGGCTGTTAAAAAGTCTAGGCCTAAAATCGTGTCTTGAGGACAATTAGTAAGGACAGCGAAGAGCACAGGGCCGTGATGGCCGGCGATGCTGTTGCGCGCAGTGCACAGTCCGATGATGGTAGCAGTGCTTCCATCAGCAACACGAACTGTAGAGGTGTTAGCAGGCATAAGAGCTTTTTTAAGGTGCTGGCGGAACGACGAACTAAGGACTCAAAAATGGGCTCCAGTGTCAATAAGGGCAGAAACGGAGACTCCGTCCACAAGAATGTCGATGAGGTTACGTCTGGGTGTGGGGGTCGGTTCCGAGTTCACAGTCCGGGTCGGTAATGCAGCGTCACTCCCGGGCGCTGCACTCGCTAGTTTCCCGAGTAGGTGCCAGCGTATGATGGGGAGGAGCTGCGAGGAGGCACCAGTGAGCGGGATCGACGAGCCAGTGGGGATGGAGATGGGCAGGCGCGACAGGCAGTGGGGACGGTTGCGTTGCGAGGCTGATCTGTTTGAGGAAGATAATGTCCAGGCCCATCATAGGCGGTGCGTAGCTCCTCTGGTTGGGCAGGGAAGCGTCGAGGTCCATTGTAGTATCGACGGTCGGCGTTGTAATAAGAGCGAGGGGCGAAGAAGGTACGGCTACGGCAATAACGATATGTGTGGCCGGCGCGACAGCAAATGAAGCGAATTGGCCTGTCGTCTGAGGTGCGCCACTCTGCAGGATTGCGGCTAACGTAGCGACTTGGGGAAGTCTGGCTCGCGGTAGCATCAGCCACTACAGGAACCGGGTGCGTTGGTGACGGTGGCGGGACGGGGCTGGAGGAGGTGCCGACATTGGCGAGTTCTTGGCGGACAACGGCCTGTATCATGGCCATAGTGTCGGGCGGCGGAGACGTGAGTGGCGCAGGAGACAAGGCCTCGAGTTATGTCCGGATGATCCGAGTGATGTTCGCTGGATGAGAAGGCTGTTCCAAAGGCGGCAGGTCAGCGCAGGATGATGTAGCTGCCGTGTTCGGAAGGCGGCCAAAGCGATGTACGATACGGCGTTGTTTAGCCTGCTCGAATTTTCGACAGACGAAGTACCGAGTCGACGGTAGCGCAATCTGTAGAGAAGAGGATGTTGAACGCATCATCCGCTATACCCTTGAGGATATGCCCTATCTTCTCACTTTCTGGCATGGAGCTTTTCACCTTGCGGCACAACGAAAAGACGTCTTGAATATAGGCAGGGTAGGACTCCATAGGGGATTGGGTGCGAGTGGCAAGTTCTGTTTTTGCTGCGCGAGCACGCCCAATCGGCTTTCCGAACAAGTGCTGTAGCTTTTGTTTACAGATTTCCCAGGCCACTAGCTCCTAGCTCTTGCTCGTGATTTTTGGAACCTCGTCCGAACTGTTCCCGCCAAATAGAAGATTACGCTCGCCAGCATAATCGTCGCATCCCAGTGGTTGTTTCTGCGGCAGAGCTCGTACTCATCTAGCCAGTCGTCAACGTCCGGCTTGTCTTCGCCATTAAAGATGGGAGGGTGGCGGATCTTCGAGAGTACTACTGGCTGAGCCGATGTTACTGCGATGGTAGAGGCTGTCTCGGAGGTCATAGTGGTCGTTGCTGACGTAGTTGTGAGCCCAGATAGGTGGCCGCCACTGCGCAAATCCCACTTTTCTGTGCTATTTTGCTCTTATATTCTGTTCTGAGCGCACGGAACTCTTGACCACCAAGATGATACTTGGCAAGATAAGGCCAAGAGATTAGTAGAAGATGACTCCGCATACAGCACACAGAAACACAGCAGCGTTAACCGGGCACCAGCCGACACTGCTCGCATGTCGTCTTCACCAAAACTCACGAGCTTTCTCTTCTTCCGTCCTTATGCAGATATCAGTGTATGCACCGCCTAACGTAGCAATATGTTGGCTGTTACCTTAGGCTATCGCATCATCGTGAAGGAGGGAGCAAAAACAGACAGAAAGAGGTGCTGCAGTGGAGCCCTTCGGATCACCGCGCGTTAGAGGCTTTCGCCTCATGGCACTTTACTAGTCCAAAGTGCCCCGTTGGCATGGGGCACTTTGCCTAGTAGGTCAAGTGGTTCTATGTGGCTAATGGACGGCCAGGGTATTCTCGGAGATCGGCCACGTTGACTGGTCCGGTTTCAAGAAAACCCTGCACATGGCGAATAACGTAAGAAAGCCAAGACACGCGCTTTTTTTATCGTGGAAGGGTCCGTCCATCGTGTAGTGAGAGAAGCAGCAAATCCTTTTGCTGCATCACTTAGTGGGTGCATGCGGCGAAGGACTTTGTCGCCGACTGGGAACTCCAAAGGCCGCCTTCCCTTGTACTGGTTACAGTGTTCTAGGCGGGCAAGGTCCGAGTTTTCCTTTGCCTCCTTCAAAGTCTCGGCCAATCGGCTGGAGAGATCATGCGCGAATTTATAATGGCTAAGACCCGGTAAATCAGAGCCATTCAGAGCATGCTCAATATGGAACCTGAGCTCATGTCCAAGGAGAATGGTCGCTGGCGTAAAACCTGCTGACCTGTTTACCGTGGTTCTTGTGGCTAAGGCCATCTCCTGGATACAAGCGTCCCAGTCCTTGTGCCGCTCCATGAATGCCACCATCATAGTCTTGAGATTTCGATTCGCTCGCTCTGTAATATTTGCTTGCGGATGGTAGGGCGTAGTCTTTTTGTGCTGCACGCCAAGAACTTTGCAGGTGTCACTGAATATCCTACTAGTGAAACATGTGGCATTATCAGTGATAAGCTGAGATGGGAAACCAAAGGGAGGGAATGTTTCTAGTAGCTTATCTAAAATTATCTTAGAGTCTAGCCTGTTCAGGGGATACAGTTCTACCCATTTCAAGAAAGGATCAGCGATTCCCATTCACTGATCTGGGATAGGGACTCATTATGTCCAAGGCTACAATTTCCCATGGGTATCGGCTCTCTACAGTTGCATGAGGGCGGTTGGTTTCCCTCTCCTCGGCTTCGCGGTCTGGCAGGTATGACAAGTGCGGACGTATGTCAGGACATCCCTTCTCATGCATGTTACGACGCGACACAATTTGTCACATGTTTTCTTGCCAATGCTGTGGCCTGCGAGGCGTGTATCGTGGAAGTACTCTAGAAACTGCTTACGGCAGCCCTTATTAACGACCATACAAATTGCGGACTCACCACTCTCAGTGTCCGCAGCAGGTATATACCGCAGGATCAAGCCATCTTCTGCTTCCACGCAGCTGTCGTAGCTTCCGTTAGGAGCCCGGCTCCCTGCAGGGTTAGCGCTTGTCGCGTTTTAGGCAAGACAACTGAGGAAGCATAGCTCGGACAGGAACGGCTTTATTCGGAAACGAAAGAAAATGCGCTGTGGTGGCTGGCGCAGCGCGCTTTAATAAGCCACCTTATCACAGTGGCAAGGGTGAGCGGAGAGAGCGTGGCTGAGGCGAGGTAGTTCCGCAGCTTTGATAACACTTCGCGATACCACAGCGCTGTTCAGGCTTTGGCGCATCTGGTTGCACTGGTCGTTTGAGAGCTCAGATTCGAGGAGCTGTTGACGGGACACAAGTGTGCCCCAGGTTTCTGCAAGAGCTGTCACAGAATGGACCGCGGGTGCTCGCTCGCCCTCACCGAGAAGTGGAGCTCGGGACAGGGCATCGGCTACATTGTTGAAAGTTCCTCTTCTGTATTCTACCCTGTAATTATACTTTTGGAGAGCGAGTGACCAGCGGGCTAGATGACCAGTTGGATTTTGCAACCTTGAAACCCACGTGGTCGGTCTGAATAGTGAATTCTGCGCCATCCAAATACAAGTCAAATTTCTTTGTGCAAACACAATCGCGAGACACTCTTTTTCTGTCACAGTATAGTTCCTTTCCGGTCCCGTCAGTGTATTACTAGTAAACGCCAATGGGCAAAGCTTTGCTTGATGTTCTTGAAGCAATACCGCACCAATTCCGTACTCACTTGCAGCCGTTTGTACTGTGAATGGCCGGTTAAGATCTGGAAGCCGCAGGCGTGCAGTATCAGCGATGGCTGCAGACAGTGAACGGAATGATCCCTGCTCTGCTTTTGTCCATGACCAGCGGGCACCCTTCCGGAGGAGGTGATGGAGGGGTCGCGCCAGGTCAACGCAGTTAGGGATGAAGTGGCAGTAGAATCCCACCATGCCCAATAAACGCAGGAGGCTCTTTATGTTGGTTGGTGGTGGGAGCTGCAGAATGGCTTGAAGCTTCTCTTCATTCGGGCGAACTGTGCCCTGTTCCAGAATGAAACCCAGAAGATTGATGGGGCTTGTCACCAACTGAACTCTGCCGGGGTTAATGGTGATGCCCGCATTCTGCATTCGTTGAAGGATATTCGTTAGATGAAGGAGATGTTCTTGTAAGCTTTCTGAGAACGCCATTCATGTAGGCGATAGCGTAGTTAAATTTAGCGTTTCCGAGCACAATATCCATTACACGTTGAAAGGTATCAGGTGAGTTGCACAAACTGAAAGGCAATCGGACAAATTCGAACAGTCCCCGGTGGCAAGTGAAAGCCGCTTTCTCAATGTCGCAGCGGTCAATCGGGATTTGCAGAAAACTTCTACTGCAATCAAGAGTTTTAAACATTTTGCTGACTCAAGTGAGTACATGACCGAGTCAACTGACGGGAAAGGGTAAGAGTCTCGCAATGTCACAGCGTTCAGACGTCGGTAATCGACACACAATCGTGCTGTGCCATCTTTCTTAGGCGCGAGAACAGGGAATGCCCAGGGGCTTTTTGATGGTCTCACCGCACCGGTAGCCACCATTTCGTCGAAGGCCCCATCCAGCAGCGCTCGCTTGTGGACACTAAAGGGCCTTGGATTGAATCGGAGAGGACGAGCATCGCCGGTGTCGATCCTGTGAGCTAGTACGTTGGCCTTCCCCGGAGGCTCCGTGAACATTGCTGCAGAGGGCCTGAGCACTGCCTCGATTCTACATTTTTCCGCTGGTGACCTTGTGAACGAATTCAAAACAGTTAGAATATCACTTCCTGTTATATTGGCCGAATGGCCGTTCGTGGCAAGCAACTGTGACTGTGGCTCAGCGGCCTTGGTCTTGAACTGAAATGCTTCTGTACCGGTGCCCTACCTGTAGGTCCCCTTACTGAGATCCATCACATTTCCTGCCTTCACTATGAAGTTACGGCCTAGTATGACTCGCCAGGATAGTCCGGGGAGGTGTAAGAAACGCTGTCTAATCTTTCGACCATTTATAGAAACTGTTAGGCGGGCTTCTGAGGTTGCGGGTACTATATGAGTCGACGCCATACGAAGGTTAGTGTTTACATTCTGCAACCGGGCATTTTTTTCCCACAGGGATTCTTTACTTGATCGCCGAAGAATGACACCATAGACGTTTAAAAGGGCTGTAAGTTTCAGTCTGGCCATTTTGACCAAGACTAGCGGGGTCTTGTCTGGTTGGCTTTGCTCAAAACAAGTTGATGGGACTGCGCTCACCGAGTCCCAAGCAGCACGCCACTATTGGACCATCGGTGGTCCAATGTTGGAAAACCGGTGTTCCAATATCAGCCCTACGTTGGCTCTCGAAGAAATTACTACTTTTTCCTACATTGGACCATAGTTTCTTGCCATCACTGGTCCAGCGTTAATCCACTATGGCACTACCAATAGCCGTTTACTACTGGCGTTTCTATTCATAGCCCAATTATGACGGCCTTCCTAATCCATTGGCATTCCAAGGTTGGGAAAACAGTGGATTTCCTATATTGTCATATAATGGGCTCTTCCATGTCCCATTATAAACCTGGGTATTTCGTAGGCATTTACAAGCCATGGAGCAGTTTATCGTACATGAATACGAAAATAAATTTTTCTATTTGAAAGTGTAAGGAGGGCACACATTTAAGCCTCTCATTCCGATCTTTCTGCGGCAACCAGTGCAATAAATCTTTTTACTCGCAAGAAACAGCAACGCATTCAAAAACAGGCAGCAAAATAATTGAGAAAAAAAACGTTTATTTGACTGTTCGATACATGTATTCAGTGCCTCCTGGCACACGCACGGGAGGGGAAGATTCAACTACTGGCTGCTTTATTAAAGTTGTATACCCCTCTCGTGTCATTGTTGAGCTGCTGGCAATTTAAAGCAACCCAATACTAACAGGTGACCGTTCGTTATATATAAAATGCCTGGAGGAAGTGCTCTTCGGAGGGCGCTCGGGTCATCCAGGGAGGGGAGGTTACGCCACGTTATGACGCGCCCAGTCGTTCAGAAGTTCTGCAGGGATAGGAACAGTGCCTATCTGGAGAGGATGCGTGCAAATCCGGCGACCATTTGAATATGAAATCCTGGGAATGAGAAGCAGCCATTTCTTGCTCTCACAATCTGAAAAAAAAAACGAAACACCAGCGTTACTGAACAACGCTGAAATCCGATTAATTCTTCAAATACACAAGCAATTAAGGATGAGCATACATGTCATTTCACACAATTATGGCAAGATGACATTGTAGGCAGCTGGAAATCTGCAACAGAGCCAATTAATAACAGATGGACTCGAAAGGTAGCGTAGCTCGGCTCCTATTGAAGGGAATCTTCTCTTCTCTTTCACTGGCTCTTTCCAGCTGTAAAATTTCAGATAACTTCATAAATAATTACACCAAGGTCATACTTATCTCCGCATACAAAACGACGGAAAGGTTGTCAAAAATGAAAAAGAACAGGAAATAAAATTGTAGCAATAGATACGAAATGTAAAAAGTGAACATTCCTTGTTTTTGGAATTGACATCTATGCTAACTAACAAATTAGACTAGTTGTTGCCTTGTACCCATTCGCTCTGAAGAGAAAAAAGGTAGAATGGTATACCTTTCTTGAACAGTGTATTTTGTAATTACATGCAGACGCTCGCATAGGTGGGGAAATCCGCAGAAGGCGTAAATTTCAATGCAGCTTTGTTTTCTACAGCGTAATTTGAAGCAAACACATATTTACGCCAGCAAGGACCTTGCCGAATGGTGCACCTTGAGCAATTAATGGGGGCCTAAAATTTGGCACAGAAAAAAAAACAGTACACAAGCATTACGCACTTCCTTAGAGAGATTAAATGCAAATGAAAACACTCGCTATTTCTGCCGCTACGTTGCAAAAAAAGAAAAAAAGCAATTTTGAGCGGTTGCGGCGTCTCAAGCAGGAAGAACTGCTATGTTCCAATTTCGAAATATTTGGCTTCAATGCTGCCGCTTATGACAAAATTGACGATCATTTGCATGTGAACTGCTGCGTTACAAGAGCATTATAAAGATTCGGGACGATAGTGCCAAGCCTCGCCTTGCGTTTCTAGTCCTTCTCCAGAAAATGAATCATGAGTACGTTTTTTAACGTAAGCATACACCATTTAGTATTTAATGTGTGAACCCTAAACTCCCGCAGGAATGCGCCGATTCGCGGATTATGACTGCGCCCCTAGCCAATTGTTTGTTTACATAGCTTTTTCAATGACTGGATGTATGCTGCTCGCTCGCACGCCATAAAATGTAAGCCGATCTAGCAATACCAAAACTATCCGCTTCTGTTCGCACCGGTTCTACCTTTATTTATTCACAATAAACTACAACTGCGCTGCAAGAAGCGCAGTGGATGCTACGTCCCCTGCCTGCGCCGGGCATACACAGAGAAGCGGCGCCAACAGCTGGCGGCTGCGCTCGCTAGACACGGTCACATATGGACCCTTCCCGCCCAATGTGCACTCGCTTTGTGATGTAAGCCAGCGCCGATTTGGGTCGCTACTGCCAGAACTCGGTGGCCTTGTGAATTCGCGCTCCGTAAAGCTTCGTAAATCTTGTGAATGCGCGCTGCGTAATCACCGAAACTCGACCCAAGCCCCGCGTATTTCAGCTAGGCCTACTCGTCGCTGAACGGGCCGGCAGGTCGGCGCCGACATATTTCTGGCCGAGCTCATTGCTGATGACAAAGGGCAACATATAAAGTGGCACATATAAAGTATAGCTTCTTGTTTTTCTATTTTCTAACACAGTTAAGCTACACACAAGCGCAGCTGCTCAAGATGTTCACTCATTGGGTGTTGAGCTCTCGCTCGGCCTCCGACCCGACCAAAACAGATCGCACGGCCATCCGCTGATCCCCAGTACCGCCGGGTACCCACCGGTTTCCAATGGGTACAAGATTTCCACCGGCCTGGTGCTCGGCTCTTCTGGGGTGAAATGCTTGGGAAAACGGGCCATGAACCAAAATGTTGGTTCAAGAAAAAAAAAGGGCCACATAATGGGCTTTTTGCCGCGAGAGGCGGACTTATTGTTGTCCGATGGCGGAAGGAATCACTGCCACATCGGCGCAACTATTTAGGAAGAAGAGTTTAGCTCGCCAAACAGTATCCCCCAGGCTTACATGGGATCGCCCGGGCCGAGTCCCTTTCCAAGAGCTAAGTCCCACAAAATGGCGTACACCCACGCCGGGGACCGCTCTTGTCCCAGTTTATGTCTGGTCATCGTCGAGCTGAAAACGAATCCTGCAGCTCTCCCAGCGCGCGTGGCGGACTTGTCAACTACTGCCACCGCGTTGGTCGTGTTGTGGGTCGCACCCACGTGCTCGGACAGGCGGGATCGCAACACCCGTGGTACACTCCCATGACGTGCACCCTTGCCAGACGCCTTCGCGCCCCCGACTTCGGTAACTCTCTTCGTGCTGCGCTCCGCGCGAGAGCCCGATTCTACCAAATTTTGTTAAGCGTCTTGGATTGGACGCCGGCCCCGTTGCAAAACTCTTTGGGACCTACCGCCTACGTACCGGAAGCGCGAGTGGAGGCTTCATCCTCCACCCCTCTGGTCTCACAGCGGTACTACTGACAGACTCTCAGAGGGTGCTTGCACCAGTTCTGCTTTCGCTTCGCCTTCACTCTCTTAGCCTGCTGAGACGCCCGAAGGCCTCAGTGTTTTCCAGGACGGCCCTGGCATGCCGAAGGGGGAGTGAAGACAGTCTCTAACAGCGCCCCCATGCCTCCTCGCGGGCTGGGTCACACGGGGTTGCCCCTACCCCTGATGACATTAGTCAGCGGGGATTCCCCCGCGGCGTCCATACATAGAGACTTAGCCGGCACAGCCCATCCCTGGACTGCACCGGCGGGTGAACAGACTCTTATTTCCCGCTACGAGGAGTGGTCACCTCCAACTCCAGTGGCTTCCACCTTGGATTACAGGGAGTTGGGAGCTCCCCAGCCTTATCCCTAGTCCCGTTTATCAATAGGGTACATCATCGGTAAAGGCTGTCATTTTCAGTGGGCCCCAGCATAGCAGTTCCTAAGCCCGAGAATCTACCCCGCTTTAGCGGGGTAGACTTCCTCAGAGTGCACAAGGCTCCGAGGTTCCAGTCGGCCGTCTGAGCATTCACCGGCGTGGCCTCTCTCGATTACAGGAGCGCGCCATTGCTCTCAGCCTTATCCCTCAGAGCTTCATCGCCAATGGTGGCGCCCCTCTCGGTTACAGGAGGACGCAGCCCCTCCCAGTGACCAACCAGAAGTCAATCCACCCATCATCGGGAAAACTGCCTTAGTTTGCTCGATGACAAATTAATGCCACCAGGCTGACCTGTCCCTCTTCATCAGGTCACAGCTGAGTCCTCTCCGCTTCCGCGGAGGGCTCTCGGGTGTTTGCTCACCCGTGTTGTAGTCCCGCTCCAGCCACCCAGAAGCTTGGATTTACGGGCCCGCGCCAGACATGAGCCTAGCTATGGGAGGAGACCAATGCAACACAACTCCGTCCCAACGGAGGCGATCGTTGGCCTTGCTGGTATTGTCGCCTTTGTAATAGCGACAGATCAGTGCGTCGATAAGCTAAGGAACCTATAACCTTGTAGTCTATTGACTATGAGCGTGCCTTTGCGGAAGAAAACATGCCTAAATCTTCGTGCGGTAACATCATCAAACACTTCTGCATGAGGGACGACCACTGTGTCAATCGTCCAAAAAAAGAAAAGATACGTGTTCTTTGCTATTGCAGCCTGCATTGCAGATGACGCACCGCCGTGAATACTCAGTGATGTCACACATACATTTCAAAATGGCGGTCACTCTCGGTGGGAGGAGCTTCCCGATTCCGATTTCTATCGCCTTTTTTTGTAATATGCGCCACGCGCTAAGCACTAAAATTTTGCTAGTAGAATCATAGACCTTTATATTATTCATAGACGTATAAAGCGGCAATACTTCAAACGACCCTGTCATCGTCCCTTTAATACGTCCGCCTCAAGAGTGTGAGGTCCGAAATCTAATCCTGACTTGCCGCCATAATTACTTTCTTGCTAATAGATTTTATTTTTCAAATATGTTCGTGCTGTTTTATGTTTCATAGGTTGTCCAGCCAGGCGATGCGTTTTTGCTTTTAGGAAGCGAGGGCAGTCAACCATAAACGAAATTCCGATATCAGAGCTCGACGCGGTTTTATTCCAGATTATCCTGCGCAGTACATGTTATTTCCTCTAATACAACACAAACCAGTATCCCAGATCCGGTACAATAAACCTGTATACAATTTCTTGTATGAATCTTATACAGCTTATTTCAAAAAGGGTTGCTTATTCTGGGCCCTTTTTCAAATACGTTGAGCAGGCTGTGTGTGTGTGTGTAAAAACTTTATTCGGAGGAAGCTTGAGGTAGCCGGAGCAACCTCACGCAAACACTAGGTGGGCTCCTCATTACAGGAGCCCATTGGCGACCGCTGCGGCTCGGGCTCGGTGAACCAGGGCCTTCTGGCTTGCCAGATCGGAGCAGCCGAGCAGGGCTGCCTCCCAGGCCTCCCGGGTGGGGTTCGGTTTGGGGGTGAGGTTCGAGGTTTACTGACAGGCCCACACCATGTGAAAGATGTCCGAAGACTTCTCCGCACAGTGCGGGCACTTTCCTGTACAGGCAGGATCAAAGTGTTTTAAAACTGTTGGGCACAGCAGCGTTTTGGTATAAAGGCGGAGTGTGAGTTCCTCTACCTTTGTAAGGCCCTTACAAGGCTTAGGATAAATTGCATGGCCGAATTGAAATAATTCAGTAATTTCTCGAAAAGTGAGAGCAGGATTGAGTTCGCGATCCATATCATAAGAGTCTGAAGGCGTTGCCCGGAGAGTGAGCGCGCGGGCGGCGGCGTCGGCCGTTTCATTGCCTTCGAGGGCCATGTTTGCTGGAGCCCATACAATCGTTCGAGACGCGGGGGCCCCGATGTAGTCACTGTTTTGAAGGATGCGGTGCGCAAAGAGAGGAATGTACACCTGTTAAATATTTCTGCAGGCCCCTCTCGAGTCGGCGATGATGACTTGTGAGTCCTTGTCTGCGGCGGCTAACGCGATGGCAACTTCTTCCGCATGTGTTATGTCTTGAGCCCGGAACGTTAGGCCATTCACCGTGATTTTTTGATGGACGACTGCGGCTGTGTACCACCTCCCATGGTGATGGCCGGAGGCGTACACATAGAAAATTCCGTGTTTGTTCCCATAGTGGCGGGCCAGTGCCTCCGCCCGCTCAAGGCGCCTGCCACTGTGGTCGTCACGTGTCATGTTGGCCGGAAGAGGGCGTACGTGCAGGGCGTATCTCCAGATTTCAGGAATGCGTACGCGTTCTTCCGTAAATGTTGGGTGGTGGACGTGTAGTCGGGCTAATAGGCGGCGTCCCGACGGCGTTTTTGAGTCTTGTGTATTGATTAGTCAAGTGTGCCTCTCGGAGCTCCGCGGATGTGTTTATTGTCCCCAGGCCCATAAGACGCTGATTGGATGTGTTGATCGGGAGATCGAGGGCACGCTTGTACATCTTTCTTAGAATCACTTCGAGGGTGTTCTCATCAAACCTGCGCAGGTGGAGGTAAGGAGTCGAGTAGAGTACTCGACTGGTCACTAATACATGCGCCAGCCGCAAAGCGTCTGTGCACCGTAACCCCCCGCGTTTGTTGGAAACCCGACGCACCATCCGGCCCACCTGGTCCCCCACCTTGCGCAGTAGTGCTAGTGTTGTATCAGCCCGTCGATGTTTGTGGATAAGGAGACCAAGTACTCTAATCTCATCGTGTTCGGGTGTTGGACCGCTGGCCAGGGCTAGTTCCATTTTTGTGGTGCACTTAGGCGACGGGCGAATGTGCACAAATTCGGATTTGGACGGTGAGCATTGAAGGCCGCAGCGGCGGGCGTAAGCGTCTACGATCTGCGCCGCTTGCTGCAGGTTGGCCTCAATGTCTCCAACCGATCCGTGTTTGGCCCAGATGGTTATGTCGTCGGCGTACAGTGCGTGCTGGATGCTTTCGACCATCGCCAACTGAGCCGGGAGTTTCATCATGGCCAGATTGAAAAGTAATGGCGAGAGGACCGCGCCCCGTGGTGTGCCTCTCGTTCCCAGTTTATATGGGCCGTGTTCTTCGTCTTGTATTCGGATGAAAGATTGCCGATCTGAGAGAAATTGCTTGATGTACTGAAATGTCTTATGTCCACAGTTCGTCTGGGAGAGATGTTGCAGTATGATTTCGTGTGTGACATTGTCGAAAGCCCCCTTCAAGTCAAGGGCGAGTACTGCTTTATCGTTGAAGGAATATTCGACAGGGTTGAGAATTTCTCGGTCGAGTTGAAGCAGAACATCCTGAGCGGACCTTTGCGGGCGGAAACCGAACATGGTGTCTGCGAATGTATGTTTATTTTGCAGAAACTCAGACAGCCTGTCCCGCACCATGGACTCCATCAGCTTTCCCGCACAAGACGTGAGGGAGATGGGGCGGAGGTTGTCTGCGTTTATGGCTTTGCCGGCTTTCGGAATGAAAGTTACCAGGGCGGTCTTCCATTCAATTGGTAGAGGTACCTCATCAAGCCAGATCGAGTTGATGAAAGCGAGGTGGGTTTCGTAGGCGGGGTCAGGAAGATTGGCAAACAGTTTCACAGTTATCTTGTCCCGGCCCGGTGCCGTTCCTCGTTTCATTTTAGCCAGGGCCGCCTTCAGGTCGTTCAACTGGAACGGTTGATCCAGATTCGCGTTCTCTGAACCTGCATATGAGTACGCGGGTCCTCCGGGTTCCTCCTTAGTACAAAGATACTGGTCGTGCAGTTTGCATGCTAATTTTGATGTATTTCCATCGAAGCTATGAATAGCTCGCTAGAGATGTTTTTATGTCTCGGCGCGGGTTTGAGTCGGGTCAATTAGGGCACGGAAAAGGCGCCACGTGCTCCGGCTCGACATTTGTCTGGCCGCCGTGTTAAAGCGGTCTACCCAGGTCGAGTCGGCGACTTGGGCCGCGTACTCTGCTGCTCGCTGAGTGAGCTCGGCGATACGAATTTTGAGCTTTCTGTTATGTTTTTGGCGGTGCCATCTGCAGACGAGGCTGTGCCGCGCTTCCCAAAGGTGCAGAAGGTGGTTGTCCACCTCTGGAGTGGCCTCCGAGAGTTGAATTTGTGTTTACACCGAACGAAGATGAGTAACAAATCCTTGTGCCCACGCGTGGTATCCTTGTTCGTGGATAGAGGCCGAATTGATGTAGCTTTGCCGGAACTTCTTCCAGTCGGGTAGCCGAGCTTGTGCGTGGGGTCTTGCCAATGGTTTAGTTCCTACAGTGGTATTGATAAGGCAGTGGTCACTACAGAGGGTTTCCTTGGTGTTGATCCATTCTGCGTGTACAATGTTTTTGGTAAAGGTGAGATCCTGCATGTATCCCGGGTCACTGAATTACCCATCCGCGTTGGATATGCAGGGTCAGTGTGAAGAGTCAGGCCCATCGTGAACGCAAGTTCCGCTAACTTGCGTCCCCACTTCTCTTCACGCACGTATCCCCAGAGTGTACTGTGGGCGTTGAAATCACCCACAATCACAAGAGTCCCTGCCCGCAGCCTTTAGAGTGCGGCTAAAGCGTGTTGCGAACGTTTCATTTTTGAGTCTGGGGCAACAGTAGATGTTGAGTACGTGGAGTGGTGCATCTTGTTTCTTGAGCGGAAGAAGGGTCACCATCACGTAGGAATATTCAGTGTGAAGTTCTAAGTCAACTAGAGTAGCCGTATTATTTTAAGCACGCAGACGCAGGAAGAGGGGTCCTGCTGAAAGGTGATGTAATTTGTGAGGGTGACGCCACTCCCTGGCTCCTGGAGGGCTCCCACCGCGGGAAGAGAGTCGAAAGTAGAAAGGTAAAGTCGGAGATCCACCCTCTTGGCGCGGGAACGAAAGTCCCGACAGTTCAATCGGAGAATTTGGACGGGGGTGGCCGAATTTGTTCTTGGGGAGCGCCCGATCTTAGGGCTGCTCGCCATGGTCATTTAGGCTGAGGAGGGGTTGTAGTGACGCTGCTCCGGAACCAACACTCGCGGGAAGGAGGGCATCCTCCATACCGGAGAGCGAGCAGTTGTCGTCATCGTCTACCTCAGGGGTGCGTCTAGAAGTTTTGTTAGGACGGCCGGGTAAGGAACCGCCGGGGCTGCGCGAGGAGCGTAAGGAATGCGCAATTTGTTTGGCAATCATCGCGGGGATTGTCTCTTCCAATTTGAAGATGGCGTTGACCATCATTGAAATTTGATTTTCTATGGCAATGAATCGTGCCTCCGTGGCCCCGAATCGGGCCTCGAATGCTGCCTCCAAGCTTGTTACCGCCTTTGGCACCACGAGCTCACTCTCCATTACCTCAGCCGCGGGAGGCGAGGGCGGAGTCGACTGGGTAATTTTGGATTCAAATTCGGTAATTTTCTTAAGCAGCATCTCGTTTTGTGCGCTGAGGGCCGCTATTTGATCTTGCTCGGCGCTACGCGCCCTTGGCAAGGGAGTGGAAAGGGGGGAGAGAGAAGCAGCCCCACCCGAACCGCTCACCTGGTGTCTGTTTGTGACTGCGTTGACCCAGGCCCTGATATCACCGCGCGTTTCCGTCGCTTGTTTCACCAGTCCGCCGCGTGATGGCGACACCTTCGATGGTCGTTTTTCGGCACCTCCTGTAGGTGGGTTCTCGATGTTGGAGATTTCCTGGCGAGGCTGATCGCCGGGAGGCCCAACATGGTGGCGGTTCTTCTTGGACGCCATTTTTTTTTCTTTTTTATCTTGGGTTTGCGGAATTTTGCAGCGCAGTTGCGAGAGTTGGTCGCATGGGAGCCACCGCACACAAAACACCGCGGAACACAGTTGTGAGGAGCCCGCACCCCCTCCATTAGCGGAGCTTGGAATCCGCAATCCACAGGTGTTTGACTGCAAGTTTGGACATGCATCCGCGCGATGCCCGACGACCCCACACTGGCCGCACGCAGGAATAGTTTTGTAATAGTTTCGCACAGAGACGACCATATTGTCATAGTGCACGTAACGGGGCTTCTCTGTACCCGCGAAAGTGATGCGTGCATTGTCAGATGTTCCGAATTTCCGGATTTCCAGGATGGTGCCGGCGCGCCAGCAAACTCGGTCTTGGAAAGTTTCTGTGGTGTCCCAGTTACGGACCACGGTCACGCCGTGGCATATGTTGCCGCCGTCTTGTCTCAGGTAACCCCGAAACGGGATCGACCCCTTCTTGGTGTTTACTGCGAAGTCCCCGATGAGCTGGTCGGCCGCCTCGATGTCCGGGGTATGCACAATGATGATGCTTTGTTCTCGTGAGGGTAGAACGGAAACTGCGCTGGCCCGTTTCAGCCCGAGGTACGCCGAAATAGCAATGCTGTAGCCGGTTTCCGTGAACGCCTCGTGAAGAGAAACACTTTCTCTGGGCTTTATGACTATAACGTAGTCTTCAGGAGTCGGTTTGGGCATTGGACGCGGCTTCCACTTCGAGAACGCCTTGTCCTTGCTTCCCGTGGCGCGCGTCTCGGGAGCGTTCATGTTTCCGACCGACGAAAAGGCGGCCGGGGCGGCGCCGAACGCCGCCATCTGGGCTTTGTCTTGGGAGCGGCGTGCAGCCGCTTGAAGTAAAGCTTGACTCCGAATTTTCGGGATAACAGTCGAATTTGTATCTCCGGTGGTGGGTACCGAGGTCCACAACATTGCTTCAGGGTCGTAATCGCGTATTGGATCAGCGGAAGTCGCCATTTTGTCCTCGGAGGGCCGATTCCGCCAGGCCAGGCGTCGGCAACGCCGTTAGGCTTAACGACGGCGCCAACGTGGTCGGTCGAAAAATGGCCGTAGATTTGAAGAAAATCGGCCTACCTGGACGACTTTTGTATCCAGTTGTTCCGCTTGGTTTTTCAATTCGATCGATGCCAGTTTTGCTTGGGTAGGATGATTTGGGACGCGGCCCCAGCCGCAAATTGACGGAGCCGAAACACTCGCGTTTGCTCACGTCGCGCGCTCGCAGCGCCCCCCTTGAGCAGGCTCTATACTTCAATTTTGAAAAACCTGCCGCTGTCTCCGAGTGCTTGAAGGCAGTCCGCTTTTTTATAAGAAACGCTTCAATCTCATCTTTATCTCGTAAGCTGTTAGGGGGACATTTTGCTACCACCTTTAGCGGTACTTGATCGCCGCCAGTGATCATGCCAAATGTCAAATGCGTCTTGCTCGGCACATTTCCTATCTGGTCAGTGTAATGTGGTATCGAGGGTCTCAAGCTGCAGTTCACCGGTTGGTTACTTACTGGTATTCTCTCTTCTGATTTTCGCTAAGAGCCTCCTCGCAGGCGCCTTCACTCCGCGTGACGTCGTCCGTCTCTCTGCTTTTCAGAGTTCTTCCTCACGGGACCTCATCATCGCGCAACGCGCAGACTAGGTTACTCCTGAGTTACGTTGGCTCTCAATAGTAGACTGCTAGCTTTCAGTGTCTGTTTCTAGTGTGTCTTAAGAGCTCCCAGTAGTGATGAAGGATAGAGCGGTGAAACGCAGTCATTATTACGGACCAAAGCGATTGTACACCAAATAGAGCTTGTTATCTAAAAATATTCCTAGAGTAATTTCACTCAGTTGCTTGCTTCACCTAGGAACATAGGAGCTTCACTCGTGGAGTAGTTTAACTTACCGAAGGAAATGAAACCAGCAGTAATTGCTAGGGACAAAATTAAACGAAGACAAAGGGGGAAGCTGACACATGGATTCATCCTCTTGCTAAGTTCAGGTACAACAGAAGAACAGACCTGTAAGTTGCTGCACAAGGCGGCCTTCCTACCATCAGCGACGGCGTATCATTCTGAAGTCTCGGTAAATCAAAATGCATCTGCTGGAGTCGCATCGCATACGGCTGCTATGCACGTATCAAGTCACTCACTACTACGTCGTAAAACTATAGGAAAATAAAATTATTTGCACGACATAATTTAAGATTCGTCCTTTCCTTTCATGGGTTGTACATGGCTATATTTTTATGTATCTAAATATGTTATTTAACGTACGAATTATCTGCAGTTTTTTACTGCTTAGGAAGACTCTCGAATGGCACAACTTTCTCCAAAAGCGTCACCATTACGCAATATTGCGGTCGCCCCTCGGGATAAAATGATAGACACCAGAGATTGGTGTTTACAAGTGGTCGTATACTTTAAGGCGAAAGCTGTTCTTGACTCATATTGAAAATCTCACTTCGGCGAGGTTCTTCAGCGACATGTGTCAGCCAAATTCCGCAAGTGACAGATACTGCGCCTTTTCTTTCTTATAAACACTTATTGAACGCCGGTGAACTTTGACGCGTTCAAAGAACGATGGTTGTATGTATGTATAACTTTATTAAGGAGCCGGCAAACGATGGTTTAAAGCGTTGTGACACTGGCCAAGCGTCGACCCGGGGTTATGCGCTACTCTGCACTACCTCATTTGGCCCGTTTGTGGTGGGTTGTGAGGTGTGTGCTTTTCGAGCGCACCCCGGGCCTGCTTGAAGGCCCATAGTTGAATGTCCTTTTCCGTATTTTGCACAGCACTTTGAAGTTCCGGTGGGTATGTCCTGGATGCAGTTTCGGTTGGGAACCTGGCCCAGTCCCACATGATGTGCCATTGGTCCGCCGGACCCACTAGACATACATTGCACATACCACTCGTGTAGATGTCTGGGTGGAGGACGTTGTTGTGCCGGGGGGGTTATCACACAGTAGCCCACCGTCAACAGGGTTGTGCCAAGGAGCTGGTAACGCAGCGCTCGTCACCCGTTTCGTGAACGAGGGCTGTCAGCTTCCTGGGCGGTAGCGATGAATCCGAGTCGGCGTTGGTGAGATGAAGAAAAGGCTTTATACACTATTTACAGGTATATTAACAACAAGTTCGGCTCTGGGGCCGAAAGCTAACATAGCCATACGCGACTGTTCTCGCGCAGCTACGGCCGGGGAGATTCCGCCGCGTCCGCACTGTCAGGGGGCGAACTGCTCCCGATGGACGCTCGTGACGAACTCACACTCGGAGTCTCGAACGGAAGAACTTGAGACTCCGTTGCTGAGAACCGTTGACGCTCAAAATGGTCCAATCCGACGGCAGCACTTTCGCAGGGCCAATGGGAGAGCTTGCTGCGCTCTCGCTTCAAATATGCCGCGGGGCGAGAAGGGGTTCACCGTCAGGGCCACGGCGCGCCGTGCTGTCTGGACGTTCAGCTCATGTTGAAACACGTCGCTTCTGTCCCTTTGGTACGGCTCGCCTCCACTGCACTGGTGCTTTGCAGAGAAGTATCCAGAGTTTGTGAAGGAGGTGTTCGCCGAAGAAGTTTGGCGTCCGGCTGAATGTCTAGGCGGCTTTGGCCAGGCACAACAGCACCCCCGCCATCAGAAAATGCGCCGGGAAGACGAGCTGCTCGCATGTGGCTCGGATGCCGGGCGCGCTCGTTCGCCAGGTTCCTCCAAGCTCACGTACAGTGTCCGGGCGCCAGGTAGCCTCACGTGCCTCGGGTTCCACTCGCCAGGTCAGGATCTCTGCCGACAGCCTTGTTGCCGGGGCACGCCGATCAACTTCGCTTGGGTCGCTCCGATGCCCTTGCCACTCGCCACTGGTAACAGTAGATTTTTCTGCGGCTTGCGAAACCGACCGACAACAGGCAACACTCAACTCAAGCAAGTACCCTCGGTCACCCGTCAAACACCAGACAGAGGCAAAATTTCAAATTCAATTAGCTAAATTATTGTCCCCTTTTTGCTCCCACTACAACAAGAGACAAGTGTATAGGATGCAGTACACAAGGTTCAAACAACAATTTTGCCCATTAACGATACGTTAAATATCAAGGAAAATTAATTATCAGTAATGGAAAAGAGTCTCCTTGAAATCACTTGGACCACAGACCATAACTGAAGAAGCAAGGAGGTCATTCAATTTTGCCCCGATCTGCCTACAAAGTTACCGTTAGCGAAGAAACGCTCGTTGAATGAAGGTAGCGTCTCGAATTCACGGCTCAAAGCATCCGAGTTCGCACTGTGCTGCTCTCTTCCGCAAGCGGCAGAATGCGTAGCAGTATTCGGGCGGTTTGGCTTTCCTCCCTCCGCTACAGCCTCGGCTGTCCATTTCTCTACGAGACCTTTCTTTCCACTTTTTGCGTGAAAGAACAGACGAGCCCAAGTTGCTCGCTTTGCTGGACGATCTGTCTCGCTCCTTACGCTTGGCGCACCAATCGCGCATTTTCTCAGCGCGGGTGCATTTGTGCCGCTGGAATCGCCGCTTCTTTTCCTTTCGCGATCGTTTGCGTTTTCTCACCTTTCGATGAGAGCATTCTTTCATGCACCTGCCTTTCCGCTCTTTTCGGCGGCTGCACTTGAATGTTTGCTTTCTTTCTTTTGGTGCAAGCTCTTTCAAGCTGCCGGTAACCGGAGATAGTATGGCGCCGACATCGTCGGAGTGCAGCGTCGCGCCTACATCGCGGCCAGCAGCGCGTGACTCACTGCCAGTCGCGTCCGAACAAGGACAAGGCTCGCTCACGCCAGCCCCCAAGCTAGGCATATCCTCTGCAGGCTCGCCACTCAAGTTACCCTGATCCGCCGGTGTGCCGCATCGCTCAGCGCTAACCGGCGCACGATCACGTTCGTCCGACAGCTGCGGCGCTTCGGATCGCGTGAGGTCCATGTTCTCACCAAGGTTGTTTTCGCCAATACAATTGAGCGCGTCAGGACAGGAAGATTCATGGCTCCTATCTAGTCGCTCGCTGTCGACTTTACAAGTGTGGCTCTCGACAGCGTCCGCGTAATGGGTCTGCCTTGGCTGTTCAACACTCGTGGGCTGCGCAGTTTCCATGAGCGCCACTTCGTTTTTCAGCGAGTGATGATCTACGACAACGCTGATCTCAGACATTGCCAGTTTGTCGTCTCCTAGGTTGACTACATCTCCGCCACGCTTGACAACTTCTGCTTCTGAGTTGTCAGGCGGTTGATTTACTGCCAGTTCCCCACTCTCGATTGGTGGAATGCTTACAGCTACGTGGGAATGCGTGCAGGACGGCGTCACTTCGGATTTCTCGCCGATGGAGTCGGCTCCAACCGTCTCAGCTGCCAGTGGCTCGACCAAGGTAACCCTAGACACTTCTGTTCGAGACTCGATCAGCTCGCTGCCGCGGTCGCTTTGCTCGGCCGCTTCCCCAAGCTTTGTCTCATTCTCAGGTGCAAGCACAATTTGCTCCGAGACTTCCTGACTGTCTAGCCATTCGGTTACATCGGCTTTCAACTGATACGCCAAATCCAAGAACGTTTTGGTACAATTTTTCTCACGCCGATACCTGTACCCAAGCTCTATTGGTGACAGCCGATGTCTTTTCAGTAAAGACTCTTTCAAGTAATCGTAGTTTTTCAAGTCAACGCCTAACACGCGCTTGATTTCTTCCGACACCTCGGCGGAGAGAAGAGCCACCAATTGTTGTGCCCAAGTATCTCGCTCGAAGCGCTTACTTTTGCAGACACGCTCGAAATCTGCCAAATACTCTGCCATATCCTCAGCAATGAGGAATGGTTGCAGACACTCTCGCGGCTTCGAACTGTTATCTTGAATGGTAATTAAAGCGTCATGCCTTTCAACACTTTTTTCATCTGCCGAACGCTCGAGCTGGATAAGCTTCTTTAAGCGGGCCAACCGCTTTTCGCGTTCTAACCTACGCTCATCGTGCTCTAGCCTTTCACACTTATCGCGCTCTTGGAGCTCTAGCTTTTTACGCTCCTCACGCTTTTGGCGTTCTAGTCTTTCACGCTCATCGCGCCTTTGGCGTTCTAGCTTTTCACGCTCCTCGCGCTTTTGGAGTTCTAGGCTTTTGGCTTCCTCCTTCCCTTTTCTCTCTTGAATATCATCCCAGGCCTCTGCGGCTTCCTCAACCGTCACGTCCTCTGCCTGCATGATCTCAAGAATTTCCTTTCTCCTTTTTGTTGAGCCCAAATCGATGCCCAACTCATCACAAATTTGGAGAAGTTCTCTGACCTTGTAACTCTCCATCTTTACACCGGCCTCTTGTTGTTTGCCTTTTTAGAATAGTGTACTATACGTTCGCTATCTCGCTCCTAGCAAGAGATGCGTAAGCCTTTCTCACACTGATTCCCTTCTCAGCATCCCCTGGTTTTCAAAACACTTCCTGTAGGCTTGAAACACGCAAGGTTAACACAATGCTACGCTCAGCCTTTCTCTAAGCTAAGCTACCCTGTGTGTTAGAGAAGTCTGGCGTTTGAGGGAAACTTCAGGTACTCACCGCGCCGAGGTGCCTGACGCCGGTCAATCCCGCAGCTGCCATCCAATGTTGTGACAGTGGATCCCGCAGCTGCCACCAATGTTGTGCCGGTGGGGTTATCACACAGTAGCCCACCGTCAACAGGGTTGTGCCAAGGAGCTGGTAACGCAGCGCTCGTCACCCGTTTCGTGAACGAGGGCTGTCAGCTTCCTGGGCGGTAGCAATGAATCCGAGTCGGCGTTGGTGAGATGAAGAAAAGGCTTTATACACTATTTACAGGTATATTAACAACAAGTTCGGCTCTGGGGCCGAAAGCTAACATAGCCATACGCGACTGTTCTCGCGCAGCTACGGCCGGGGAGATTCCGCCGCGTCCGCACTGTCAGGGGGCGAACTGCTCCCGATGGACGCTCGTGACGAACTCACACTCGGAGTCTCGAACGGAAGCACTTGAGACTCGGTTGCCGAGAACCGTTGACGCTCAAAATGGTCCAATCCGACAGCAGCACTTTCGCAGGGCCAATGGGAGAGCTTGCTGCGCTCTCGCTTCAAATATGCCGCGGGGCGAGAAGGGGTTCACCGTCAGGGCCACGGCGCGCTGTGCTGTCTGGACGTTCAGCTCATGTTGAAACACGTCGCTTCTGTCCCTTTGGTACGGCTCGCCTCCACTGCACTGGTGCTTTGCAGAGAAGTATCCAGAGTTTGTGAAGGAGGCGTTCGCCGAAGAAGTTTGGCGTCCGGCTGAATTTCTAGGCGGCTTTGGCCAGGCACAACAACGTGCAGCACTGCCGGGGGTAGGTGTGACCCGGCCTGCATTTGTCTTAGGATGACCGCCTCCTTCCGAGTAAGTGTCGGGCGAGGCGGCTGCATTTTCCGTCGAGCTAGGCGGTAAAATTTAGTCACTTCCTCGTTACTGGTCATTCGGTCTATAGTTTCGAACCACAACTCGGAACGGTCCCTCTAAGGGGCGCGGAAGGTAAGCGCTCGCGCCGCCAAATGGGCCATCTCGTTGTGATTAGGTGAGGATGCACAATCTTCCGCGTGCGCCGGGAACCACTTGATGCGGAGATCGCGGTATCCAGCTCGGACCCAGCTGCACAAATGAAGCTGGCGGGCTGGACTCTAAGAGTCGCTGAGACCCACAAGCTCCGGGTCACTCTACGTGATATCGAGCCGACCCATCAAAAAAGGCAATAAGGCTCAATATTCAATAAACGTTTTCACCACCACCGCCAGACTCCCCCCTTGGCGAAGTTGCGCACAGTGTTTCTCGAGTCGCTGAGCACGGTGCGACACTGGGCCTCCGAGATCGCCAGAGCGATGGCAACCTCCTCGGCGTCTGTGGCGTCCGTGCACCGCACGCGCGCTGCCGTTGTCTTGATGCCAGTAGCCGCCGCAACGGCCACTACCACGAATCCTTCTCGCTTGGATTCCGCTGCGTCCAAGAATCGGGCGTGCGGGTTGTTTTCGAAAAGGGCAGCGCGGTGTACCATGTGCAGCAGCAACGCTCAGACTTTCGCATTTGTTTTGTTGTTGTGGCTTTAGGGAGAAGGAAAAGAAAATGCACGTGCCTGCTACTGGCTCTGTACCTGAGCCACCTCCGCTGCCTCGTACGGAGAGAAGAGAACATAGAGAAGAAAAGGAAAGAGAAGAGGGAGAGAAAGACGCGCGCCGCAACAACAGCCGTCGTACACCACCGAAGCAGTGGCGGGTGCAATGACGGCCTACAACAGATAAAAATCGGTGGCTGGCTAGCCCCCGCCGCAAGCGGCGTTGACCTACCGTCCCAGCCCAGTAGGGCTAAGAACTACCACCCTTCCTCACCTCCTCTCCCTCCGAACCCTTCCTTCGCATTTCTCCACTGCAAATTCTGCAGTGCTTTCGGAACTTTTTGCTTTGTTCTTGTCACATTTTTGCAAGACATGATTTTTCTATATAGTTGCGATGTTTGCGACGTTCAGTGGAGCTGTGGAATAAAGGGAGGAGAGCGCTTTACAGACAGCGATAAAAGAAAAAAATATCTGTGGTTTAGCTTGTGGTTAAATTTGGAGATACGCGAGAGCTATCTGCATAGCCACGCTTAGGTTCGGCTTGAAAGTAAGGACACGCCTTTTGCGCATAGCAGTTTACTTTATGCTTTGTGGGGCCCCACAGCCCCTTTTAGTGTTTCAAACCGCGCCCGCTTTTTCCTGTTTGCGTTGGTCTCCGCCCGGGCAGCGCGAGTACGCATGAGCGAGCTGCCTGGAGCGGGGGCGGCATGTTATCGGCGCGAGACCGAGGGTAGATGAGTGCGTGGGAAGCATGGCTCGGGGTTTTGCGCCGGGCGGACAGCCAACGAAAGGCGGCGAGGCGGTGTCCCAGGACGGTGGGATGTACACGGACGCCGGAGTGGGGTCCTACCAGACGAAGACGGAAGCAGTGCCTACAAGAATGCCTTAGGAGCATTAGCGTGAGTGCTGCCACGCGAGAATCAATGTTTTTGTACCGTCGTCAAACCGGTGGCCCTATTACTCGCCCTATCGGCGCCGCAGGGTGTTTTGTGTTGTCGCGATGAAGCCCTGACCCATGTTCCGTTTTATTCTGTATAGTCCATTGTCGCGCACTTCGACGGCAAGTTTTCAGCGCAGTTTGGTCCAATGCTGTTTCTTTTCTATTTATTACTTCTTTGTTAATCCGGATTAAACCGGTGTTTTTAAGAAAGACTTGGGTTTTTACTTGTCGGGCGAGACCATCGCTCGCGAACCCGTATTCTAGAAGGCGGAGCCTTCATTTTTCGCTCAACGTGATTTCTGCTCGAGCTTTGGCTTGCCCCGCGATTGTCGCGATTTGAGGTTCATGCAATTTCGTGCGTAGCGATGTGGGACTTACCTGGTGAAAGCACCCAGTTGACAGAAACAGTTCGGCCTCCCACATAGGCGTGTTCCGGGCATGAGTAATCAGAAGACAGGAAAAGCGCACCGTCGGATATTTGTAGCGGAATTTTTGGCCTACTGTTCGAGCTACTTGAATCAAAGGCAGATTTCAGAGAAGTGGTAGGAAGCGAGGCAGTTTCGCCAAAGCCCACTTCCTTGTATCGCGATAATCAGCTGCAGCTGAATTTGTCCGTGCCAAGGTTTGAAGGATACGCCGACAAGAAATCTGTTTGCGATTTTCTTTATGAAGTCGACGACTATCAGATGGCAAGGACAATTTCAAACAGCGCTCTGATCACGCGTGTGCTTCCTGTAGCTTTGGTAGGTTCCGCAGCAACTTGGAGGCGAAGACAGCGGCCATTCACAACCAAGGATTTTATAGACCGTTTTTTGAGAAGTTTTTGCCGCCTGACTATGACATCCGTATGAAATAGGAGCTATGCACCAGAACGAAAGGTGAAAACGAGGGTTTGCTAGTTTTTGCGCAGTTTTTAAGAGCTGCATGCGCGGCAGATCTTGCAGAGTCGGAACCAGAGAAGGTGGCTCATGCCATACATCGGTGCCATGTAAGGTACCAGCCATATCTGCGGCGTCGCCAGTTCGCGGACTTCGACGACATGGCTAGAGAAGCATCCCGCATCGAGGCATCTTTCCTGGCGAAGCTCCAGTACAAACCACCTTCCCCGGCGGAGACCTGCATTGAGCCGTCCTGTGCGTGGCCTGGAGCGTCGGCAGCACACAGCCTGGAGACGCCAGGCTGCCGTACGGGGGCTGGCGACTTGCACGGGGTAAGAAGCCCTGATGCGCCTACTCAGGTGACAAGCCGATTGCATGGGGTGAAAGGTCAGACGGGGCTCCGTGTCTTTTTGCCATACGCAGGCGCTGGGACCCCTTGTGTGGCAGCAGCTGAGCCATCGAAAGTCAGAACGCGCAAAACACGGACACCACCTGCCGGAACTGCCGTCTACCATGCACATACGGGTGCAACGGTGTCATCATCGGGTGCAGCGTGGTTGTCACCTACGGGTGCAGCGTGGACGTCACCTATCTCGCTACAGATGCCATCCACACATATACACAGGCTATAGGTCTTGCGTGTGCACCGCAGAAATCTTAGCTCCTAATCATCAAGATTTCCCCACGTGTACCAACAATCACCGTACTCCTTGACATGCTCCGATTCCCGAAGTACCACGGCTCCGACTGCTGGGTCTCCACATTCAACAGGACACTAGAGCCACCTACACCATACACCTCCTGCAGCGCCAAATCAACCAGATAACACATCTCATTCGTCGCATTTCAAGCCGCAATCATGGCTTCAAGGAAAAAGACACTTTAAGACTCGTAGACGCCTTTATCGTTAGTCGAGTAGCTTACCACCTCCCCTACTATCACATAACAAAAACCCAACTCGATAAACTTAACATCCTACACCACTCAGCCGTTAAAGCTAACCTCCATTCACCTCGTCATTCCAGTACGATTCGGCTTCTTCAATTAGGCATTGATAGCAATGTTGTGGAGATCATAAGAGGCGCACCTCTCCAGCCAGCAACGTCGACTCCGCACATCGACAGGCACTCATCTCTTGAGCTCAATGGGCTACAATACCCCTGATCCCTCACCACATACTAATATAGCCATCCCTCCGCATCTGCGGAGCCTCCTCGAGCTCAAACCCGTCCCACGAAATATGGATCCCGAACACCACAAAGGCTGTCGCGCAGCCCGTGCCTCATATTTTTCTAAACAGTACTCTACACGCACGGATATCATCTAACGGATGCTTCGCACAATCCGGACATTCCTCACATCTGCACTGCTGCATTCACGGATATTCGCGCTCAAAATTCAACCCCGCCTCCATCCACTGCACTAGTATCGCCGAGGCCGAATGCTTGGCCATTACACTCGCAATTGCACACATCCGTCAGTTGCAGACTCAGCACACCACAATATGCACAGACCCCCAACCAGCATAGAGATATCTACTGCGAAGAACCCTCCCACACTCATCTGCTAAAATATTACCTACTCTACCCACCCCTCCCGATCCCATCACCATCACATGGGTTCCTGGGCACGAGGACATCCTCGGAAATGAGCGCCTCACGCATTTGCCCAAGAACTAAGCTTCCAGGCGCCGGTGGATGTCCTCCCCAAACCTTCAATATACACCCCCATCGAACCTCTTGACTACAATACAATTGTTCACTACTATCTTCGTTGCCGTGCCAAGTACCCGCCACCACATCACATGCTTTCTCAAATCGACAGCACGTACTGGCGACGACTCAAGACACATTCGTTTCCATCTCCTCAATTGCCCACATATTTCACCCCACGGACTTCCCACCATACTGCACCACAACCAATGCCAGCCACTCACCCACCCTCCACTATTACTTATGGGAATGCCCACATCTCATTCCCATTCCTCCTGTCAAACACCCCAATCCTCCTTCTGGGAGTCTGCCCTTCTAGCCACGCAACCTGCAGATCAGTAACAGCTGGTCGAGCGGGCTGCACTAGAAGGAACAGCCAGAGGGTTCCTGGACTAAGAGGCTCTCCTGGGAGTATTTACATTTTTTTAAAATAAAGTTTTCCTCCTCCTACTTCATAGCGCACATTTCGACGTCTTCATATTTAGAAATATTTATGAAACGACGCGTGCTCTTTATACACAGAATAATTGTATAATATGTTTGGTTTCACGATTATTTAGCTCGCTTGCGTACTCCGGCATGGTCATTCTTGTTGAGGTTCATCGATAGGCCCGGCTTCAGTTCAGAAGCTGAAATACTCTGCCCGTATCAGTTTCAGAAATGACGGATTCGTCCGGTTTCTGGTTAATTGATGAAGGCGTAACCGGCATAAAACCGCGCAGAGTTCTTATTCCTGAATTTCCTGTATGGTTCGTTGCCCTCGTTTCTGAAAACAAAATTTGTTGCAAGGCTGGAAAAAGCATGCAGAGCTGTAAAATAACACTACATTTTAAGAATAAAAGAATAACTCTAGACGCGCAAAATTAGAAACTTACGACAAGTCGTGATTCGAACCTCAGTCTTCGCAATCCGCAGGCACATACTCTAATTCTTTCTGTACATAACCAAGTGTAATAAATACTACTACACCAAGGCAAGGTGTGGTTAAAATGGTTATATTTCTGTTCTGTAGTGAATGTTTGCTTTTCGTACTTTTGGTATTTTTGTGGGATGTAGATTTGTGGTCGTAATTCACCGATCACCCTTTAAGCACGCTAAAGAATCTCTTTCTGGCTATCGTGAAATATTATCCATGTACCACATCTTTACAATGCATCGCTTCATTGCAAGCAAACCTCTGAAGGTGGCAGTTTACCACTGCTGAATTGTTTTGTCATTGTCTTCGAATGCATGCAGTTTTTGCTACTTATGGAGATATTCGGTATACCGACACTTTTAACACTGCTGGTTTTATACTCGTCTTCTACCTGCGGAGCAGGGACGTCAATGAATTCACTTCCAACTAAGTTTTTTACATACTCAAATACTCGAGGAATAGACGCCCGATATCCGGCTAATCTGTAATATTTCGAGGGTCACCGATGTGTTTCATTTATTCTCGAGCGTTTTCTTATCCTGGCTAAGGAAACGCTATGTTCTTTCTTGCACTTTCGCGGTAAAGGCGGCAGATCTTCAGTTGGTAGGAAGATGCACCACAAGACTGAAAAAGCTGCCGCGACTATTGCACGCGCATAAGCGACGTGAAGCGCGTATGCACTTGCTGGCGCACACATCCATGGCTTCATATCTTCTAGGTAATTTTGAAACAACGTTGTACATATACAGAAACTTTGTAACATATGATACGTATGGTTTTATTCTTGTTTAGCAGTCAGGCATGTTCCGATGTGGAAAGTCTGGATGAGCTTCACGATATCCCGTCTTGTGCTGAGAAGCGGAAATACTCTGTCCAGTATCAGTTCCATTCATGTTGGGCTTGTCCGCTTTCAGTTAAACCGGACATGACCTGTCCTGTATATGAACTCTATAGAGGTCTGGGCCGCCCGGTTTCAAATCCACACCATATTGGGAAATCCTATTTGAGATGCATACTGGAAATTGTCTGTCCGGTATTAGCTCGATACAGGGGTGGGATGTCTCATTTGAGATATATACTGGAATTGGTTTGTCCTGAATTAGATCCATACCGGACCGCATCCTCCGGATTGAGATTCATACTTGATATTACCTTTCCGATATAAGCCTGTATAAGCTTCATACAGGACTGGGCACACCAAAATGAAATTTATATGGAATAATACAGGACCGATAAAAACCCGTTTGGCGCGATACGAGATTTTGACCTAGGGAAGACAACGTAGTTTTGAAAATTTGGGAGGAAGAGAGGGCTTGCTGTGCCATCTTGGCGCTGGCCCGTATATCTATACGGGCCAGCGCCGATAGAAACGTTTCTGTAATAAAGTATTAACGCTCAGCTAATCGCAACCGGAGGAAACAAACAGTCCCCAACCACGTCCTCTTCCTTCGGTATTTGGGTCTCAGCATCTACGGAGCACATAATAAAATTTATGCTAACAGCCCAGTTGTCATGTCATGCTTGCAGTAGATTATACGATTAGACATACCAGTTTAGCCTTAATGTGGTTCTAGAAGATAATAGCGCACCCATGCAGATAAACATGACGTGCAACAAGACAGTGGCCGTATCGCGCCGTGGCCACATGAGTGAGACAATAAATATTTTCGTTTTCCGGCGGATACGATAATGACTCCAACACTAATACATAGCAGAGAGGACTTTTGTGAGCGTCTTTCAGGCCGCAACACATGGTTGTCTTTGCATATCATCTCAATGGAAACGCGAAATGCAAAGGCGTTCGCGTGCTGTGCGATACATTGTCACACATATGGTATGTGCGTACATCGTCAGTGTTGGAGTGCGTGCTTGGTTCGACTTGATCTGATTTCAAAATCCTATAGAGCGGGCAGGACGAACTATTACTGCGCATGTAATAGTTGACCTTTCGCTCCAAACTAAAATTTACGTGAATTTCTTTATATTTGAAAAACGCAAGAAGAAGCATGTTCTTTTAAGTTTGGTTTGATTTGTGGGATTTAGCGTCCCACAGCGACTCAGGCTGTGAGAGATGCCGTAGTGGACTCCAGAAATTTCTACCACCTGAAGTTTTTAACTTTCGTTGCGTGACAGATTTAGTTCTTTATAAGCCAATGAAAATTTTATTACCTTCCCACATGCTGCTCTAATCGTCAGTCACTCATTATTAACATTTTGCTCAGGGGTGTACAATCAATTGGAGCCGTCACATTTTAAGACAAAAGGAATAGAAGGACTACAGTGTGAATTTTTTACGTTTTTATCTACGGAAAAAAAAAAACAGATTTAAAATAGTGAAGAAAAAATACAGATGTTTTCTTCTCTTCTCAACGTTTTAACCAGTTCAGGCCGAGATGATTAGATTTGAACATGTACGGAATGTATCTCCTGAGCAAAAGCCGAACTCGAAAGGCATGGACTTGAACTTGAACCGAACTCGAGAAATGTTCCGGTTCGACACCTTGACTGTACCTTGTGGCAGACAAAAGAGTGTGTTAGAGAGCGAAGATTTATTTGGCCCGAAGAAATTGCTGATGGTTAGTGAGGATATGCTGTATCCAATTGAAGACAAGCGATTTAAAGTTTTGTTGTGAATGTTTCAGTAGTAGGCATTTGTGATGGACTTTGTCAAAAGCATATAAAGATGAATTGAAACGGTATTTTAGAGTTTACATGAATATTTATATCGTGAAGAAGTAGTGCAAGTTAGGAATCGCATGAAAGTTATTTTTGAAATTCGTGCTGGTTGGGCTGAAAGAATGTGACAGATGTAAGAAAATGTGCGATGTGCAAACTATTAGGAACAAAGTAAAAACTTGCGGCGACAAGTCAGGATTAGAATTTCGGTCCTCACGCTCTCGAGACGGATGCATTAAAGGGGCGATGACAAAGTCTTTCTATGTATTCGCGTTTTATACTTCTATGAATAATATACAGGTCTGTGATACTACTCCCAAAGTTTTAGTGCCTAACCCACAGCGCATATTACAAAAAGGCGATAGATCGGAATCGGAAAGGTCTTCCCACCGAGAGCGACCGCCATGTTTGAATGCTCGTGTGACGTCACTGAGTATACACGGCGCGGAGCGCCGGTCGTGTTCAATGCAGGCTGCAATAGCAAAGGACACGTATCTTTTCTTTTTTGGACGATTGACGCAGTGGTCGTCCCTCATGCTGAAGTGTGAAGACGTTACCGCAAAAAAGAGCAATGCATGTTTTATGCAGCATAAGGCACTGTCACAGTCAGTAGACTACACGATTATAGGTTCCTTAGGTTATCGTCACACTGATCTGTCGCATATTACAAAGGCGACGACACCAGCAAGGCCAATGGCGCCTATCGTCGTCGTATGAAGTTCTGCGGCCGCACGACGGCTATGAAACTGATCAGCGGACGGTCGTCCGATCTGTTTTGGTAGGTTCGGAAGCTGAGCGAGAACTCTAACCCGATGAGTGAACGGCCTGATCAGGTGCTAGTCAATGCAGAAAGCTGGGTTAGTTGGTGCGCAATCATTAATAAAATGACTAGCGCATATAAAACAGACCCAGACACAGGAGAAGATAGGACGAGTATGTCTGTGTCTGTGTTATATGCGCTAGTAGTTTTATTTATGACTGAGCAGCTGCGCTTAACTCTAGCTTAACCGTGTTAGAAAAAGGAAATCGAGAAGCTACACTTTTTATAAACGAGAACATCTTCGGCGGAACTCCGCCTGGTTGGCTACTCTAAACAAAAGATAAGCAATTATCATCAACCGAATTATTTATTTGAACCCGACATTTCGGCCTCGCCGGGGCGGTGCAGTGGTAAGTCGCCCGACTACTGTGCCGGAGTACCCGGGTTCGAACCCGACCACGGCGGCTTCCGTTTCGATGGAGGCGAAACCAAGTGGCGTCCGTGTGCTGTGCGATGACAGCGCACGGTAAAATCCCCAGGTGGTCGAAATCACTCCGTAGCCCTCCACTACGGCTCCCCATTCTCTCTTTCCACTTTCACTCCCACCTTCATCCCTTCCCTTACGGCGCAGTTCAGGTGTCCCCATAGCAAGTGTGGCAGATACTGCGCCTTTCCCTTCCTGTGAACCAATTATTATTATTATTATTAACCCGACATTTCGGGACCAACTCGGTCCCTTCCTCAGGGGCGACTAAAGTTCGAGGCCCGCAGTAGCAGGCAGCCGCCTACGCTTCCCCTTTCTCGACACTTGGCGAAGTCCAATTCTGCAGCGGAGGGTTCAGTCCAGTTCAGTTCAGTCGTTCAGTCGTGTCTGACTCTTCGTGATCCTATGGAATGTATCACGCCACGCTTTGCGGTCTCTCACCATCTTCCTAACATCACATAACTTCATCTGCAGCGCCTCGAGGATGCCATCTAACCATCGCGTTCGCTGCATTCCCCTTCTCCGGTGACCCTCAACCTTTCCCAACATCAAATCTTTCTCCAGCGACTCCTCTCTTCTCATCAGATGACGAAAGTAGCTGAGCTTTAACTTTTCAATTTGACCCTCCAATGAGCAATCAGGATTTATGGTCGACAATATCGACTGATTTCATCTTTTGGCCGTCCAAGGAACTCTCAAGAGTCTCCACCAGCACACAATTCAAACGCGTCAATTCTTCGGCGGTCAGCTTTCTTCACAGTCCAACTCTCGCATCCATACATCACAAGTGGAAATGCCATAGCACGAGTTATACGGATCTTGGTTGGCAGTGTAATGTCCCTGCTCTTTACTAGGCGGTCAAGGCTAGCCATGGCTCTCTTTCCCAGAAGTAGGCGTCTCCTAATTTCATGGCTGCAGTCTCCTTCCGGGGTTATCTTGGAGCCCAAGAAGAGAAAATCTGTCACAGCTTCCACTTCTTATCCCTTGATGCTCCAGGACTTGATGGGGTGGTGGTGGTGGTGAAAACGTTTATTGCATATTGGGAGGTTTGACGCGGAGCCTTAAGGGCTTCGGCCTTATAATACTGGGTGGAGACCCTAGTCAGGGACCCCATTGGCGGTTGCCGCCGCCCGCGCACGCCGCGTTAAAGCCCTTTGGGTCTGTAGGTCGCAGCAGCCGAACAGGGTCGCCTCCCAGTCCTCCCGGGAAGGGTTAGGGATGGGGGGAAGGGATGGGTTTTGTTGGCAGGCCCATACCAAGTGGAAGGTTTAAGCCACCTCCCCACCGTACTGGCACTGTCCAGTGAATTGCGAGTCAAAATGTTTAAGTACTGCCGGGCACAGCATTGTTTTAGTGAAGAGGCACAGGAGCAGACTCTCGTTCGCTTTTCCTAACTCTTTGCAGGGGTTAGGGTATTTGCGATGCGAGTTGCGATAAAAAAATACAATATCTTTTGTGAAGAGGAAGAAGTGCACAAGGAACATGCCAGTCAGTGGTATCGTGATCGCTGCGCGTGCTGGATATGACTGTTCGCTGCCGCTGTGTTCGCTGCTGATCTGCTCAGTCCTGCTGATCAAGTCCTGTTGATCTGCTGAATAGAACCCCATTCTTACATTTGGTGGAGGTGCCGGTCAAGATCTATCCTCTCGCCCTGGTACTCCGCAGCCGTACATTACCACCTCCTGATGATGCCTGAGGACGTCAACCACCATGCCGTACAAGTTGGCTCGGCCATTATCTGTCCCGGCTCCCTCCGCCAGCGAGACCCCGCCATCTTCAGCGGCACTGACGACCACGATGTCGAGGACTGGCTCACATCCTATGAACGAGTGAGCGTTTCCCGTCCGGCAGACTGGCAAGATGGGCTCTTCGCCTTCAGGAATATGATGTCCGCGTTGTTTACCGCTCTGGCCGCAAACATCACGATGCCGAAGCACTTTCCCGCTGCCCCCTTACAGCTGAGGTAGCTAGCCTTTCCCCTTCCGACGATTCCCCGCCATCGCTTCACATCAATGACATGCCGTCAGCGCAGCGGCAAGATCCTTGGATAAACTATATCTACGATTTTATCTCCAATCCTACAGCTGCTTCTCCATTGCGTGCTTTCCGCCGCCATGCTTCCCACTTCGCCATTCGTGATAACCTCCTCTACCGCCGCAACTACTGTGCAGATGGCCCCAAGTGGTTGTTAGTTATTCCCCGGCAGCTACGTTCGCAAATTTGTGACTATTTCCACGCTGACCCACAATCCGGTCACGCGGGCGTCTTCAAGACGTACACTCGTCTCCGGCTGCGTTACTACTGGCGGGGTATGTACACCTTTGTACTCAAGTACGTTCGCTCATGCCTTACCTGTGAACGTCGCAAGCCATCTCCTCAACGTTCTGCTGGAGAGTTGCTGCCGTTACCCAGCCCACCACGTCCTTTCGACAGCGTCGGCATTGATTTGTACGGGCCACTTCCCTACACTGCGCCCGGCAACCGCTGGGCTATCGTAGCCGTTGATCATCTGACGAGGTATGCAGAAACCGCCGCACTTCCATCTGCCACAGCGTCAGAAGTAGCTTCTTTCATTTTGCAGCGATTTGTTCTTCGCCATGGCGCACCTCGAGACCTGCTCAGCGACAGAGGACGCGGATTTTAGTGACGTTGTGAAAGCCTTGCTCACCAAGTGCAACATTATTCATAGAACCACCTCCGTCTATCATCCCCAGACTAATGGCCTCACTGAGCGTTTCAATCGTACCCTTGGCGACATGCTCTCTATGTACGTCTCCTCCAACCACTAAAACTGGTACCTCGTCCTTCCGTATGTCACGTACGCATACAATACTGCAACGCAGTCTACTACTGGCTTTTCTCCTTTTTTTCTCCTCTACGGCCGTCACCCTTCTGCTACAATCGACACCTTACTCCCGTATCAGCCAGACATATCAGAGTATACGCCTGCGTCTCAAGCAGCCCAGCATGCGGAAGACGGTCGACAAATCGCCCGCGCATTCACGGCTAACACCCAGTACCGCCATAAATCCAACCATGACAGCCAACACTCAACACCGCACTTCTCGTCTGGCGCTCTTGTGTGGCTATGGATACCTTCCAATGCCCCTGGACTGTCTTCAAAATTTCTTGCTAAATACCATGGCCCATACCATGTTCTGGAGCGCACCTCTCCGGCTAATTATGTGGTGGAACCTGTTACGCCGTCCCATGATCTACGCTGGCGCGGACGCGAGATTGTTCACGTCCAGCGCCTCAAACCCTATTACGACCCTGCCGTCTTGCTCACGCCGTAAGTCGCCAGGATGTCTCCTCTTCGTCCCGCGGGTAATTGTGAAGAGGAAGAAGTGCACAAGGAACATGCCAGTCAGTGGCATCGTGATCGCTGCGCGTGCTGGATCTGACTGTGTTCGCTGCCGCTGTGTTCGCTGCTGATCTGCTCAGTCCTGCTGATCAAGTCCTGTTGATCTGCTGAATAAACCCCCCTTCTTACACTTTGAATGTATAGGTCGAATTGGAATCGATGTCCTCAGCCGATTCGAGTCTCGAGGAAACTGCCCGGAGAGAAAGCGCGCGGGCGGCTACGTCAGCTACCTCGTTCCCTGCAAGACCCTAATGGCTAGGAGCCCAGACAAGCTATCGGCACGCGGGGTCCGTGTCCCGACAGCAATTTTCAAATATTGTATAGGGTAAGGGGGTGGTCCACCCTTGAGCGACGTTGCGGCAAGCACCTCGTGAGACGGTGATGACAAATTTAGAAGTGTGGTCTGAGGCGGCGAGTGCAATGGCTACCTCTTCAGCGTGTGTTGTAGATTTGGCCTTGAACGTAAGGCCATCGACTGTGTTCCCGTTGTGAACGACAGCCGCCGTGTACCAGCCTCCCGGTGGGGGCCCGAGGCATCCAGGTAGAACACACCTGATTTGTTGCCATAATGGCGGGCCAAGGCTTCCGCCCGCGCCAGGCGCCGCCCGTTATGGTCTTCTCGTGACATGTTGGCAGGGAGAGGCCGCACTCTGAGGGCGCGTCTTCAGAGTTCTGGGATGCGGAACCTCTCCTCTGTGAACTGTCTTTGTTGAATGTTCAGCCGGGCAAGAAGGCGGTGACCCGACACTGTCTTTGTGAGGCGGGTATATTGGTTCATCAAATGTGCTCCCCGAAGCTCCCTGAAAGTGTTCACCACCCCTAGGGCCATGAGCCGACTGTTGGAGGTGGAGATTGGGAGGTCGTGGGTACATTTCATTATTTTTCGGAGGATCACCTCAAATGTATCCTCCTCGTGCTTCCGCAAGTAGAGGTAAGGAGTCGAATATAGGATTCGACTGGTTACGAAGGCGTTTGCCAGCCGCAAGGCATCCTTACTTCGCAACCCCCCGCGTTTGTTAGACACCCGGCAGACCATACGGCCCACCTGGTGCCCCACCTGGCGGAGCTTGGCTAGTGTTGTGTCAGGGCGTCTTTGGTGATGGATGAAGAGATCGAGTACTCTAATCTCTTTTTATTCATGAATTGGACCACTCGCAAGCGACAGCGAGATTTGTTTAATGCATCTCCGAGAGGGGCGGAGATGCACAAACTGTGATTTCTGGGGGGAACATTGAAAACCACAGCACCGGGCATAGAGGTCCACTATGCTCGCCGCTGTTTTCAGGCAGGTTTCAATGTCGCCCACACTGCCCTGCGTGGCCCATAGGGTGATGTCGTTGGCGTAGAGTGCGTGATGCACACCTTCGACCTCATCCAGCTAGGCCGGCAGACGCATCATGGCAATGTTAAAAAGCAGCAGGTAGAGAACTGCGCCCTGAGGTGTGCCCCGCGTGCCGAGCATAAATGGTCCGTGCTCCTTGTCTTGTATTTTGATGTATGATTGTCGATCTGTAAGGAATTGTCTTATATAATTGAACGTATTGCTACCACAGTGCGTTTCACTTAGATGGGTGAGTATGACTTCGTGTGTGACATTATCAAAAGCGCCTTTTAAGTCTAGGGCGAGTACAACCCGGTCATTGTTGGGGCGTTCGAACGGGTTGAGAATTTCTCTGTTAAGTTGGAGAAGGACATCCTGTGCGGATCTTTTTTTTTTGTACGCAAGCTTGCCATATGGCATATTATATAAACTCATGTAAATGGTTTTCCGTGAGGAACCGGAGCAGGCTCCCGCTCTTGGCGTTGTCGGTGCTGTGTGGGCGAAATCCGAACATGGTGTACGCGAAAGTGTGCCTGTGTTCAAGATACTCGGATAGCCGATCGCGCACCATAGTCTCCATTAGTTTGCCCACACAGAAGGTGAGAGAGATGGGGCGAAGGTTATCCGTGTCTATTGGTTTGCCAGCTTTCGGGATGAAAGTCACAAGTGCCGTTTTCCAATCGATGGGTAAGGGGGTTTCCGCTGTCCAGATTGCGTTAATGTATTCGAGTAGGCACTGGTACGTCGAGTCAGGCAGGTTCGCGAAAAGCTGTACGGTGACCTTGTCCCGACCAGGCGCGGTGCCTCTCTTCATTTTGACTAGACTGGCCCGAAGATCGTGAAGCTGGAAAGGTTTGTCCAGCTCCGAGTTCTCCTTGACTGCGTAGGAGTAGACCGATCCTCGAGGGTCTTGAGCTGTGCTCAAGTAGCGGTCCCAGAGCGATTGTGCCAGCGGCATAGTGTTGCCTTTAAAGGAGTGGATTGCTCGGTGTAAATGTTTTTGGGTTTCGGTGCGCGTCTGCGTAGGATTGATGAGAGCTCGAAAGAGCCTCCATGTATTACGGCTAGGCATTTGTGGGGCCGCTGTATTGCAACGAGATGCCATGATCTTTGTCTTTTTAATGTTCAGTTTAAGCCCAAACTTCTCACTCTCTTCTTGTACGCGCATCAGAAGTCTCTTGAGTTCCACTTACCTTTCTGCCATTAAAGTGGTATCATAAGCATATCTGAGGTTGATACGTTTCCCAGCAATCTTCATTCCAGCTGTACCTCAAATTGTGCCTAATTAGATTTCATCATATCTAGACATGCGCCAGCAATTTGTTGATCTTGAAGATCATTATTCACACTGCCTTTCCGTAACCTCCGGTGCTCCGCATGGAAGCGTGATAGGTCTTCTTTTTTTAATTTATGTGAAAGACTTGACTGCCTCTATTCATGAAAGTGTGAATATTCGTTTTTTTTTGCTGACGACTGCCTGCTCTTCAAGGCTATTAATAACACAACTGATCAAGTGGTTTTAAAAAGAAGTATTAAAGCTGTTTCTGACTGGTGGGAACAGTGGGATATGAAACTTAACGTCGATAAAACCCTGTTCATGCACATCACGAGCAAAAACTTTACCACTATTAACGATGCACTACCAAGGACAACCTTATAATTGAAACCGACAGCTTCAATTATTTCGGAGTAACAATTAGCAATAACTTGAACTGGCCCCCCATATTCGGAGCATCTGCTCATCTGCGCGTCGTAAACTAGGCCAACTTAGACATAAGCTGAAGCACTGCACCTCTGATGTAAAGCGTCTATCATAAAATTATTTAGTACGTTCCAAGCGATGTCTGGCAGCTTTATGCAAAGCACGATGTTAATAAGTTAGAGCAAGTACAAAGATCAGCAGTATGCTTCATATATAACCGCTTCCTTAGACACGATTCACTATCGCAGTTGATAAGAATAAATGAAATCGAAACTTTAGCATTTTTCAGAAGGCTAGCAAGAATAAAATTGCTCTTCAACCTCTATTATCGCACGCTCCGTGTGAATCCTTCGTTGTAGTTTCAACCCTCATCGTCTAGAGTGACGAGGCGTCAGCATCCTCCTAGACTAACCCCTGTATTTTTCCGCACAAACCAATTCAATTATTCATTTTTCCCAAGGACTTTAACCGAGTCGGATGGTTTGCCTTCGCATGTGTTTGAAGGTACAAATGTCATCTCTTCAATTCAACAATTTTTGAAGCAGTAACGTCTATATATTTTTTTCTCAAAATGTGTTCTTGTTCTTTCCTTCTGCTCTCTAATTTTTACAGAAAAAACTGTACATAGTGTGTATAACGTTGCTCGAATGTGTCGCATTCCTGCCAGGGCCTTTTTGTCCTGCAGTATTGCATAAATAAATATATAAATAAAATAAATAAATTAACATTTAAAAAGTTTTTTCTTTTGTGTTGACTGCCTTAAATTCCTTATTATATTGTTCGCCCTCGATATCAAATTTAGAAATGGTCGTTAGTTTTTGTAAATCGATCGTTTAATCACTGCAGGTCCATCAAGACATAACGACTGCCTCGCTATGCGATCTACGTGCACAGACCGCACCGGCGTATCTCGCCAAATAAATAAAATAAGAATTCGTAAATATAAAACACCCCGTATAACCCCCACTGATTCCTAAGCCATGCTCAGTCAGTCACTTTTGCGTCAGCAAATGAACTCCGTGGCATTGAATTCTTAATCAAGCAAAAAATTTTGTTCAACGAGATCAGTCATGATATAGTGGTAAATACAGGGAGACAAGCGAGAACATTTATTTTGCAGTATCTTCTGCAATCTGACTTCTGAGCTGATAGGCCATAGAACGCTTTTCCTATAAACCTAAAATCGCAAGGTATAGGTGGAGATTATTCACTGACATACTCTGAGGTTTACATCGCAGTCCCAATTGGTAAGTTGCTCTAGAGATGGAATGCGAATTCCTGCCGAGTGAAACCTCGAATGGATGTCGTTCCCCTATTTCCGGCTGTGGCTACTGAAAGGGCCCACACCTACTCAGAGGTATACTATTTTATTGCAGCAATAAACTAGTGTATGCCTTCTCAAGCTTCACTTATATTGCGCAACAACCGTCCTAGAATATTTGCGGAACTGTTCCGCAGGTTGAGTTTCACTGCTGTGTCGAGGCTAAAACAAACATGTTTTTCAGTACAAGCACTGCACAGTGATGTTGCCCGCCATGCTTTGCTCCACAGCACACATATGCATCAAATATGAAGCATGGTAAATTAAGTGGAGTTCGGCTTCCAAAAATAAAATCCAAGCAGGCGTCGCATAAAATATCATACCGAACCACACGAGTTCTCAAAGTTATACAGTACTCTCGTTGTCTTCCCTGTTTTTCATAATCCCTCAATATTAACGCTATATGACTGCAGCTTTCAGGCATTTCCGGCGTCCAGAAACACTCAGCTCTAGTGATGTCAGCGTTATTGTAATTTGCCATCAACTGGGAAATACGAATGCGCGGTAATGCCTCGAAATACAACTTGTGTGCATAAGAGCTGAGACCTTGCAATTTATTATCGCTCTCTAATTTCGCACCATTTAAAGCTCCTTAGGTAATAGTAAATGCTCATCAGAAATAAAAGCGCGTTTTAGTGACTCTACCACGTACACTGTCAGCTGCACCGATTGGAATCTTAGATGAAGTCATAATTAAGATTGCCTGTACCTCTCCACTGCAGCAGCATCTATAGTCCTTAAAAACCCCAGAAATGACTCTTTTTCTGACTTGCTTTAATGGTTTATTTTTGGCGCTCACGCTCGGTAGCTTAACACCATCGTGCTCCCCTGATTTTAAGAGGATGTCACTGATGGAAGATCAATGCGCAGGATCACTTTCCAAAGGCCGGTATACCTTGAAGATATATGCTGGTTCTTACATAATCAGAATTTTTTTTTCACGTCGTGCGCTGCTATCACTAATGTAGAAGCAAACAATGATGCCTGTAAGAACGCGTAAAATGGTTTTGGATGGATATAAGGTCACTTGTAACCCAAGCAATATAAGAGTTCTTTTCCAATAGAAAGATTCCTGTTAGTATTGCACTCTACAAAGTCTAGCCTTTTTTAACATGAAACTTCATAAATGCCGTGAATTATTGGGATAAAGGCGCCACTCCTCCGTTTGGGGCTTCGTTCAAAAAATAATCCATCGAAATAAATAAAGTACAGAAGACATTTCACAGCAGGCAATATCAGCTCGAGTGCCTGAGCAATAGAAAAAAAAATTCGGTCACGCTCTGAAAGTAACAAAAATATTTATGAATTTCATTTTATAGGGCCCCGCAGGGGGCACCTGTTAAAGCAGGTGTTTGTGTGTTTTGTGCGACACCACGGACCCCGAGCACCCACGCTTAGCCGTGCGTGGCATCGTCGTGTCTGGGGAAAAGGGGATCCTGGTGGTTGAGCCGATGCCGAGTGTTTGGACCTTTAAGGCCCCTCGGCGGAGGCAACACACCACTTTGGCCCACGCTTCCCATAGACGGCACCTCCGGCCTGACCCGACCGTGGGAAATCGGCAGTCGCCTTTTCCTGTCCTCCCCTCCATCTTTTGCTTCCATGTCCTCTTGCTTCCAACTGTCCTGTCTCCTCCTCTTTTTTTTTATTTTTCATTTTCCAGGCGGCAAGAGTTACCCTTGTGTGGCTAACCACTCTGTGTTACGCCATATTTGGTTATAGTCAGGGTGTAAGGCTGGCGTGGGCTGCACTTTCTCGGAAGCTCCTGTCCCGTCCCCTTGTTGGGCTCGGTGGTGGGCGGCCGCCACCCTGGCCGAACATCAGCATTATTTTATGGCTTCTTTACTATCACATGATCGATCCCGAAAAAGGGGTCGCACCGACGAAACCTCTAAATTCTTCCTGAAAAACCCAAACAGGTTTCCACGATTTCATGTAGTACACAGTGACAACGCTGAGAAAACGGCTAGACAAATCTCACCTTTCTTAGTGACCAAGACACTGACAGAAGTAATAGGTCAGGGTTACAACGTAAAGAAACTTCCGAACGGAGACCTTCTGTTAGAAATCTTCTATAATCATCAGCATGAAAAACTGCCCACATTAAAGTCTTTTGGAGAAATCCCAGTGACCATCAGTCCACACCGTTCTCTGAACACTGTCCGCGGAGTTATCTCTGACGATGTCCTCAGATAACCGAAGAGGAACTTCTAGAAGGCCTCAAAGATCAAAACGTAACAGATGTTTACAGAGTAAAAATGAGGCGTGATGACAAAGAGATTCCGACCAATACCTTGTCCTGACATTTGCACAAAATATCCTCCCGGAATCAGTCGAAATAGGCTATGTGAAACTTCAACTCAGGAAATATATTCCAAATCCTCGCCGCTGTTTCAAGTGCCAACGCTATGGTCACGGCTCCCAGACCTGCCGCGGCCAGCCGAGATGTGCAAAATGTGCTTCCCATGAACACGATTCCCAGAAATGTGAGGTTCAGACACATTTGTGTGCCAACTGTGAGTGTAGTCATCTTGCCTATTCACGCACATGCCCATTATGGAAACAGGAAAAGGAAATTATTACCATCAAGGTCAAAGAAAACATAACTTTCCGGGAAGCACGAAATCATGTTCTGCCAAAAAAAACCTGCCTATTCTGTTGTGGCACAACAGGGCACTGAGCCACAACAGACTCTGGACCTGCCCAGGTTTCACACAGTGAACCGGGCGCAGGGCCATCTGTACCCTTGGTGGCTGCGGCTAGCGCTGCGCCACCACCAGAAAAACAGGCTGCGCAGACCCCCAGGTCAGCCGGCTTCAAGGCCTCTCACCACGCGGTGAGGGGAAATACAAACGCACCTGTGCGGTCCGCACGGGCGTCCAGCGTGTCAGAAGACGCGATGGACACAAGCCAAGGCAGTCCTGTGCCGTCGACGTCAGACGGACGGCGCAGCTCCTTGGATCGACAAAAACGAGAAAAGGCCCGAATCAGAGGGCCTGAAAACAAAACTTAGATTTATCTGCTCATTTAATACAAAATGGCTTTTTTACAATGGAACTGCGGAGGACTTTTAACTAATATGAATGACATAAAACACTTATTGGCCACTCACTCACCACTAGCCTTGTGTTTGCAAGAGACAAATTTAGGTCCCAAACATAAGAACATACTCAAAAACTATGCAGTCTTCCGTCGCGACCGAGAGCAAGCTCTCAGGCTCTCAGGTGGCGTTGCCATCATAGTAAAAAATGGAGTAGCAGTTCGAGAACACAAACTAAAAACTAACTTTGAAGCTATAGCGGTAACTTTACAGGCTTTGAAATATATAATCGTGTGCTGCATATAATTAGAGCCACACCTTAAATTTAGTAGTTATGAATTAGAAGATCTTTTAAAGCAGCTTCCAGAGCCATTTTTAGTAGTAGGAGATTTTAATGCACATTCCATCCTTTGGGGCAGTAGAAAAAGAGATACGAGAGGCGAAATCATCGAGGATTGTATACTATATAATAATATCTGTCTCCTTAACACAGGAAAAACAACCTACTGTTCATCTAGTTCAGGAAAATGAGCTGTATTGATTTATCCCTCAGCTCACCATCAATTTTTACGGATTTTAAATTGGATGTTTTAGATAATGCATACGGAAGTGATCACTTACCTATACTAATCAGCTTACCATCTTCACCACAAATCATCCCATCCAAGCCGCGACGTTGGAAACTACATTTAGCCGATTGAGCACTGTTCCGAGAAAAGGCCATCCTAGAAAAAATTACTCCAGATAAATATAATATAGATGAACTAAATGATGCTTACACAAATTGTATCCTTACTGCAGCACATATAGCAATTCCTCAGTCCTCAGGAGTGGTCAAACAAGATCACAAAACCTGGTATTCAAAAGAATGTAAACAAGCAAAAAAAGAACAAAACAAAGCATGGGGAATTTTTTGCAGACACCCAACACAGGACAATTTCGTCAAGTGTAAAAAAGCAAGAGCAAAAGCCCGCTACATCCGCCGCCGCGCCGAAAAAGCCTCCTGGCAGAACTATGTAACTTCTATAAACAGCTCAAAAACATCAAAACAAATGTGGGAACAGGTTAGAAAGATAAATGGCAGCTACTCTTCATTTACCATTCCCCTTCTAACAGCCCCCGGAGTACAGACAACTATACAAGAACAGGCCGACATTTTAGGTGAATACTTTTCTGAAGTTTCCAGTTCATCACACTACACTCAAACATTCCTAAAACACAAAAACACAGCAGAGAAACAAAAGCTCCCTACAAGTAGTGGTACAAAAAAACCCTATAATAGCTTAATTACACTACAAGAAATAAAAAATGTCCTGGCTGCCGGTAAACAAACTGCACCTGGTCCTGACCAAATTCACTACAAAATGCTCGCCCACTTATCCGAACCTGCCATAGAGGCACTATTAAAATTTTTTAACAAAATATGGGTCCTAGGAAAATTGCCAGAGGCGTGGAAAAAAGCTGTTGTCGTACCATATTTAAAACCCGGAAAGGAGCCGACATCTGGTAGTTATAGGCCCATTGCTCTCATCAGCTCTTTAGCAAAATCCTTTGAAAGTGTTTTAAACATCAGACTAACTTTTGTTTTAGAATCTCATCAACTTTTAAACATTCATCAGTGCGGTTTTAAAAAAGGATGCTCAACAACTGACCATCTCGTGCGTCTTGAAAACACTATCAAAGAGGCTTTTATACACCGACAGCATTGCCTTGCCGTTTTCTTTGACCTTGAGAAAGCATATGATACAACTTGAAGGTATGGGATATTGCGCAACCTAGCAGATTTAGGCATATGTGGCAGAATGCTAAAGGTTTTAAGTGACTTTTTGTCACATCGGTCGTTTCAAGTACGTCTTGGGACCACTTTATCAAGAACCTTTCTGCAGGAGAATGGTGTGCCCCAAGGGTGCATTTGAAGCACCACACTTTTCGTTGTAAAAATTAATACGATTAGTAAAGTAATACCAAATTTCATAATGTATTCATTCTATGTGGACGACCTTCAAATACCCTACACATCATGCAACATATCCACATGTGAGAGACAGATCCAATTAACAATAAATAAGCTAGCAAAATGGGCCAGTGAAAATGGGTTTAAATTTTCTCCGCAGAAGACAGTGGCAGTTATGTTCTCGCTCAAACGAGGCATACAGCCCAATCCTACCTTACACCTAAATGAAATCAAATTGCCCATAAACAATAACCATATATTCTTGGGCATTGCTTTTGACAAAAAACTCACTTTTCTCCCTCACATACAAGCACTAAAGAAGAAAGCCTCCAAATCCCTAAACATCCTAAAAGTCCTTTCACGCAAACATTGGGGATCTGATAGGGCATGCCTTTTGCATATATATCGCTCTGTTGTGCGCTCCTCCTTGGACTATGGAAGCATAGTTTATGGATCAGCTAGGCAATCATATTTAAAGAAATTAGATCCAGTGCATAATTTAGGCCTCCGCCTTGCTTGTGGTGCATACAGAACGTCTCCTGTGCATAGCCTCTATGTTGAAACTAACGAGCCTTCACTGAAAGATAGACGAGCTTTACATACATGCGCATATGTCCTCAGAATAAGGACACGGAAAAAATACATCTGTTACTCGGTTGTCACAACTTGCCCCTCCCAAACAATATTCTCAAATAAGCCTCAGACAACAAGACCAATGATAATGCGATTTGAAGACATTTGCCGTGAGCTCCATATTCTGGACACCTTGCCTGAAGTCGCTCAATAAAATAGGCTCCTGGCCCCATGGTACAACTTTCCAACAGTGTGTGACCTCACTCTTACACAGATCAAAAAGAGCGAAACTCCTACAGAACATATCTTACAAGAACATCGCGCACTAAAAGAGAAATACAGAAAATGCACAGAGTTTTACAAGGATGGATCAAAAACTGCCTCCTATGTTGGCTGCGCTGTAGTAGATCGGAACTCCGAAAAAATTATTCGACTTCCTCAATGTGCATCAGTATTTGCAGCCGAGTGTTATGCTGTCGTGGTAGCTGTAGCAAAAATTGTGTACGAGGGACTGAGAACAGTGTTATCTATACAGAATCACTGAGTGTACTCACAGCTCTAAACTCCAGAAATGCAGTCATGCCATTACTCGGTATCATAATACACGATGTAATAAAGATATCAACCCAAGGACATAACATAATACTCTGTTGGGTTCCAAGCCACATGGGCATTGAAGGAAATGAGAGAGCGGACGTGTGTGCTGCTCAAGCAGGCAGGAAAGAAATAAAGAAAGTAAACATACCTTATAAGGATTGCATAAAGCTAATTAAACGAAAACAAAAGGATATATGGCAGTCTATATGGAATAACCAAGAAAGTAATAAATTACACCTCGTAAAGCATATAATAGAAGAATGGGAAACAAGCACTCAGCAGGAAAGCTTCATGGAGGTTACAGTATGCCGTCTGCGTATCGGGCACACACATCTCACACATAACTTTTTACTAATGAAACAAGATAAGCCTACGTGTGGAGAATGCGGAGAAGTACTCATAGTCAACCATATCCTGATTACATGCCCAAAACTAGAGACACTACGGAGAAAGCATTTCACTATTTTTTATGATCGTGCCCTCCCTTTCCATCAAAAATTACTTTTAGGAGAAAGAGCAATAATAAACTTAACACGTGTTCTTAGTTTTTTAAAAGAAGCAGACGTTATGAATAAACTGTAAACTTTAACGAACCTTCTTCCCCTTTTCAAATAAGAACAGATTTTAACCTTGCTCTTGGCGCATGATAGCCTCAGTTGCTTATGCGCCAAAAAACCCCAATACAATACAATACAATACAATACATTTTATAGGCGAGAGCGTCTCAAATTGAAGTAACCCATATTTGAGGCTCACTTATACACTTGGTGTACATAATACCAAAACATGGGCGCTTTGTGGAACTCTTCAAGGCTGCCTCATCGCATGCTGCTGTCGTATTTTCCTTGCAACCTTGTTTGCGTTTTGAGCAGTACCATAGATTCCTCTAGCATGCTATAGTTTGTTTTCAGAAAGCAGCAAATACATCCACTGCTGTATAAACACAGACCAAATGCGCATTTTACAGACTAAACTACACGGACTCTGCAGTGTATCAAATACTCACGAATTGGATGCGCTAAGCGGAAATAAATGTTCGCAATTCATTGAATCCAAATCTCAGCAGAGTAAGTTACCCAAGCAGCATTGGCCGACTGCCGACCTATGGCCGGTCATCGGCAGCTGGTCGGCAGCCGACCTGCCGGCATTCGGGGCTCGGTCGAATGACGGCCCATGGTTGGCCATGTGCCAGGTAGGGCGGAAGTCGGCCATCAAGCAATGCCCAAGCTCGAGCACCCGACTGAACGCCGACCAATTTGGCCATGGTAGCTCGGCCATTGGGCGGCCCATGATCGGCCATGTACTAGGTTGGGCAGACGTCGGCCAGCAACCATGGCCCGAGCTTGTAAACCCAACTGAATGCCGACCTGTTTGGCAACGGTTGCTCGGGCATTTGGCAGCCCACGGTCGGCCGCGTGCCATGTTGGCCAGGAAGCCGGCTAGCACTCCCGAACCAATATGCTTGTAGTGGACGCCGATTACATCCCTGGATCTACTTAACCTCTAGTACAAATCCAGTTGTTGTGAGAACGCGCATACAAAACGAAACCATGTGGCCATAGCACGATTATGTGATAATAAATTAGTGATTAGAAGGTAGCTTTTTCATTGCCGAGAAAGAAAACGTTGCCGCAAGTTGATCGAACAAATGACCGTTTTCTCAGCCGTTTTTTGTCCTAGTGCTTTTGCATTATCCATAAGGAACTACGCGCAGCATCGTCTGTTTACCTGGGGACAGGAACGGATACGATGTGTGTACTTTCTAGACGCAATCCCTGGAAAATGAAAAGCCGGAAGACCCGAGTTTGCCATTTTAGTTTTGGGCATTCACACGGTGGTAAAAAAAAAGAAAAAAATGGCAGTTTTTCGCGCAGACTGCGAGCATGACAAGCCCCGGTACATTTATATGGCGCGCAACATATATATCGGCAATAAATAACAAATTAGTTTGTTCCGCCTATTAGTTTAGAGTCCGATCATTCTAACCGCGCTAGGCGGAGCCCTGAACTAGGGGCACCGATTACCCAGCTCCTGGGAATTTTTACTGATTATTATGCTCATTAAAAGTTTTCTCTCACCCTCTCTCTTCCACGTAAGAAAAAAAAAAGATTGTCGGTCGACCTTTTATATTAATTTCCAAACTTTATATAACATTGTCAGATAAATGGAAAGAAGAGATCTGCAATTGGTTTTGCTGCCAAAACATTTTTCCGGCCACACGAAATTAATAATGAAGAGGCGGAGTTTCGCGCTTATCTTCTCTGCTCTTTTGGACAACTTTGGTTTTGAATTATGCAAAATATGTTACAGCAATTGAAAATTATCGGACTAAATATATGCATTTTTTATTTGTATTCAGTTATTTTTCGCTTTTCAAGGTAGTGTAAATGTTTTTATAAATTTGCACAAAATCGGCCGAAGAAACGAAATTTTTCTACTTTGCAGACCTAATTATTTCAAAAAAGGTTTATGGCAGAGCAGCAAAAAATGCACACTATGTTCTCAGCTTAGTTATGTATTAAACAGCTAAAGCTTATATTTATATAACTTTTCAATACACAGATACGATCGCGCTAATTTAAAGAAAACAGCGAACATTGCACATTTTTTAGGAACGTGAAGATAGTTTAAACATTGTTTAAACTTCTACTACGTATTCTCCACTATACCCCAGCTTTCGAAATCATTAAAACACCTTACATAATTTTGTTGCGCAAGTAATTACGGCCACTTCAATAAGGCCCTGGTGCAAGGCGTAGCGCACCACGCAGATCTAAAGATTCTACGGCATTTGTGAATCGCCCACGACCTCATCGAGACGATGCTTCCTGAGGAGGGGGCAAATGACACATAGAAGTCGAAGCAAAAGATGACATATGAGACGACAAGCGCGAGCCTGGAAGAGAAAGAAGCTTGAACGCAAGACTCGCTCTGGTCGACCATCCAAACCATCTAATGCTAGGCCCTCCTTGGCGTTCTACCGAGACGTGACAATATTATTGTAACAGGGAAAAATATATTCACAAAAGAGGAATTGATATATACAATGAATGACAGCCAAGGAGCTAGGCAATGAGGGCCCCCCGTTCGACGCACTTTTTTCTTAATCTTACGCAAACGAGCGCGCCACTTCGTCTTCATCATTCTCATCATCATCCAGTAACGTTTTGTCTCGACATTGCAAACTAGCTGTGACAGACACAGCAAAGAATGGTTCGAAGTCGGGGCAACTGCACAGTGCAGCACAACAGCAGCGGAACAGCGCACGCGTGCGAGTCACGGCAGCAGCGTCGTCGTCTTTGTCAAAGCGATCGCGCTTCTTCTTCGGGCGCTACAATATGAATTTATTTGCTGTCACGAAGAAACGCAACGTAAAATTACGCGTAACGGAATCCATAAAAGTAATATGACAACAGTTCAAACCCTGAAGCGCGAAAAGGAGGAAAAATGCAAACTCGACTAAATAAGCGAATAAGCATCAATATCTGTATATTACAGGCAGTAATAGCGAGATTATGTATCTAGACAAAAAAAAAAGAAAAAAAACGCACTCGGAGAGAGAACATAAAGGGACTACGGCGAAAGCGAAAGGTTCGACGATTGTCGACATCGTGCGAGCTCCAAAGCGGCGCGCCCAGTACGATGAAACGCGCTCCTCGGCGCCTGTAATTTGGCCTCAATGCGCCCGCAGAGTAAACATCCACCCTCTTCCTCCGCTTGTTTCCCACCGACTGTGCTGGCGCGTCTCACATGCGCTGTTGGCTTGCGCACGCTCTGCGCAGACTACCGGTGAACAGCAGGGAGGCGAGAGAGGCTGATAGAGGCAAGAACCTCCTTCGGTTTCACGTTCCAGCTTTAGTTCCCAGCATTGAACCAACACGTACAGCTTCGAGCAAACCGCTACGATTGCTTTTTTTTTTATTTTATACAAAACAGTGCGCCAGACAAAATTTTTTGGGCAAGATGGCAAGTACATTTAGGAGAGTACCTTAAACAGAAATAACCGCTTCACCGTCAGAAAAGGCGGACGTGCAGACTTTTCAAAGCGCGGGGCCTCTCCACTTTTTCTCGCAGGTGTGCTTACCTCGCTAACACACGTCTCAAAAGGAAGGTCGTTTTTGTCGACCTGTGGCCACAAAAGTCTCGTAAGTTGCCTCTGCTCAACTGTTTTTAATGCCTATGCTCAGTTGGTCCGTCGCTTCCAGAGTGAGGCCTATTGAGCCTTAGGAAGAACGGCGAGAAATTCCGCCTATGCATGCGCGCTATCGCTTTCGGGACCCATGATAAGTAGAACGTTCGCCCACAATCCACAAGGATTCCGCAAAATGTCCACAAAATTGATATTCGAATCTGAAGCGTATAAGGCGTGATGGCTCCGTGGTTACGCTCGAGTTCTGAATGCAAGTGCGAAGGTACTTGTCTTCAGCCAAGCAGCCAGGCAATGACTTCGACGCACTTCTTTTTTTTTTCCACAAACGAGCGCGCCACTTCGTCCTCATCATCCTCTGTCATTTTTTGTCTCGACGTTGCAAACTAGCTGTGACAGACACAGCACTGAATGAATCGGAGTCAGCTTTGTATGCGTAGAGTTCCTGATGCGCTGTGGCATAGGGCAGCCCACAGACGTTTTTCGCAATCACCTTCACCATTATTACAATGAAAATTTCTGAGGAGAATAAAAAAAAAAACGTTTATGATATTTTTTAAACTTTGTTCACGTATTCTTCTCTACATCAATTTGCAATGTCAATAAAAACACATTGCACAATATTGATGCACTAGTAGTTACGACCAGTCCAATAAGACCCTTAAACAGGAATTTGCAATTGCTGTAGGTCTGACTTCTTGGCCACTAAGCGAATAAAATGCAAGCAGGATTGGATTTCAGGTTCTAAAAATATGTCCAACAGCAGGGAAAAGATGTCGACGGAAATGAGGACAGTAATGTTGAGATGTTGAGATGACCGGAGCGGCCATGAGCGCGGGGGTGTGCTCACCCTAGACGTTCGTTTTAAGAGGCGGAGCAGTGAGAGCCCGTTTTTGCGTCTTCAGACCGACAGACTTCGATACATATATTATGGTGAAGCTACCCAGAACTAATAAAAAATACTTCCTTGTAGCAGTTCAACGCATCGGCACTAGAGCTTCACTATTCTATCCGCCTGTTTTTCGCACTGCAACCGGACGCCAATAACACGGGGTGAAGTTAATGAGATGCGACCACTGTCGGGAAGCCCGCTTCACCAGCGCGGGCGACAGCCTCTGCCGCATGAGAAACTGCTGCGTCAGATGCGATCGGTGGAAAGCATAACTGGTGCTGCAGTGGCAAAGCAAGGTATGGAATGCTAAAAAAAAAGGAAAAAAAAAACAATTGGTAACCGGATGCTCGTGCCTCTCTCAGATGACGGCATCCAGACGGCCTGAAGTGGGCCTTTTGCCGCGCGTTCACGCTAGCCAGGACTGCATAGAAGACACTGTACAGGAATGAAAATAATGTGCGCTGTCGAGTCATTAGAAGAAAACTGATGCAGCCCAGAAACACTGTGTTTTACTGAGGCAGTTTTCCATGCCCTTCACAATTTTTCCCTTCTACTGAAATGATTTGGAATACGGTGCTTGCTCATTGAACGTTATCGTCTCCTTCTGTAATTCGCGTTAAGGTGAAGGTGATTGCGAAAAACGTCTGTGTGGTGCCTGATGCCACAGCGCATCAGGAATTCGACGCGTACAAAACTGATTCTGAATCATTCATTGCTGCGTCTGTCACCGTCAATTTGCGAAGTCGAGACAAACAATAACCGAAGAAATACTTTTATAGCTGGAGAATGATGAGGACGAAGTGGCGCGCTCGTTTGTGGAAGATTAAGAAAAAGAAGTGCGTCGAACTGGGGGCCCTCATTGCCTGGCTCCTTGGCTGTTTCTCAATGCATATATCTTTAATCCTCTTTTATAAATGTTTTCCCTGTTACAATAATATGCCAAAATTTAAAAACCTTGAATGATTCACAAATTCCGGAGAACTTCAGATCTGCGCGGTGCGCTATAATTGGACAAAGGCCTTATCAAAGTGGCCATAATTACTAGCGCAACAAAATTATGCACGGTGTTTTTAATAATTTTGAAAGCTGAGGTAGTGTAGAATAGGCGGAAAAAGTTTAAACAGTGTTAAAAACTGTTTTTTTTTATTTTCCTAAGGAATTTTCAATGTTCGCTGTTTTCTGTAAATTAGCGCGATCGTATCTGTATTCAAATGTCACAAAAATATAAGCTTTACCTGTTTGCGGATAAGTATGCTGAGAACATGGTGTGGAATTATTGCTGCTCTACCATGAACCTTTTCTGAAAGAAAGGCCTGCAATTTAGGAAAATTTCATTTCTTGGGCAGCAATATCATGCAACAATATATACTATTTTGAAGTAAATATAAAAGGTCTAACGACCGTCTTTTGTTCGATCATAGGTGGAAGCGGGAGGGGAAAGATGACGAGCGCATTTGTCGATGCACCACATTGTAAAAAAAAACCGTAATTTTACGCAGACAACCTCCTTAAAAGAACGTCAAACGGTTCTGTTTTCCTCAATACGTATTGAACATCCGAGAACTGGCGCACGGATGAAGGAGAATGTCCTTATAAGCATTTCAGACACTTCCGTTTTACTCAATAAGTATTGAACATCCGTGAATCGAATTTCAGGCGCTTCCGTTTTATTCAATACGTATTGAAAATCCGTGAACCGGGCATGGATGAAGGAGGAGTTCACGCCACTGCGACGCCCGCATGCTCAAGTATGGAAGATCCCCAAGCATGCACACTGTACATGCTCCCACGCCTTCCCGCCGGCCTGGGCTTCTCGAACCACCTGCACCATTCCAAAGCCGCGCATCGTTTCTCCTCTGGCCGGATGCTGCTGCTGTCAAGCATAGTACACACAGCAGCATCACCTAACGCGCAAAGCAAAGCGCTCTCGGCCGGTGATCGGAGAAGCGCTTTCATCGCGGCCGCGGCGGCGGCATTGCAATGGAGTCAAAATACAGGAGCGCTGTCTGCTATGCGGTCTCGGTGTAAGTTGAGATCAAAACCTCCGCTAGCGTACTTTTTTTTTTTCATTCTTTCGTTCACCTCTTCCCTCCCGGCGCTGCGCCCACCGACAAGTGAGGGGTACTGTACATAGACCTTGGGTACTGCGCCATTTACTATAAAAACAAATAGAAAACTGCTCTAGAAGTCGGCGTTCCTAGGCTCTTCGGTTGTCGCCGTGTTGGCCGATTCGATGTAAGCCATTTTTTTTTTAATCACGCCTTGTACGTGTCATCTCCCAGCGGAAAACAACGTTCTCACGCCTTCGCGCTTACTCCGCACCGTCTGCTGCATAAAGCCGCCCGCGCCCGCTCCGACGACTGCTTCGTCCCCTCGTCGCTAGGGCAATGACGCATGCGCCGTAGCGGTTGCGCACTGTATTCTCGCGCCTTTTTCAAGTGAGCACAGGGCGTGGACGTGTGGAGCTGAACGTCTGGACTGCGATACTGCATTGCAACTTTTTATCTTTGACGACCCAGCCATCTTGTGCGCTTGCGAATACATCTGGATCACCGACGAGCAAAAAAAGACAACGTGTTCGCCTAACAGGTGAGAACAATCTTAAAATTGTCTTTGAGGTGCAACTCGTGACTGGCTTCATACGGGTGTCTAAGAGCAGTGCTGCGCGCTTCGCCAAGGCGCCATTCAGGCAGTGCAAACGTTTTATTCAGTGAACAATTTCGATACAGGCGCGTTCTCTTTACAAACTTGTTTATTTGCATTGCTCATATGATTTTCGTTTCTCCGCATGATGAGTCCAGACAGAGGAACTACTCGGACCATATCGAAACTATTCTATAGCACTGTCCGACTAAACGAACGTCCGGTGTCGAGCGGTACTTAAGCAGCACACAGCAGCACCTTGGCTTGTATTTTGGTCAGCTGCGGTGATCAGATTTAAGGAGGCATAAACCACTTGTCAATCGCGAACTAAGCCGCTCGTTTGTACCGTGAAAGTTTGTTTTCAACTGCAGCTGTTCGACCGCAGTATGCAATAATTAATGCCATAGCGTTAAAGTTGCCGATTAGCAGAAAATCCGGCTAATTGTCAGCGAAAAATCACGGGCGTAGCTTTGGCAGGGGAAAAGACATGGTGCTGATTGTTCAGAGGGTTGTGCGCGGAGTGGTCTTCGTATGACAGCTTGTTTGTAAATTATATGACAACTTGTTTTTTATTATAGCGTTATTACCGGATGGTGCTGAAAGATGAACAGATGCCCGAGATGTGCGCAGAGCTTTTCTACATGGCTGGCCTGCTTTGAACATATTTCTTATCATAGTAGTGTACTCGGTGGAGCCTTATGTCCAATCAGTCCGTGCGGTGCTACGTTCAAGAACTACCGAACCTTCAGAAGCCATGTCTTCAGGCACCATAGAAACCATGCTGAAACAGAAAACATTGCCTTCCTGTGTACTGTGTCATCCTGCGGGAGATACGAGTCATTACGGATGAAGCTTGTGTCACATATTGTGGACCATTTCAAATAGAGAACAGAGTAGAAAATTAGCATCGTGAAACTGCAGCAGACCAAAAAAAAACAAGCTAAGAAAAGTAAAAGCAGCAGCTATGGCTGTCAGAACTGGCAGTCTGTTCAAAAGCCAATTGCCGAAAATGACCATGAAAAAATTGATTTTTTTGAGAAAGGAAGGAAGGAAAACATTCAGAGATAAAGACGTGCCGCTTGCAATGGCGTGCATGAAAGAAACATATTTTTACCAACGGGTGTTCATCAACTCGGCTAACCCTGTGCATACCACAGCCCAAGTGAAAGAAGAATGGCCATTGTTATTTCACAGACCATTCTTCTACAGTCACGCACATAACTTTCTTGGGAAAGATGTTCAGGTAAGATAAGGAGAATGGCTGCAGTGTACAAGTTGGAGTTGTGAATATTCAGTTCTGCTGACTGATATGTGAGGAAACCAAGCTATGCTGTGAAAGATCTTGCTTTTGCGAATGAAAAATTTGAGCATTACAAGCACAGACCTTGTGCAGAGCAGCGAAAGTTGTGGAAATCCTAGGGTGGTGAAGATCTGCAGCTAAATTTAATCAGTAAGATGTAAATGGCATCATTTTATGAGAACTTTTAAATGTTTATTTTTTTTCCCGATAATTTGTTTCTTTGGTTTAGGACTGCCAGACCCGCATCACATTCAATGGTGATACTGTGATAGCCGTAGAAAATTGGTAGCATACTGCAATGTTTCTTGCTGCAAATTTAAATTTCTTCATACATGTCAAAGCAAACATTTGCCTTTTGCCATTGAAGCCTACCAATAATCTTTGCTTGCCAATGATGAAAAAAACAAATGTTTTAATTTATTCCAGGCCACATTTCAGGACAGTATTGCAATATGCGCTCCACTCCTTGTGAAGTACCTTGACAGTGCACCTTCAAAGGAAATCATGTACCTGCTTGCAGAGCGGCAGCTCGAAGAAACAAAAAGCAACATCAGAGCTGAGGCAGATGTGGTAATGCATCTCCTTGCAGCATACTTCAAGGACGACCCTTGTGCTCTCTACCGTATTTTTGAAGTGAGTTATAAACCCCACTGTACCTCAGTAGTGAATCCTGAGCAATCCATTTTGGAGATTGTAAAATAATGTCAAACTATTGTGGTGTCAGGTATAACCTAACAGCCTTCATGGCCTTATTCATTGAAACTTGGAACTATATGAAAGAAAGAAGAAAGAACTATTATTATTAGAAGCCTTGATTATTGCAGTTTGACTTCCCTTACGTCTTTTCAGTATGCCTGTTAGGTTCGGTAGCTACCATATGCTGGCACCACTCTTCTCTACTTGCAAGACTGATGCTTATGGCTATACGGAATAGGAGCGTGGAACCCATCAAAGAAAGGAAACTTCTTAGTTGTAAAAAGAAAAGGTACACCAGTCACCACCGTTTTATTTTTGTTGAAATGCTTAGCATCTGTAGTATGGAATAGAGAGCTACATCATTGAAGTTAAATCTGCAGGTGACTGTCAGAATATCCGCAGCTGTATTGTTTGCCGCGTATATGTTCCTAGAAACCACAGGATTCGGTTCATCGGCTGAGTAAAGAAACATGGCTATAAAGTTAGTCAGTTATCACTGTTTTGGAGCACTATAAGCTGTTCTTGTTCGTTACCACATGAATTTGATTTTACTCCTGTCTCTTATCAGGAAGGCACGAGCATTACATCCAGGATCTCCGATTTACCGTCCACGCCAGTTATATTTGTACTCGGTAAGCTTGATGATGGTATTTATTATCATGCTTTGTACATATGGCTGCGGCAGCAGATTGTGTGGTTGGACTAATTGTAGTGATCCATGCCTTTTCCTGGATTGCTTAGCTCTTCAATCACAAAAAGGCTAACTAATCAAATTAAATTACGGTTTAAATTTTGGGAAGCTGTCTTCATAGGTTACGTGATATTGTCATATATCTAGCCAATGAGTATGGGTATATGTTCTTGTAAACTGCAGATATGCGAGCATTATACAAGATCACTATGTGTTCCTATTTCAGTCAAAATGACCATTTGAAGGCATAGACTTCCGAAAACGAATGGGACAAAGTTGCCACTTCGAGTATTCAAATAATGATTGCTATATAATTTTGCGCGACAGGCACATCTTTCTTTTTTTTTTGTTGCTAGCATTTTTTATGGCTTACAATACTGAAGTCAATATTTATGTTATTAAAAATTAACCAAAAAATTGTCTTCACTTTTTTTTTTTTTTTGCAAATTACCTGCTCCTTTCATATTGACAGCACCAGTGCGTATGATGCCTTCACTTTTTAGGCTACTTTAAATAAAGCACTGGCACTGTGTTGCATTAGAAGCAAAACAAAAATATTTATTCTATTTCAGGTACCATATATGGAAAGCAGTGCGTGTTTTGTGAACAGGAGGCAGTATTTATAGAGCCAACATCATTCAGTGAGGTAGATTGGCTGCTTTTCGTGCTGTAATAAGTCCTGAATCTTGAGTATGCAGAGCCAGCGGCAACGACGCTGGAATTTATCCAGAGGTGAGGCTCTTATCGTTTTTTTTTTCTGGTTGCATCGTATATATGGGATGAATGTCATTTCTCCATTTAACACTTTATTCTTCGTTTATTGTACTTGTTGAGGCGAAGCATTTCAGGATAGTGCCTTTAAAGGACCATTTGAAAATATCTTTCCTCCTGGCCTTACTTTTTTGTTGCTTTTAGAACTGGTTTATAATTATGTGCTGTATATAATAATGCATTTAACTCTACTTTTCTAGTCTTGTTCCCAGTACTCAACTTTTTCATTAAGAAAATAGTATTCCCTATCTTGCCAAATTCAGCAGTGGTGCAGGCAAGAAAACATAATTTCTGTGCACTTCTATGAGCTGGCTTACTACTAGCTTGCTTGCTCTATTGTAAACCGGGTGCTGAGGCTCCTATGAACGAGCCCACCGAGGGTGAATGCAGACGGTGTACAAAGCGATAGGCTATGAATAATGCACGCACCAGTGATTTGACTCAGCTAACTTGCCACTTAGGACGCTCACCCTTATCGATCTGTGAAAAGTGCATCCTTCAGCAATTCCGTCTTCACACAGCAGCCAAACTTTATTTGTACAAACACTCTTCCATGTCACAGTGCCTTAGCTGTTCACATATATAAGCAGATACAGAACATTGCCTCACACAACGCAGACTTCTAGTCTCCCACTTATTATTTGCCTCGAACCCTACCATGGCTCATTTTGCTTGCCTCGCGGGACTAGGCCGCACAACGTGCCCTTGTCACTTTCGTCAATAGCCTTCTAAACACCTAGCCCAAGGGCTTTTTAATAGACACGTTACTGACATGCACCGATGGGATGGCCAGATCTGTTCCTTACTGTAAGAAAAATTACGAAATATTTTTGCACATAATTTAAGCTCTATTAGTGTGCAACCTCTCGTAGCTCCAACAAAATATACACCTGTGACTTTGTGCGCGTTTGCAATTCCCTTTTGTTGGGGGTATTGCAGAATACGTGAATCTATGCCACAGTACATTACGATTTTATTCACTTATATCCAGAGATATATAAATAACTAAAATAATTTTTACAGGTTGTTTAGCCACTATTTTACCTTTTTCTGCAGCCTAAGTTTTTGGAATAGTAAGCAATCAGCGATACACATCAGTGTTCGAGAATTGCATGAATGTTAAATAGTTGCGCTGAAAACGTTTGTTCGCCTTTGAATATTCTAGCAGAACTACTTAGCCAACTATTCAGTGTTTCATACGGTTTATGAAATACTAAGCAACAAACATAACAAGCATGTTACAATGTATTCTTTGGTAAAACAAACATAACTAAAACAAGTCATTTCTGTTTTACAGACAAATATTTTTCATCTGTCCCTTGTCAGGGATCAAGTGGCGAGGCGGAAAGAAGTCACTCACCAGCGTCCATTCGACAGTTATGAAGTTGGCGCAGAAGCTTCGTTCAATCTCCTGATACACTAAGCATGCATGTCAATTTTCTCATGGTTGTTCTTGACTGCATGCCTTCATGGCTCTCTTGATCTTTTTTGATGAATTCTTGCTACGTTAAAAACAACTGATGCCTCCTCATTTATATATATATATATATATATATATTGATTTGTTTTTTTTTAACCATGATCCTGGAAACAGTGTAATAATTGAAAATTCTGCGTTTCCGCATCACTTAAGCTTTTTTCCCATTTCATCTCCTCGAAACAACTGCGCGAAGCATGACTTCAAGAACTAAGCAAATTTTCGTCCTGGTTACATGCAAGCAAGTGCGTGTACTTATTTACTGGCTGCGATATGAACAACATTTGCGCCGAAAGTAGAGAAGCCGTGCATAACAGGTGTGTGTGCCACCAACGCGCGACAGAACACTACCGGCAGCCATTTGCCCAGTTTTTTGACTGCGCAGCGCGCCGCAATCAATTAGTAACCGAATACTACGCGCTCAGCTTTCTACATATATTTTGGACAGCGTCTTTTCAGCGCGCAGGAAGCCATGTTCGCTCAGTTTTTGGATTTTGTTAAGAGTTAGGGCAGTTTTTTGTTTTCAAATGTACAGACGATGCTTTGAAAACTGTCCGTGCGGTCTGTGCAAGCGAATTTTACAGTGGGGCAGACGTTATGTGAGTGATGCCGCTTGATGATTAGGCTATAATTAAGTCATAATGAACCTCCAATTTTATAATGGTTAATATCATATTAAGGATTTGAAAGCCGTGAACCCTTTTCAAAATTTTCTTAATCGACGCCCCCATTCTGAGAACGCACCTTCAGGTGAAAGCTCGATGTCAGGAAGCGGCGAAAATAGGAGAGCGGTTTCGCAGACGCGCTTCGAAGGCTGAGGAAAATAACAAAACAAGCAAAAAGGCGCATCAGCCGTGTGTGCACTGCGCCCCTGTCACTGGAAAGTAAACAACGTGCACGTGGGACACATTGTACAAAAAACTGACGGCCGGTATGAGGCGACCATATCGTCCGAGATATATAGCTCGCGAAGCGCTCGATCACGGCGCGCACTTTAAATGGGACAGGACGTCAGGTCCACCTGTTCGGTAATTATAGCTCTTTGTGCCTCACGGACTGTATGCATGAAGTGCACGTCATAGCCGTCGTACAAAAATTTTAAAGCGAAGCAGCTATCCACGTATTCTAATTGTATAAGAAATCATTTGGGAGTAGAAAAGAGCAACTTAATAAGATGTGAATGGTTCTTTAATGAACAATATGTATAAATGGACGGTTGAATAGTTACAGTAATGGAGTATTGTGCTAATTCTTTACGGCCGTGACCGCAATAAATATTACTCATATTGCTCTTAGCTTTAAGCTCTGGCATTGACAACCCTATCCAAAGAACCGACTAGTAGTGACAGGTTGTTTACAGCTGTTGATGAAAAGGTAGGTCATCATGCTATTATTGCAAGCATATTTGCTCCTTTTTGTACCTTTGTTTATTACAAGCAAAACTTAATTTTGTTCCTTATTCCTAGGGACGCTGCACCTCTTACAACACCCACTGTTCAGTCGCTTTCATTCAAGGTACAAAAAGGAGGAAATGAACATGCACTCATAGGATAGCCTGTCTTACCGTTAACAGCTGCAAATAACACGCCGCAGCAACCTTGGATGAGGTTTTCAATGGGGTTACCTGAGATGCCTAGCAATTTCTGCAATATTTATACCAACCGCTGAAGTGAAACAAAAAAAAAAAGGTAATACTGCATCACTGTAACTGCTGCATGCACCTTTAAATGTGCCATAATTTTATTGCCTATTCTTATAGACGCAGGACCTCTTGCTATTGACTTTGTTCAGTAAGCAACCGTCTTTCATTGCTTCAATTTCTATCTCTCCATCACTTTATTGTTGCTCCGGGTGTGATCATTTGATTTTATTGTTCAAATAATATTGTTTTATCATGTGTGAATGATTTAGCCTACACATACATGCTTTCATTTTTTTAGATGCGCATCGGAATGTTTTCTACGTAGAAATGGATCGATTGAGTTGTATCACTGGTACGAAAACCGATAGTTCGGCACCCCCAGAAGATCTGTGTCCTGTGGCTGGAAGGGGAATAAAGAAGAGGATAATAAGCGGAAAAGCCTGCCTAACAAAAGGTAGCACTGCATCACTGTAACTGCTGCATGCACCTTTAAATGTGCCTTATTTTTATTGCCTATTCTTATAGACGGTGGACCTCTTGCTATTGGCTTTTTGCAGTAAGCAACCGCCTTTCATTGCTTCAATTCCTATCTCTCCACCACTTTCTTGTTGCTTCGAGTGTGATCATTTGATTTTATTTTTCAAATCATATTATTTTATCACGGGTGAATGATTTCGCCTAAACATACATGCTTTCATTTTTTTTTAGGTGCGTATCGAGAGTGTTTTCTACGTAGAAATGGTTCGATTAAGTTGTATCACCGGTGCGAAAACCAACAGTTCGGTACCCCCAGAAGATCTGTGTCCTGTGGGTGGCAAGGGTATATAGAAGAGGATAATCAGTGGAAAAGCCTGCCTAAAAACTTACAAAGATGACGCAAAAGCGAAATGCTGATCAGGGTGAGTGTCTGATTAGTTCTGTTATCCCACTTCACTTGCTAGGTGATGTGACTATATATGAAGCACCTTAGTATATTTTGTGATATACTCGCTGAAAATTGTGTAGACATTAAATTTTTCCTCGTTCAATTATTTTCAGTGACGCACGAATTGGAATAAAGCGAAGTCATCCACGCATCTAATGCCCATAGACATTAGATGCGTGAATGAGTTCATTAATTGTGTTCCTATGTGAACATGCAATAGTTTGTCGAATATATTAATATGGTAAAAGTCGACTTTTTTACTGTTAACCGGAGTAATACATATGCTCCGTATCATAGCCTTATTTGCCTATAGTTTGTGACTGCGCTTTCTTAAATTGTATTCTGCAGAGTACACGTGTGTCATCCCGTACGCCTATTTAACTCGCGAACAATTTGCAATCGAATTCCTTTTGCGATGTTGTTTCAGCTACAAATAACGAATGACAGTTGTGACAATATAGGTAGCTTTAGGTGCAACGTGTAGCGCGGAAATCTTTAATATATATGATAATATTTTTATTCACCGCATTGCCTAAACCAGCCTGTTTGAAGAGACGAAATGAAAAAAAATATGGATGTCTTTGGACAGGAACAGTAATCGTGGAGTCATGACCATTTTGTTTTAATTAAATTTCCCTATGTCGTGGGCTAATCTCTCGACACAAAGGAAAGACCCTTAGGTTTGCAAGATGCGGCGTAGTTTTCTCAGAAAAAAAAAAAAACGTCTATCACTTAAGCTGGAAAACCCCGTTTTTGTCATTTCAAAATGTTGCACGTTTGGAGGCCTGCTGCTTGCGCACTAAAATTTTGTCATCCATTGTTTCTTACTCACCACATCAACATAACTTTTATTTGTATAAGAAGTATTGAAAGCTTGTTTCATTGATGCAGTTGATTTAGTAAAATATCGCAAACTTTGCTTCAAGCGCAACGCGCTACAAAAATGTTTATTTTCAACCTTGCATACTGGCGTGATGCGTTACGTTGTTTGCACTAAAATATTCTGTCTTTATTACGCAGGTTATATTGTTAATTTAAGGCAGAATCTGGAGATCTAAGCTGCTATGTGTGTTCTCTGTAACGCTGGAAAGCAATTTACTTATGATTGCATTATAAAAAATGACACATTTAAAAACCATCTTCAAAAATATAGTACTGTTAGTTATGGTCAAAGCTGAGAAATGGAATAATATATTAATAGACTAGATTGAATACTACTGCACCTAGAAATAAAAAAGAATGAAAGACAGAGAAAAAGTGCAGCCTTCACTTGCGTTCTGCCATGAAATTGACAGAAATAGCAAATTAATACCATTTTAAGCTAGATTATGTCCTTGCTGACAAGCAGAAAAAGGCTTTATTAGCGCTGACAAGGCTTTAAATTTTACTTACAGTAAAATGTAACTAAATTGAGCAAATACTAAATTGAAGTTTTGATGCCTACTCTATAAGGGGGAGTCATATAAGCAAATCTATAGATTAAAAACAGGCATTTTTATATTTCTAATTTTACATTTTGCAGAATTCAATATATTTACTGACTCATATTAACAAAGTACTTTGCATTGTTTCCAGAGATTTCGATAAAAATCGATGTTGCGGCATTTTCTTCAGTCCTAATCAGTTTTCCTTATTTTACCATTTTTTTTAAATTTTGGCCCATTTAAATATTACATGTAGCACAAAACAAACCTAGAGCTTCAAGTTTTTCCAGAAATAAAGAATGGAACCTAGGTAATGCAGAGAAATAGTTTCAGTGCCAGGATAATATTGGATCTTGGAAGAATGCAGGCTGAATTTGGCCATTATCAGGACAAGCACTTGGTTTAATATTTAATGTTATATTTTTAAACAATATAACGCAACACTTCTTAGTCCGCGATATTGTTGAGGTAGTGAAGATTCTTGAGAGGTATTTGAAGATCGAAGATTATCTTTTTTTTAATTGCAGCAAATTTACCCTTTACTGCTGTTTTCGAATTTTGGGCAATTTTGATGCGTTGTGTAGAACACACCTAGCGGTCTGGAGCTCCAAATATTGCCTGGAATTAAGAAAATGCGTTAGGAAGTGGAAACATATTTAGTGCAACCGACCTAATGCATCACATTCCAGTACACAAGGTTAAAAATGCAGATTTTTACAGCGCATCGCTCCTGAACCAAAGTTTGCGATTTTTTAATAACTCAACTGCAAATACAAAACGGGTTCCTAATACTGTTTGTAAATGTAAAACCTGCATATATTTAGTGAGTGAAAAATAGTAGATTACTAAATCATGGTATCCAAATTTGCAACATTTTGAAATGGCAAAAACAGCGTTTTTTAACTCTAAAGATATACCGTAATATTTTTTTTTTGTTTTCGAAGAAACTACGCCGTATCTTGCAAAACTAAGGTTATTTCCTTTGTGTCTAGATATTTGCCCACTACATATAAAAAAATCATTTGAAACGAAAGATGGTCATGGGACCTCTATTATGTTTCTTATTAAGGCACCCATATACGCTGTGAGAAAGCCACTATCAAGGGCTTATTTTTAAAATTACATATTTCGAACGGTTGGGCCATCTAAGAAAATTTGAAAGCTAGGCACACCTTCGGCGTCGTCAGCCCTCACTTTCTGTTACAGCTGCACTTGCGAAGCTGAAATAATACGTTGAGTACTTTATTTTAGCCACGAATATTGGTGTCAATGTTAAAGAAAGACCGCAGTGACGCGATTCTCGTAATATTTGTAAGTGAAATCTGTAAAGCTTACAAATATACCTATATGTATGATCCATGCAGGCTTTATTCAAGTTACATTACACCTGCTGTGCTTGATAGCTTGAGCCAAGGGTTAGAAATAAACCATTAGAAACAGGCGATGGAAACCGATGACGCATTGCCGGCAGCCTCTTAGGACAGCACCGTAAATTTTTATTTTGTACGTAGGGAAGTGAGGTTATTCGCTCCAAGTACTAAATATTCACTTTAGACAATAAATACGACTTACAAAGTCGGTGAGCACGTTCGGAAACCTCTGTTTCGATATTTGCGGTTAGAAACCTCATGTGTACCTTTTTTTTCTATCTGCAGTGTTATGTACATACCGGTTATGTAGATACCGCAACCGTTACCAGCCCATTCGCACACCTCAATTGTGCTGCTCTCAACATGATTTTGAGCGGACGAAACAACCTGCCGCTATGATGGCTGGTCCCATGCATGAGTAAGGGTGATATGCTGGCGATGGTTGCCTCGCGTCAGCCCTTTGGCGCACATGAAGGCGCGAGTTACACTGAGCGCGCTGAACTTTGCAATGCGGATAATGACTACAAAGCGGTAAGGATACAAATGAGTGGAACATTATTTTTCAGCTGTAAAGTACAAATACGGTCTTGTTGAACGGTTGGGCTGGCGCGGACAAAGAAACCATAGGCAACTTATAGGTCTAACGCTGCACAGGGCTGCCGAGCCAAGAGGCCTCAATTGTATTGTCCGGCAATGTGATTTTTGTATTTTCGGGGTTTCCTATTGTATCTGGGGAACGAAATGCAGACGTGATGGTTCTTTATCGCTAATAATGAAACGTGGTTTGTGCCGGTACTCTTCAAAGTAGCAACACCATTTATTGTGTAAGTCATTAATCAGTAATTTAGGTAAATAATGTCAATTAAGGATTCCAAACAAAACCATTTCTGTGGCGATCAAGGTAGCTTCCAGCAATATGTTTCTGGTTTCCTTCCCCTGCCTCGGAAATGTCTTTTTTATCCCTTGGATCAAATTTTCTTGGACAAGCAGTATATGTGTAAAATTGGTGCACCTCATATTTCAAATGACTTCAGATATCATCGGATGACTACATCACTACTGATACCACTGACGGTCCTTATAATTGCTTGAGTGACAGCCTTGTATCATTTTAACTGGCTAGGAAACTCATATGAATACGGAATGAAGGCTGATATTTTCTTTCGTATATTTTCTAGGATGCCTGAGGAGAGGCAGCGTGTACCTGAGTGACGTCCTCTCCAGGAAGACCGCGGCAGCAATCAAGCGATGGCTCGTGACAGTGAAGTAATAGGACGGCGGGCACAACGAGCAGGGAAACGTGACATCTTCAACTCAGTCTAGAAGCTGGAAGCCAGAATAAATTGATGTGAAGCCTCACAAACTTAGTAAGCTGTAAGTGCCATTTTTTTATTAGCAGGGCTTTGAGCATGTTTCGAATATTTAAAAAAAATCAATAAAAAGTGCTGTTTAAACCTACATTTGCCGATGCTCAGGCTTTTTTGAGCTACATACGTATGGGTTGCTTTTCACCTGCCCGGTGAACACCATTACCGATGCCACAAAGTTAGAGCCCGCTTGGAGGAGAAGATGCGCATCTCAAAATACTGCCGCAGCGCTAATTTTCCATGCACAATTGAACTGCAGACGTTTTAATGGGTACACCATAGGCCATGTATGAGTAGACCACTAATTATACATGGATAAACCACCGGGCAGCGTGTACCGCCGAAGTGGTTGAGCCATGTGTGGGTAAGCCATGGCCCATATGCATGACCCTAGCGCGGTAGTAGGCTGGCCAAGTCGGCCATACTCTTTGGCCCGAGGTGCACTGCCGACGGTGGATAAACCACCGGCCAGCGAGTACCGCAGAAGTGGTTGGGCCATGTTTGGGTAAGCCATGGCCCATTCATGACCCTAGCGTGGCAGTAGGCTGGTCAAGTCGGCAAGCCATGGCCCATGCATGACCCTAGCGCGGCAATAGGCTGGCCAAGTCAGCCGTACTCGTCGGCCCGAGGTCGATTGCCGATGATCGGCCGTTCTTAGGCCATTGTCAATCCCCGACCTCGGGCTGAGGTAGGTGGCCTAGGTCGGCCCGGTGAGTTTCAGTCGGCCATATTGGCAAGGGCCGAGTGCGGGCCGACCATAGGCTTGCCGCTTGGGTTAACAAGCTCATACTTAAATGAGAGCTTTGCAGGCTCGTTTTGGTTTTAATACTAAACTTTAATTTATTATGGAAGGGAATGTAGACCGACGGCTGCACTGCCACCAGCTACTGTAGTGTTAATTTCCAACTTTTATCAGCCACCGGCATGCGGCGTAATTACGTTGCTCTTGACACGCAGAACTGTCTGGGCTTTGCTTGAAACGTATTAATCCTGTTTGTTCGGCCTATACTCGCTTGCACAAAACTGTTTCCTTTTATTTCAGCGCAAGATCGGCAAGAAATATCACGACTGAATGTACCGAGGAGGACTGCTTGAACTTTTCCCATATCTTTTTAGGGCACTTGCTAGTTTATCTCCATGTCTGACGGCCACCGTTCAACATACATGCTTTAGAATTTCAGCCATTGCAAGTTCGGTTGCACTAGAGATGTCGCATGCTTTAGCTTTGTTTGTAGGTTTTAACATTCCAAAAATACTCACGCTGCTTTAAACTTCGACCACCTAGGGTCCTTTAGCGTGCGCTGGCATTGCACAGCATGCGTTCACCTTGCTTTTCGCCTACATCGAAATGCAGCATTCACTGCCGCGATTCTGTCTCGCATTCCTGTGTACAACAGTCTAGCGCCCTAAACACTACAAATGCGGCGGGGAGAGAGCTATCACATAGTTGCTCAGATTTTTTTTTTTTGTGGACAAACGTCAGCAAAATAAGGAGTAGTTTTGCTGCCACGGTAGTTTCTGTCTATTGCTATTCGTGTTTTCACCACTAGAATACACGGTAAACACGTTCGGATATTAAAACAGCAGTGTGGACACCCCTTTTAACCCCTTTAACCAGCCCAGTTGAGAATTACACTAGGCTGGTTTAGCGTGTTCTAGTTATGTATCGAAAGGTACATTGGCCACAAACTTGCGATTTCGCGGTGGTGGTGCTCAGAGGAGGCACAGAGCTATTGCCTAGCAACCGCCGCCGCCAGCGGGCGCCGCACGCTCGCCGCGCCATCCGGCAGTCAAGAAACAAGGAGGAGGAGATATGCTCGTCTTTAATAGAACAACATAGATAGAACACCAACTAACCTGGACTTGAAATCAAGATTAAGTTGGAACTGCCGACCTAAGCCACTGCTAGTTTTATGCTGGGCCGGTCTGCTCACAAAAATTAAAAAAGTATCCACAAAGAATTGAACCTCCATCCCTTAGACCCTCAGCTGAGCGCTTTAACCAACTGCGTCACGCCGGGATCGTGAGTGGGACATCTTAATTCTCCTTCTCTATCGTGAGAACGAGAGTATCAATCATAGGCTAGTCAGCGGCTCATTTCGGGCGAGCATGTACTCGGCATTAGACAGGATTGATTGGATAGCTTTGAATTGGACAATTTTGGATTGAATTGACAGGATTGTATTAGATTGTATTTGACAGAAATGAAATGTACTTGATTAGACTGAATTGGATGGGATTAGACTGAATTGGATACGAGTAGCTATGCGAGAGCCAGGCACATAAGCTTTCGATACGTACATTATGGCCTGGCTGAGCTACGCCACCACCAATTTTTAACAAAAGAAAGTTCTGGTAAAAATGATGTACACCCAACAGCAGCTTCGTGCACTTTGTTTTGACACTGGACCAGCCTGGTATCATAACAGCACCTTGCTCATTTGTGTTGTAAAATCCTGACCAGACTGATGTCCTCTGGTGTGACAACCTTGTATGCCTAGTGTGCCCGATTTTAACGCCCCGCCAAATTGGTGGTCCTTGGTGAAATCTCCAGACCAGCTCGTTGGGATCAGGCGTGACTTGGCCAGCAGGTTGTACATTATACTACCAGCATACCAGTTTAATGGTCTCCGGGGTTGACAGTCAAACAACCTGGCGTAACTTGGATGTTATACAGGCCCAATATGTTGCGACGTCTTGAAGTAACACCAGGTTGATGTGATACGCATATATTAAAAAATTAATGAATGTAATTGAATCCGTATATGAATACCAGATCTCGGTCTACAGATGGTAACCAGTGTTATGTGAATCATCGACCTTCTGTGGTCTGGCGGGACATAACATCACTGAAATTAATTCTAAACATTGCATAGCAGAGCCAGCTGTTTGTTTATGACAAGATGGTTGGTTGTGAGTTCCATGCAGAGGACTGCCGTTTCTTGCGCCATTTGTGCAGCTTTGTCGCATGCAGTTGTTGAGAACCCTGATGAGGTAGTACATCGCAATGCGCATTTGTGACACAAAGAGGTCTCGAACACCGGTGCCAGATTATGAGCCCTGGGATGTGGCTTTAGTGCTATAGCAGTCATCACTAGATTGTAGCCACACATTGATGATATTGGCAGCGTAACTTCCTTATTTCGGAACATGACACTACGGCATTTATGGCATTGACGTGCGCTGCTGGACTTGACACTGCTACAAAATTATTTCCTTCACTTTTTCTATTTTTCCTAGATCGCTGCATTGTGTCTGTCGGGATAGGAGAGTACAGCAAGTGCATAAAGCACCCTTGTTGGATACAGCGGAAAATGAATATCTTCTGTCAGATGGAATCTTTCAGAGTGGTTAATCTGCTAGCTTGAAAGATACATGGTCGTGCATTGATCTCTTCATTTTTCAAAAGTCGGACTGTGGACATTTGGACATGATTGGGGCATTTTTTAAAACTGAAAAAAATCAGCCATTGAAGCTTCAGCGAGGATTGCATTCATGAAAAGGCACTTCATAAGCTAGGAGGCTCGGTAATTAAGCTACAGTAGCTGGAAAGTATTCAACCTTGAGCTATACAGAAGAAATCAGTAATAATAAGGCAGACCATTAACGAATGGGAACAGAGATATATAAAGGGGCCGTAATAATATCTAGTCCCAATAGGCTTCTAGAATAGCATCAATCTCGACGGCCCCAGAGTGATGAATGGGACGCTGCTCTCGCCAAGGAAATATTGAAAATTCAGTATGGAGGTTTTGCCTGCAGAGACTTACCTAAAATTCTAGATACGTTTTTGCACTACATCAGGAGGTATTGAGTGGTTTCAGGGCCAAAACGGGAGATCCCGTTTCTGTCGCTTGCTCGAAGGTCTGCCTAAATTAGGCGATGAGAAGCGTACTGTAATTGAGGAACCTACCATTTTGGACAGGTTAAATCTGCTTTTTGTGAAGTGAAGGGTCAGGGATTCCCTGTGCCGGGTGGCTTTACTACTAACTTTTACAAAACATTTATTCTTGCCATGCCCACGTATGCTTTGCTGGAAGGTTTTCAAGCATCGCATTGTTCCTGTTCTGTTCTGGGGATACTGTATTCATAAAAAAACGAAGACCGTGATAGCTTGAAGACTGATGAAGCATATCGTCCGATTTCCATCTGCAATTTAGACTAAAACATTTTCGCTAAGGTTAATGGTGCTCGTAACCACCTGGTAATCACAAACTTAATTGAACGTTACCAAGTCTGTGGCATTAGAGGCCATAGCATAGGAACCCATAACTCTATTGCACGTTCGGTATTAGAGACAGTATCAGATGACTCTTACCAGGCAGCTCTAGTTCAGACTCACCTTACTAAAGCGCTGAATAAAGTCCATTATGATTTCTGGTTAGATACAATGCACCATGCCAATATTTGCTATATTTAGCTGAAAGGTTAGGGCTGTGCTTTTACAGACCTCAGAAAGGTAGGTGTTTCCAAAGTGTTGATCAATCAGTTGCAATGAAATCGTGTGTTCTCCAAGGGTGTATATTGTCATCTTTGCTAGTAGCCCTAATCTTGAACCCCTTTGTCTTAGTGCTGCTATTAGAGTTTTGTCCTTGACCACGGTGCAAGATGCTTCCGCTGCATCGGGGGAAGTGTGGCGGCCAGAAATGGAGACAAGAGAAAAGAAGGTCGACGAAGAAGCGGCTCGTGCTTGGACTCGCAAGTGGACACAGCTGGGTCTTCGACGCTCATCTTGCATCATCTGAAACCTCGCTTGTAACAATATATAGTTGGGGACCCAGCGTACCGCGCCGGTTTCAGATAAAGTCCCCTAGTATAGTCTAAGCCGTAGGAGATGTCACTTCGCTCAGCGGCCTGTGACGTAGTGGGAGGCAATGTTTTTTTATGGTGAATACACGCTTTTTGAGAGCCATTTTCTCGTAAACTGTAGCCGATGATGAGAGAAAAAAAATTTTGCCACGTTGTTCTAGGTCCATTATTAAGCGCAGTTTTATGAATCTGTGGCTTCGTGAATGCTTAAATAAAAACACAGAAGGCGAATAATTTTTTGCGCGGAATTTTAATCTGCTACTCGCATAAGCGGCGGCACTTTGACAACAAAGCATTAACCATCGGTAGATTCATTTGTGCTTTGACTTTGCATCTTTTGTTTGCCCATCAGTTTGCCCGCTCATCCTTAGTTTGCGCCTTACTTTATTCCTTCCATAAATTAGAGGTCCTCTAACTAGATTCTGCTAGCTCCCACTGAATTCTCCCCCCCCCCCCCCCTCTCACTTCCTCTATACCATTACTTCTTTTAGCTGGATTTTTCCTTTCCAACATTCTTTTATGCTCAAGGTATAGGGAACAGTACAGAGGGGAAGAGAATTCCACAACAATGGAAGGAGAACACCAAGCATAATTTCATCATCATCATCATCATCATCATCATCAGCCTGACTATACCCATTGATGGGCGAAGGCCTCTCCCTTATTTATCCAATTAACTCGATTCTGTGCTAGCAGCAACCACTTGACCCCTGCGAACTTCTTAACCTCATCCACCCACCTAACTTTCAGACGCAACCTACTTCGCTCTGCTTCAGTTGGATGCCAGTTTGTTACCCTAAGAGACCATCGGTTAACCTCTCTTCGCAATACATGTCCTGCCCATGCCCATTTCTTCTTCTTTATTTTCACTAGAATGTCAGTAACTTGAGTTATTTCTCTGACCCACTCTGCACGCTTCCTATCTCGTAATGTTACTGCTACCATTTTTCGTTGCATAGCCCTCTGAGTTGTCCTCAACTTAAGTAGAACTCTCTGGGTTAGCCTCCACGTTTGATCCCCATAGGTGAGTACAGGTAAGATGCAACTGTTCTGTACCTTCCTCTTAATCGATACCGGTAAGCTGCTAGTCATAATCTGCGAGTGCTTGCTAATTGTGCTCCCTCCCAATCCTATTCTTCTTGTTATTTCCTTCTCATGGTCCTGATCGCCGGTTACTCCCTGTACTAAGTAGACATATTCGCCTACTACTTCCAGTGCTTCGCTACCTAACGTAAACTGCTGTTCCTTCCCGAGGCTGTTGTATATTACCTTAGTCTTCTGCATATTGATCCTTTCAGGTATGGCTCGTCTGCCCCCTGATTTCACAATGCCTACATCACCGCCGAGGTTTCTACTAAGTCCAACGCTTTTTCGTAATCAATGAATGCTATGTATTACGGCTGGTTATATTCCGATCATTATTGTATCACCTGGTTGATGGTATGGATATTAACGATAGTAGAGTAGCGTTTACGAAAACCTACTTGATCATTTGCTTGATTGCAGTCTAATGCTGTCCTGATTCTACTAGCGATTACCCTCGTAAATACCTTATACGTAACAGACAGTAAGTTGATTGGTCTGTAATTTCAAGGTCCTTAGCGTCCCCTTTCATAGAAATGAGGATAATGTTTGCATTTTTTCATGGTTCCGGTACCGTTGATGACACGTAACAGGCACTGCGTATACTGGGTGGCAAGTTTTTTTAGCACGATATCCCCCCGTTTTTCAACACAATCTCTAGTTATCTGATCCTCTCCAGCGGAATTACCCCTTTTCATAGCTTCTAATGCTTTTTTGACCTTGTCCTTCGTCACTGGTGGAACGTCTGACTATTTTTCTCTACCGCCAATCTCATTACTATCGTGACTACTTTGGCTACTGTAGAGATCTGTATAGAACTCCTCGGCCACTTTGACTGTCTTGTCCATATTCGAGATGATAGAATAATTTGTTCAATACGAAGCAATTGAGGTAAAATTACGGTTAACAGAAATTGGCGAACAGTAATGTGATGTGGTGCGCGAAAGCCGAATATAAATCAGTTGATGAACATAAATATATAGATAGATCGTGCAGCCATTCGTAGAGTGGAGATTCGTGCAAATATTGAAGCCAGTTGAGCTTGCTTGAGGCAAAAAATCCTTGATTCGCGGCAGAATTTGTTCCAGTTTTCGTACACATAAATAACTCGTCCGTCCTTTTCTTCGCTTGCTTATTCCATTCTTCCTCTCAGTTTGCACGTTAGTGATTTATGCGATAGAGAAGCGGTACGAAGTTATGTTGCATTTCCTTCATTAAGTGGTTACGAATACCCTATGAATGTGTTTAATTTTTCTCCCATTCGCTCAACCGAACGCAGGATTCGCTTTCCCTGCTCTATTTACGGTATCCAAAGTGAGAAAAATGCTTCCCCGGCGCCTTCAATTGAATACAGATGACTTAATGGCTACGTATTCTAGTACTCACTCCACCATATTTCAACATAAAAGTGCAACTTCAAACTTTTCTTCACTTCGTTGTTAGGAATTATTTACGTCGATAGTATTGACAAGCGAATTAATATTCTGGACTTCGCTTCTGCAGTGATGGAGTGGGCGCGGCTTAAGAATAAAGTGCTACGGTGATGCTTCTGGCGACGACGGAGAAACAGATTGGGCCACGGAAACAGTTCACGCATCTCTATGGCTCACGCAGGAGAAACGCGCCGCGCGATATCAGCAGGTTGCTACCGCAACGGCGTCGTCGATGCATGTGTTTTTTTCATCCAGCGAAGATTCACCGCTACATCAATGCTGACGCTGCGATCAGAGGTCCGGTTCGGAGGAGCGTTGTTGCCTTACCTGGAAACTTGCGTCCAGTGCCTCGCCCGTGCTGTGTCCCCACCTAAACATTCTTACACCGTGTCCTTGGCCTAATGGGAAAATTAAAATTTTGGCTATGCTGTTGACGTAGCCCTTTTTGTTGTTACAAATACAGCACATTCGAGGCTTTCCATTCGACAGAATTTTGTGCGGTATCTCGTGAGGCTCTCAATTTAGACAAAACCAAAGGATCCTCGTCGGGTAAGTGGGCAAAAAGGCGGAGTTGTTTCACGACATAAGTTGGGATTGTGACCTCTGCATTACGCTGAGCTCCTCTGCGTCAAGTTGGCAAGAGTTTGGCATATTGGCATTCAAAAATCTCAGGTATTAGGCGACAAGCTCAGTAGTGGATGTGTCGGCAACGTTCGTAGTTTGCTCGCGTGCAAATTCGCAAGACGTTCATGATACAGGGTATTCAGCGCAGCATAGAAACACGCCAGAAAGAGGACACCACGGACACTTCCTCCAATGTTTTATTTTATGTGAAAGCAGCCCACATTTATAGTATTTTTGGGGAATGCGCGCACCTACTACATGCTAGTAAATAAAATGCCTCAATCGTACCTTGTAAGTGTGCAGATTAGGCGAAAACGCTATATATGTGGGCTGCTTTCGCCTGAAAAAGAACAGTTGGCTTAAGTGCCCGTGCTGTCCTATTTCTGTGTGTGTCTGTTTCGCGCATAATACTCTATATTATTTCTGACAACCACGTATCTCAGCAGTTAACTCTCATAAAACTGCAAGACATTAATGTTTTCAAAGTTTGCCTATGTACTGCAGGTATTACAGCTTACCAGAGAGAATGTGCAGGAACTACAGAAATTGTGCAGGAACTACACAATGGTAATCCATGCGCCCTGATAACCTGCTTCTTCAAATTGCGTTTGGTGAATTAGGACTTGTTCGATTGTTCGTACGTATACTAGTTTCGCGTTTTTAAGTCAAAAACCTTTATTGGGTCATACTGCGTGCGTTTGTTCGTCCGCTTACACTAGAGCTGACAATCATGTGACGTCACCCCACGAAACGGAAACTTACGTCACAAAAAAAAAAATAGGAGTCCGCTGCTCCAACTGGAAAAAATGTTAAGAAGGTGCTCTGTGAAAGCACCAGTGGTGGATTTGACCCAAAGCTAAATCCCCTTCATGACGGTTCTTCCGACCCAGCGCCAGCAAACGATTGAGAAGCTTTACACTGACCTGGCATTACATCGGGCCTCAAGGGCGTAAGTGCTGCGCAAAATCATTTCTACCAGCCTTATTTAACATAGGCGAGCAAAATTGCTCAATCTTCCTGCTTTTCATGTTTCGCGAGCCACCGCAGCCTGCTGGAGCCCACATGCTGACCCAGATTGTGTCTCAAAGCGCCCATTACCCTTTCGAATTTATGCTCGATTACACTTTGCATTGAAACAAAAATGTAAAATCTTTCGGTGTTGGGACTCAGTACGCCAGAACGCGGCATAATGGCGGCATTCGTCGGCGAACAAGAATACAGGCCTTCGCTGAAATGACAAAGGTTTAAAAAATACAGCATACATTACGGTGTTTCAAAATGAAATAACATAGGGAGAAAAACATTTAGCGCATCGATTTGGACCTTCTACCTCTTCTCTGCAAGCATGAAACACTATCCACTGGAACAGGTATATTATTTTTTTTTATTTCAGGGGAAAATATCCGATGAACAGAAATAACCAGATAATGCCTTCAATCACTGGGCTGCATAATATAAGCTCGCACTATCCTATTTAATACAAATCATAACAAATGTCAAAATTCAGGGAGACACACGAACATCGAAATGTGACAGCAAACTAAGCGGCTCTTCCGGGGCAAATACTGTGCCGCACCGAAGCACGTTGAACTCAGAATAAAGAGTGCGATGTCCGATGTTCCATTCTTCCGCTTTTCTTTAAACAAAATAGAGTCATCAACATAAATAGATTGTAGGGACATCACAGTTGTTTTCCGAATGTGCAAAAAACGAAGGCTAGATATCCTTCTTTAGCGTCCGCAGCAATATATTAAAAAAAACAGCATCACAGCAGTGAATAATGCAGTGATCAAAGGTCTCTGGCGTGTTACACAGGCGGTAATTCACTGGCCCCGGCATTAACTTCTGCTTGACGTGAAGTCATGCCTTAACACGAAGGGAACGTTGGTTTGCGCAGTTTAAAAATAACAGTTTTGCAGCAGACGGGATGCACATTCGCTTAATACACTTTAAAATGCTAGTGTCAAGAACTTGCTGTTAAGGTTGCCGATACAAAGGTGTGGGGAACAAAAACTTAGTAAGAACCTTGGCGGTCGTTCTTGTGGAGAGGCTATACAGGCAAGTTAACTAAAAGTGTGCTGTGAGGATAAGGAAGATGCCTGTCACCTGCTTAAGAAATTCCTGCAAAATGTCTTCATGCACCTGTCCAATCGGCTCAAATACATAAGAGAAGTGAGAACTAAGGCTGCTAATGAGCACAAGTACTAAAAAGAGATGGATTGCTAATATCAAAAGAAAAAAATTACAAGCCTTCCGGAATCTGCACTGCAGAAATGCAAAATCCTGAGCGTTGCTGGCGCACACGGTGGATCACGTTTGCTCTCATTATCAACTGAATACGCTTTCAATATAATTGCTAATGCCATGATTGTCATTATCACAAAATGCAGCGTCGTTGCGATCGCAACGACCATCCTCACTGTAGACAAGGAGGATAATGACGTGTTTCACAATCCGGGGTGTGACGTAGTTGTTTCTAGCGCTCGGCTGGGGATCCGAGGTCTGGAGGTTCGATTTCCGGTGGAGACCGGACTCTTATGTTTTTGTGACGTAAGTTTTCGTTTCGTGGGGTGACGTTACATGATTGTATGCTCTAGTGTAACAGGACGAAAAAACACCCACAGTATGAGCCAATAAAGATTTTCGACTTAAAAACGCGAAACTGGTATACGTACGAACAATTGAACAAGTCCTAATCCACTAAACGCAATTTGAAGAAGCAGGTTATCAGGGCGCATGGATTACCTTTGTGTAGTTCCTGCACAATTTGTGTAGTTCCTGCACAATTTGTGTAGTTCCTGCACATTCTCTCTCGTAAGCTGTAATACCTGCACTATATAGACAAGCTTTGAAAACATTAATGTCTTGCAGTTTTATGAGAGTTAACTGCTGAGATACGTTGTTGTCAGAAATAATATAGAGTATTATGCGCGAAAAAGACAAACACAGAAATAGGACAGCACGGGCACTTACGTCAACTGTTCTTTTTCAGGCGAAAGCAGCCCACATATATAGCGTTTTCGACTAATCTGCACACTTACAAGGTACGATTGAGGCATTTTCTTTATTAGCATGTAGTACGTGCGCGCATTATCCAAAAATACTATAAATGTGGGCTGCTTTCACATAAAATAAAACGTTGGAGGAAGTGTCCGTGGTGTCGTCTTTCTTGTGTGTTTCTATGCTGCGCTGAATACCCTGTATCATGAACGTCCTGCGAATTTGCATGCGAGCAAAGTACGAACGTTGCCGACCCATCCACTACTGAGCTTGTCGCCTAATAGCTGCGATTTTTGAATGCCAATATGCCAAACTCTTGCCAACCTTACGCAGATGAGCCACAGCGTAATGCAGCGGTCACAATCCCAACTTATGTCGTGAAACAACTCCGCCTTTTTGCCCACTTACGCGACGAGAATCCTTTGGTTTTGTCTAAATTGAGAGCCTCACGAGATACCGCACAAAATTATGTCAAATTGAAAGTCTCGATGGTGCTGTTTTTGTAACAACAAAAAGGGCTACGTCAACAGCATAGCCAAAATTTTAATTTTCCCATTAGGCCAAGGACACGATGTAAGAATGTTTAGGTGGGGACACAGCACGGGCGAGGCACTGGACGCAAGTTTCCAGAAAAGGTACCAGCCACGCTCCTCCAAACCGGACCGCTGATCGCAGCGTCAGCATCGATGCAGCGGTGAATCTTCACTGCATGAAAAAACACATGCATCGACGACGCCGTTGCGATAGCAACCTGTTGGCTCTCCTGCGTGAGCCATAGAGATCCGGGAGCTGTTTGCGTGGCCCAATCTGTTTCTCCGTCGTCGCCAGAAGCATCACCGTAGCACTTTATTCTTAAGCCGCGCCCACTCCATCACTGCAGAAGCGAAGTCCAGAATATTAATTCGCTTGTCAATACTATTGCCGTAATTAATTCCTAACAACGAAGTGAAGAAGAGGTTGAAGTTGCACATTTATGTTGAAATATGGTGGAGTGAGTACTAGAATACGTAGCCATTGTGTCATCTGTATTCAATTGAAGGCGCCGGGGAAGCATTTTTCTCACTTTGGATAGCGTAAATACAGCAGGGAAAGCGAATCCTGTGTTCGGTTGGGCGAACGGGAGAAAAATTAAAAACATTCATAGGGTATTCGTAACCACCTAATGAAGGAAATGCAACAGAACTTCGTACCGCTTCTCTATCGCATAAATCACTAACGTGCAAACTCAGAGGAAGAATGGAATAAGCAAGCGAAGAAAAGGACGGACAAATTATTTATGTGTACGAAAACCGGAACAAATTCTGCCGTGAATCAAGGATTTTTTGCCTCAACCAAGCTCAACTGGCTTCAATATTTGCACGAATCCTGACTGCACGAATGGCTGCACGATTTATCTATATATTTATGTTCATCAACTGATTTATATTCGGCTTTGGCGCACCACATCACATTACTGTTCGCCAATCTCTAACGTAGATTAAGAACGCTGTTAACCGTAATTTTACCTCTATTGCTTTGTATTGAATAAATTATTCTATCAACTCGAATATGGACAAGACAGTCAAAGCAGCCGAGAAGTTCTATACACATCACTACAGTACCCAAAGTAGTCACGACCGTAATGAGATTGGCGGTAGAGAAAAATAGTCAGACGTTCCACCAGTGACGAAGGACAAGGTCAAGAAAGCATTAGAAGCTAGGAAAAGGGGGAATTCCGCTGGAGTGGATCAGATAACTACAGATTTGTTGAAGAACGGGGGGATATCGTGCTAGAAAAACTTGCCACCCAGTATACGCAGTGCCTGGTACGGGTCATCAACGGTACCGGAACCATGAAAGAATGCAAACATTATCCTCATTGCTATGAAAGGGGACCCTAAGGACCTTAAAATTACAGACCAATCAGCTTATTGTCTGTTACGTATAAGGTATTTACGAGGGTAATCGCTAGCAGAATCAGGACAGCATTAGACTGCAATCAAGCAAAGGATCAAGTAGGTTTTCGGAAACGCTACTCTACAATCGATAATATCCATACCATCAACCAGGTGATACAAAAATGATCGGAATATAACCAGCCCTAATACATAGCATTCATTAATTACGAAAACGCGTTTGACTTAGTAGAAACATCGGGGGTGATATAGGCATTGTGAAATCAGGGGGCAGACGAGCCATACCTGAAAGGATCAATATGCAGAAGACTAAGGTAATATACAACAGCCTCCGGAAGGAACAGCAGTTTACGTTAGGTAGCGAAGCACTGGAAATAGTAGGCGAATATGTCTACTTAGTACAGGGAGTAACCGGCGATCCGGACTATGAGAAGGAAATAAGAATAGGATTGGGATGGAGCATATTTAGCAGGCACTCGCAGATTATGACTAGCAGCTTACCGGTATCGATTAAGAGGAAGGTACAGAACAGTTGCATCTTACCTGTACTCACCTATGGGGCTAAAACGTGGAGGCTAACCCAGAGAGTGCTACTTAAGTTGAGGACAACTCAGAGGGCTATGGAACGAAAAATGGTAGGGGTAACATTACGACATAGGAAGCGTGCAGAGTGGGTCAGAGAAATAACTCAAGTTACTGACATTCTAGTGGAAATAAAGATGAAGAAATGGGCATGGGCAGGACTTCTAGTGCGAAGAGAGGTTAACCGATGGTCTCTTAGGGTAACAAACTGGCATTCAACTGAAGGAAAGCGAAGTAGGGGGCGGCAGAAAGTTATGTGGGTGGATGAGGTTAAGAAGATTGCAGGTGTCAGGTGGTTGCAGCTAGCACAGAACTGAGTTAATTGGAGAAATATGGGAGAGGCCTTCGCCCTGCAGTGGGTATAAGTCAGGCTGATGACGATGATGATGAAATTATGCTTGGTGTTCTTTTTTCATTGTTGTGAAATTCTCTTCCCCTCTGTACTGAACGTTCCCTATACCTTGAGGATAAAAGAATGAGGGAAAGGAAAAATCCAGCTAAGAGAAGTAATGGTATAGAGGAAGTGAGAAGGGGTGGGGGAGAATTCAGTGGGAGCTAGCAGAATCTAGTTAGAAGACCTCTAAATTATGGAAGGAATAAAGTAAGGCGCAAACTAAGGATGAGCGGGCAAACTGATGGGCAAACAAAAGATGCAAAGTCAAAGCACAAATGAAACTACCGATGGTTAATGCCTTGTTGTCAAAGTGCCGCCGTTTATGCGAGTAGCAGATTAAAATTCAGCGCAAAAAATTATTCGCCTTCTGCGTTTTTATTTAAGCATTCACGAAGCCACAGATTCATAAAACTGCGCTTAATAACGGACCTAGAACAAAGCGGCAAAACTTTTTTTATCTCATCATCGGCTACAGTTTACGAGAAAATGGCTGTCAAAGAGTGTTATTCACCATAGAAAAACATTGCCTCCCACCACGTCACAGGCCGATGAGCGAAGTGACATCTCCTACGGCTTATACTAACTAGGGGACTTTATCTGGAACCGGCGCGGTACGCTGGGTCCCCAACTATATATTGAAACAAGCGAGGTTTCAGGTGATGCAAGATGAGCGTCGAAGACCCAGCTGTGTCCACTTGCGAGTCCAAGCACGAGCCACTTCTTCGTCGACCTCCTTTTCTCTTGTCTCCATTTCTGGCCGTCACACTTCCCCCGATGCAGCTGAAGTATCTTGCACCGTGGTCAAGGACAAAACTCTAATAGCAGCACTAAGACAAATGAGTTCAAGATTAGGGCTACTAGCAAAGATGACAATATACACCATTGGAGAACACACGATTTCATTGCAACTGGTTGGTCAACACTTTGGAAACAGCTACCTTTCTTAGGTCTGTAAAAGCACAGCCCTAACCCTTCAGCTAAATATAGCAAATATTGGCATGGTGCATTGTATCTTACCAGAAATCATAATGGACTTTATCCAGCGCTTTAGCAAGGTGAGTCTGAACTAGAGCTGCCTGGTAAGAGTCATCTGATACTGTCTCTAATACCGAACGTGCAATAGAGTTATGGGTTCCTATACTGTGGCCTCTAATGCCACTGACTTGGTACCGTCCAATTAAGTTTGTTATTACCAGGTGGTTACGAGCACCATTAACCTTAGCGAACATTTTTAAATCTAAATTGCAGATGGAAATCGGACGATATCCTTCATCAGTCTTCAAGGTATCACGGTCTTCGTTTTTTTATGAATACAGTATCCCCAAAATTTAACAGGAACAATACGATGCTTGAAAACCTTCCAGCAAAGCATACGTGAGCATAGCAAGACTAAAATGTTTTGTAAAACGTAGTAGTAAAGCAACCCGGCCCAGGGACTCCCTGACCCTTCACTTCAGAAAAACCAGATTTAACCTTGTCCAAAATGATAGGTCCCTCATCGCGGAACTAAGGCAGAGCTTCGAGCCAGCGACAGAAACGTGATCTCCCGTTTTGGCCCAGAAACCACTCAATACCTCCTGATGTAGTGCAAAACCTATCTAGAATTCTAAGTACGTCTCTGCAGTTAAAACCACCATACTGAATTTTCAATATTTCCTTGCCGAGAGCAGCCTCCCATTCATCGCTCTGGGGCCGTCGAGGTTGATGCTATTCTAGAAGCCTATTGGGACTAGACATTATTACGACCCCTTTATATTTCTCCGTTCCGATTCCTTAAGTGTCTGCTTTATTATTACGGGTTTCTTTTGTATACCTCAAGGTTGATTACTTTCCAGCTCCTGTAACCAAATTATCGAGCCTCCTAGCTCATGAAGTGCCTCTTCATGAATGCGATCCTCGCTGAAGCTTCAATGGCTGATTTTTTTCAGTTTTAAAAAATTCCCAAATCATGTCCAAATGTCCACAGTCCGACTTTTGAAAAATGAAGAGATCAATGCGCGACCATGTATCTTTCAAGCTAGCAGATAAACCACTCTGAAAGATTCCATGTGACAGAAGAGATTCATTTTCCACTGCACCTAACAAGGGTGCTTATGCACTTGCTGTACTCTCCTATCTCGACAGGCACAATGCAGCGATCAAGGAAAAATAAAGTGCAGGAAAGGATTTTGTAGCAGTGTCGAATCCAGCAGCGCACTTCAATGCCATAAATGCCATAGTGTCATGTTTTGAAGTAAGGAAGTTACGCTGCCGATATCATAAATATGTTTCTACAATCTAGTGATGACTGCTATAGCATTAAAGCCGCAAACCAGGGCTCATAATCTGGCATCGGTGTTCGAGACGTCTTTGTGTCACAAATGCGCATTGCGATGTGCTACCTCATCAGGGTTCTCAACAACTGCAGGCGACAAACCTGCACAAATGGTGCAAGGAACAGCAGCCCTCTGCATGGAATTCACAACCAACCATCTTGTCATATACAAACAGCTGGCTCTGCTATACAATGTTTAGAATTAATTTCAGTGATGTTATGTTCCGCCAGACCACAGAAGATCGATGATGCACATAACACGGGTTACCATCTGTAGACCGAGATCTGGGATTCATATACGGATTCAATTACATTCGTTAATTTTTCAATACATGCCTATCACATCAACCCGGTGTTACTTCAAGACGTCGCAACATATTGGCCCTGTATAACCTCCAGGTTACGCCAGGTTGTTTGACTGTCAACCCCGGAGACCATTAAACTGGTATGCTGGTAGTATAATGTACAACATGCTGGCCAAGTCACGCCTGATCCCAACGAGCTGGTCTGGAGATTTCACCAGAGACCACCAATTTGGCGGGGCGTTAAAATCGGGCACACTATGCATACAAGGTTGTCACACCAGAGGACATCAGTCTGGTCAGGATTTTACAACACAAATCAGCAGGGTGCTGTTATAATACCAGGCTGGTCCAGTGTCAAAACAAAGTGCACGAAGCTGCTGTTGGGTGTACATCATTTTTTACCAGAACTTTCTTTTGTTAAAAATTGGCGGTGGCGTAGCTCAGCCAGGCCATAATATACGTATCGAAAGCTTATGTGCCTGGCTCTCGCATAGCTACTCGTATCCAATTCAGTCTAATCCCATCCAATTCAGTCTAATCAAATACATTTCATTTCTGTCAAATCCAATCTAATACAATCCTGTCAATTCAATCCAAAATTGTCCAATTCAAAGCTATCCAATCCAATACTGTCTAATGCCGAGTACATGCTCGCCCGAAATGAGCCGCTGACTAGCCTATGATTGATACTGTCGTCCTCACGATAGAGAAAGAGAATTAAGATGTCCCACTCACGATCCCGGCGTGACGCAGTTGGTTAAAGCGCTCAGCTGAGGGTCTAAGGGATGGAGGTTCAATTCTTTGTGGATATTTTTTTAATTTCTGTGAGCAGACCGGCCCAGCATAAAACTAGCAGTGGCTTAGGTCGTCAGTTCCAACTTAATCTTGATTTCAAGTCCAGGTTAGTTGGTGTTCTATGTTGTTCTATTAAAGACGAGCATTTCTCCTCCTCCTTGTTTCTTGACTGCCGGATGGCGCGGCGAGCGTGCGGCGCCCGCTGGCGGCGGCGGTTGCTAGGCAATAGCTCTGTGCCTCCTCTGAGCACCACCACCGCGAAATCGCAAGTTTGTGGCCAATGTACCTTTCGATACAAAACTAGAACACGCCAAACCAGCCTAGTGTAATTCTCAACTGGGCTGGTTAAAGGGGTTAAAAAAGGTGTCCACACTGCAGTTTTAATATCCGAACGTGTTTACCGTGTATTCTAGTGGTGAAAACACAAATAGCAAAAGACGGAAACTACCGTTGCAGTAAAACTACTCCTTATTTTGCTGACGTTTGTCCACACACAAAAAAAAAAATCTGAGCAACTATGTGATAGCTCTCTCCCCGCCGCATTTGTAGTGTTTAGGGTGCTAGACTGTTGTACACAGGAATGCGAGACAGAATCGCGGCAGTGAATGCTGCATTTCGATGTAGGCGAAAAGCAAGGTGAACGCATGCTGTGCAATGCCAGCGCACGCTAAAGGACCCTAGGTAGTCGAAGTTTAAAGCAGCGTGAGTATTTTTGGAATGTTAAAACCTAAAAACAAAGCTAAAGAATGCCACATCTCGAGGGCAACCGAACTTGCAATGGCTGAAATTCTAAAGCATGTAAGTTTAACGGTGGCCGTCAGACATGGAGATAAACCTAGCAAGTGCCCTAAAAAGATATGGAAAAAGTGCAAGCAGTCCTCCTCGGTATATTCAGTCGTGATATTTCTTGCCGATCTTGCGCTGAAATAAAAGGAAAAAGTTTTGTGCAAGCGAGTATAGGCCGAACAAACAGGATTAATACGTTTCAAGCAAAGCCCAGACAGTTCTGCGTGTCAAGAGCAACGTAATTACGCCGCATGCCGGTGGCTGATAAAAGTTGGAAATTAACACTACAGTAGCTGGTGGCAGTGCAGCCGTCGGTCTACATTCCCTTCCATAATAAATTAAACTTTGTGTATTAAAACCTAAAGGAGTCTGCAAAGCTCTCATTTAAATAGAGCTTGTTAACTCACTCTGCTGGGATTTGGATTCAATGAATTGCGAGCATTTATTTCCGCTTAGCGCATCCAATTCGTGAGTATTTGAAACATTGCAGAGTCCGTGTAGTTTAGTCTGTAAAATGCGCATTTGTTCTGTGTTTATACAGCAGTGGATGCATTTGCTGCTGTCTGAAAACAAACTATAGCATGGTACAGGGATCTATGGTACTGCTCAAAACGCAAACAAGGTTGCAAGGAAAATTACAGCAGCAGCATGCGATGAGGCAGCCTTGAAGAGTTCCACAAAGCGCCCACGTTTTGGTATTATGTACACCAAGTGTATACGTGAGCCTCAAATATGGGTTACTTCAATTTGAGACGCTTTCGCCTATAAAATGAAATTCATAAATATTTTTATTAATTTCAGAGCGTGACTGAATATTTTTTTCTATTGCTCAGGCACTCTGGCTGATATTGCCTGCTGTGAAATGTCTTCTGTACTTTATTTAGTTCAGTGGATTATTTTTGACGGAAGCCCCAAACGGAGGAGTGGCGCCTTTATGCCTATAATTCACGGCATATATGCAGTTTCATGGTAAAAAAGGCTAGACGTTGTAGAGTGCAATACTAAAAGGAATCTTTCTATTTTAAAAGAACTCTTATATTGCTTGGGTTACAAGTGACCTTATATTCATCCAAAGCTATTTTACGCGTTCTTACAGGCGTCATTGCTTGCTTCTACATTAGTGATAGCAGTTCACGACGTGGAAAAAAAAAATTCTGATTATGTAAGAACCAGCATATATCTTCAATGTATTCCGGCCTTTGGAATGTGATCCTGCGCATTGATCTTCCATCAGTGACATCCTCTTAAAATCAGAGGAGCACGATTGTGTTAAGCTACCGAGCGGGAGCGCCAAAAATAAACCATTAAAGCAAGTCCGAAAAACAGTCATTTCAGGGGTTTTTAAGAACTATAGATGCTGCTGCAGTGGAGAGGTACTGGCAATCTTAAATATGACTTCATCTAAGATTCCGATCGGTGCAGCTGACAGTGTACATGGTAGTGTGACTAAAACGCGCTTTTATTTGTGATGAGCATTTACTATTACCTAAGGAACTTTAAATGGTGTGCAATTAGAGAACGATAATAAATTGCAAGCTCTCAGCTCTTATGTACGCAAGTTGTATTTCGAGGCATTACCACGCATGCGTATTTCCCAGTTGATGGCAAATTACAATAACGCTGACATCACCAGAGCTTAGTGTTACTGGACGCCGGAAATGCCTGAAAGCTGCAGTCATATGGCGTTAATATTGAGGGATTATGAAAAACAGGGAAGACAACGAGAGCACTGTATAACTTTGAGAACTCATGTGGTTCGGTATGATATTTTATGCGACGCCTGCTGGGATTTTATTTTAAGAAGCCGAACTCCACTTAATTTACCATGTTTCATATTTGATGCATATGTGTGCTGTGGAGCAAAGCATGGCGGGCAACATCACTGTGCAGTTCTTGTACTGAAAAATATGGTTGTTTTAACCTCGACAATGATACTCAACCTGCGGAACAGTTCCACAAATATTCTTGGATGGTTCATGCACAATATAAGGGAAGCTTGAGAAGTCATGCACTCGTATAATGCTGCATTAAAATAGTATTCCTCTGAGTAGGTGTGCGCCCTTTCAGTAGCCACAGCCGGAAATAGGGGAACGACATCCATTCGAGGTTTCACTTGGCAGAAATTCGCGTTCCATCTGTGGAGCAACTTACCAATTGGGACTGCGATGTAAACCTCAGAGTATGTCAGCGAATAATCCCCACCTCTACCTTGCGATTTTAGGTTTATAGGAAAAGCGTTCTATGGCTTATCAGCTCAAGATTCAGATGGCAGAAGATACTGCAAAATAAATGTTCTCGCTTGTCTCCCTGTATTTACCACTATATCATGACTGATCTCGTTGAATAAAATTTTTTCCTTGAATAAGAATTCAATTGCACGGCGTTCATTTGCTGACGCATATAAGCGACTGACTGAGCATGGCTTAGGAATCAGAGGGGTTTATACGGGGAGCTTTATATTTACGAATTCTTATTTTATTCATTTGGCGAGATTCTTCAGTGCGGTCTGTGCACTTACATTGCATAGCGAGGCAGACGTTATGTCTTCATGGACCTGCAGTGATGAAACGAAAGATTAACAAAAACTAACTAACGACCATTTCGATATTTGATTTCGAGGGCGAACAATATAAGGAATTTAAGGCAGTCAACACAAAAGAAGAAAACTGGTTTTAAATGATTATTCATTTTATATATATATATGGATTCATGCAATACTGCAGGGCAAAAAATGCCCTGGCAGGAATGGGACACAATCGAGCAACGTTACACACACCATGTACAGTACATATTTCTGTAAAAAGAAGAGAGCAGAAGGAAAGAACTAGAACACATTTTGAGAAAAAAATATATAGACGTTACTGCTTCAAAAATTGTTGAATTGAAGAGATGACATTTGTTCCTTCAAACACATGCGAAGGCAAACCATTCCACTCGGTTAAAGTCCTTGGGAAAAATGAAGAATTGAATTGGTTTGTGCGGAAAAATACAGGAGTTAGTTTAGGAGGAGTGTGACGCCTCGTCACTCTAGACGATGAGGGTTGAAACTACAACGAAGGATTCACACGGAGCGTGCGATAATAGAGGTTGAAGAGGACTGTTATTCTTGCTAGCCTTCTCCAAAATGCTAAAGTTTTGATTTCATTTATTCTTATCAACTGCGATAGTGAATCGTGTCTAAGGAAGCGGTTATATATGAAGTGTCCTGCTGATCTTTGTACTTGCTCTAACGTATTCATATCCTGCTTTGTATAAACCTCCCAGACATGGCAGGCATATTCTAGCTTGGAACGTACTAAATATTTGTATGCTAGACGCTTTACATCAGAGGTGCAGTCCTTGAGCGTATGTCTAAATTGGTCTAGTTTACGACGCGCAGATGAGGAAATGTTCGGAATATGGCGGGGGGCAGTTCAAGTTATTGTTAATTGTAACTCCGAAATAATTGAAGTTGTCGGTTTCAATTATAAGGTTGTCCTTGATAGTGCATCGTAATAGCGGTAACATTTTTTGCTCGTGATGCGCGTCAACAGGGTTTTATCGACGTTAAGTTTCATATCCCACTGTTCCCACCAGTCAGAAACAGCTTTATTATTTTATTTAAAACCACTTGATCACTTGTGTTATTAATAGCCTTGAAAAGCAGGCAGTCGTAAGGAAATAAACAATATTCACAGATTCATGAATAGAGGCAGTCATGTCCTTCACATAAATTAAAAAAAGAAGACCAATCACGCTACCATGCGGAGCACCGGAGGTTACGGAAAGGCAGCCTGAATAATGAACTTCAAAATCAACAAATTGCGGGCGCATGTCTAGATATGATGAAATCCAATTAGGCACAATTTCAGGTACAGCTGGAGCGAAGATTGCTGGGAAACGTATCAACAACCTTAGATATGCGGATGATACCACTGTAATGGCAGAAAGTGAAGTGGAGCTCAAGAGATTTCTGATGCGCGTACAAGAAGAGAGTGAGAAGTTTGGGCTTAAACTGAACATTAAAAAGACAAAGATCACGGCATCTTGCCCCATCAAGTCTTGGAGCATCAAGGGATAAGAAGTGGATGCTGTGACAGATTTTCTCTTCTTGGGCTCCAAGATAACATCGGAAGGAGACTGCAGCCATGAAATTAGGAGACGCCTACTTCTGGGAAAGAGAGCCATGGCTAGCATTGACCATATAGTAAAGAGCAGAGACATTAGTCTGCCAACCAAGATCCTTATAACTTGTGCTATGGTCTCTCCAGTTGTGAAGTATGGATGCGAGAGTTGGACTGTGAAGAAGGCTGTCCGCCGAAGAATAGACGCGTTTGAATAGTGATGCTGGCGAAGACTCTTGAGAGTTCCTTGGACTTCCACAAAATCAAACCAGTCGATATTGTCGACCATAAACCCTGACTGCTCATTGGAGGGTCAAATTTTAAAGTTAAAGCTCAGTTACTTTGGTCATCTGATGAGAAGAGAGGGGTCGCTGGAGAAAGATTTGATGTTGGGAAAGGTTGAGGCTCGCCGGAGAAGGGGTAGGCAGCGAACGCGATGGTTAGATGGCATCCTTGAGGCGCTGCAGATGAAGTTATGTGATGTTAGGAAGATAGTGAGAGACCGGAAAGCGTGGCATGATATGGTCCATAGGGTCACGAAGAGTCGGACACGACTGAACGACTCAACTGAACTTAACTGAATATAAAAAAATGTAATGGTAAAATATTAAAAGAGCTTAATTATGGACAATGCAGCGCGAAATGGCTAATGCCAAATATCTGCTTTCTTAATGAATTTGAGTGTGTTGCATTGCTGGGAGCCTATAGGATAGCTGTTTGTGTAAGTTATGCCATATAAGCAGTTGTCGGGAATTCAGCCACATTACTACAAATATTGACCAGAATTTAAAAAACGTGCTTTGCGAGAAGCAACATTTATGAGCTAGGAATACATATTCGTGATGCTAAATGTTTTCGAAATTCATTGCGGATAAATGCGATTTAAAAATTTGACTCGACTCCTATGCAAAAAGATTTAAATTACTTGACATAGTGTTGGCCCTTGGAATTAGGAGGGAAAAGATTGGTAGTGTTTTAAATTAAAAATTGTTTCATCGATCGGATCTACAGCGTAATGATGTCCGCGTTGGTATACAAGCCTCAAGCGCAGACCACACCGATGTTTCTCTCGAGAGGTTAAACATAACGATGTGGAGGTAGATAAAAATCGTCCGGCATTTATGTAACGCGGTCACCGAACACTCCAGGACAATTTGGGGTTAGACATTATTGCTTTCGTATTTAGTGCACGTAAAGGTCCTAGTATTCTTCGATAAATAATGTTGCTGCCACTTGTTTCTGCAGCCTGAAATGTAATCAGAGCCGCTTTTGAAGTCGCAACAATACGTTTTCTTCTTTCGCGAAGTACGAGCCACGGGTGTTTAGTTTAGGAGAGATATGTGCTAATGCTAAATTATAAACAAAAGCTGAAATGGATACCATATGTCCCTTTGTTTTTTACAGTTTTTGTTATTACGAGATAATAAACTTCGAGCGTTACGACAAATTCGTGTCCAGAGTTACAACGAGCACAATGGTCATCAAAACCTAGAAATTAGAAGTCACGTGGCTATAATGAAACTTTGTCATGGACTGGATGTTGTCATGTGCATATTCTCCGAATGGGAGGAGCATCAACTCTGTGACGTTCTTGTGAGCATACATTTTATACTCCAAAAGCCTACTTTTCATTGTAATGTTGGCAGACAGAAAGCAATAAATGTTTTTTATTTTGGCTTTTCCATCTTTATGCCGCACGAAAAGGCACGAAGCAGGGCTGAAGTAGCCCCTTTAATAATGACAATGAACTGTGAATAGCTGCAGTTGGTCTTGAGCGCTACATGAGTTCACAGCTACACCAAATAATATGGACTCCTCTAGACTCCTAACCACGTTCAGCGGCTACCATGATGGCTAGCTTATTTTTCCGGTTAAATTAAAGTGCAGCAACTATATATATATATATATATATATATATATATATATATATATATATATATATATATATATAGCATAAGTAAATAGACGTACTTGGTTGCTAGAGGTTACATAAAAGTGAAAAATTGCTTCATACTGTTTCCAAGTTTATTTGTAGTCGACGTTTCGGCAGGAGCCCTGCCTTTCTCAAGACTGATGGTACATGATTCTTGTTTGTCTTCTTATAGGGTTGGCGAGGTGATACAAACAATATGGGCACACACAGGTGAGTCAGCTGGACACGCACAACACACGCGTACACACACAGGTGCGGATAGCAGGCTAGGCCCAATGGGCCATCAACCCAAGGCACCGGCCGCCGCGAGTCATCTGTATACACTACAAGACACAATACAGGCAACCCCGGAACAACCTTGGAAGGAAAAAAAAAAAAAAAACGAAAACAGGGGGGGGGGGGGGAAGGTGTTTGCTGCAGGTGGTGAGAAAATTATTTTTCTTGTTCTCACTAAAAGATGGGAGCGCCCAGCGTGATGAGAAAACCAGGTGGACACTTCTGGTTAGAAGAACCTGACAGCGACGAAAAAAAAAAAACAAGTAAGTCCCACATATTTACTTACTTCTTTTTTTTTTTTTCGCCGCTGTCAGGTTCTTCTAACCAGAAGTGTCCACCTGGTTTTCTCATCACGCTGGGCGCTCCCATCTTTTAGTGAAAACAAGAAAAATAATTTTCTCACCACCTGCAGCAAACACCTTCCCCCCCCCCCCTGTTTTCGTTTTTTTTTTTTCCTTCCAAGGTTGTTCCGGGGTTGCCTGTATTGTGTCTTGTAGTGTATACAGATGACTCGCGGCGGCCGGTGCCTTGGGTTGATGGCCCATTGGGCCTAGCCTGCTCTCCGCACCTGTATGTGTATGTGTGTGTTGTGCGTGTCCAGCTGACTCACCTGTGTGTGCCCATATTGTTTGTATCACCTCTGGCCGACCCTATAAGAAGACAAACAAGAATCATGTACCATCAGTCTTGAGAAAGGCAGGGCTCCTGCCGAAACGTCGACTACAAATAAACTTGGAAACAGTATGAAGCAATTTTTCACTTTTATATATATATATATATATATATATATATATATATATATATATATATATATATATATATATATATATATATATAGACATGGATTGCTTGTTACTAATGGGCCAGAGTTAAATTCAAACAGGGGGTCACACAACTTTCCCGATTATCTATTTTATTCCAACAGTTTCGGACGGTGGACCGTCCTTCTTCAAGGTAGAATACTCAATTCTACCTTGAAGAAGGACGGTCCACCGTCCGAAACTGTTGGACTAAAATAGATAATCAGGAAAGTTGTGTGACCCCCTGTATATATATATATATATATATATATATATATATATATATATATATATATATATATATATATAGGGGAAATGAGGGTGCTCGTTATAATACATGAAGGAAAGAAGCCAACAGTCGGCGAGGCCAAGGAAAGCGTTGGGGATGGTACTTCTTTCCTTCATATATATATATATATATATATATATATATATATATATATATATAAGCAGATCAATTAAGGGAAAATGAGGGTGCTCGTTATAATACATGAAGGAAGGAAGCCAGCAGTCGGCGAGGCCAAGGAAAGCATTGGGGATGGTACTTTGTCTTTTTTTTTAATGTTTACTTGGATAATCACAGGAAGTAGTAATGTAATCTGTTTAGGGGAAAGATAATTAAACACAAAGTAGAAGAAAAAACAACGTGCCGATGGTGGGAACCGAACCCATGACCTCCGAATATCGCGTCCGGTGCTCTTCCAACTTAGCTACATCAGCCGCTGTCACCCCTGCTACTTGCTTGGGTATTTATGTTGTCTGTATACGAACCTCGAGAGTGTTCACCAGCGCCACCCTAAGCCATAGCGGCGGACGTGGAACGTCCTTTTGTTACCGCCAGCGTCACGTAGAACGTGATCAAGAGCGGGAGCGAAAGCTGTGCTAGAACCCTCTTACGCTCTTCAAGACTGCCAGAACCGAGACCCCCGTAAGCTACAAGCAGATCAATTAAGGGGAAATGAGGGTGCTCGTTATAATACATGAAGGAAAGAAGCCAACAGTGAGCGAGGCAAAGGAAAGCATTGGAGATGGTATTTATGTCTTTTTTTTTAATGTTTACTTAGATAATCACAGAAATTAGTAATGTAATCTGTTTAGGGGAAAGATAATTAAACACAAAGCAGAAGAAAAAACAACGTGCCGATGGTGGGAACCGAACCCACGGCCTCCGAATATCGCGTCCGGTGCTCTTCCAACTGAGCTACATCGGCCGCTGTCACCCCTGCTACTTGCTTGGGTATTTATGTTGTCTGTATACGAACCTCGAGAGTGTTCACCAGCGCCACCCTCAGCCATAGCGGTGGACGTGGAACGTCCTTTTGTTACCGCCAGCGTCACGTAGAACGTGATCAAGAGCGAGGGCGAAAGCTGTGCTAGAACCCCCTTACGCTACCTATGGCTTCAAGACTGCCAGAACCGAGACCCCCGTAAGCTACAAGCAGATCAATTAAGGGGAAATGAGGGTGCTCGTTATAATACATGAAGGAAAGAAGCCAACAGTCGGCGAGGCCAAGGAAAGCATTGGGGATGGTATTTGTCTTTTTTTTAATGTTTACTTGGATAATCATAGAAATTAGTAATGTAATCTGTTTAGGGGAAAGATAATTAAACACAAAGTAGAAGAGAAAACAACGTGCCGATGGTGGGAACCGAACCCACGACCTCCGAATATCGCGTCCGGTGCTCTTCCAACTGAGCTACATCGGCCGCTGTCACCCCTGCTACTTGCTTGCGTATTTATGTTGTCTGTATACGAACCTCGAGAGTGTTCACCAGCGCCACCCTCAGCCATAGCGGCGGACGTGGCAGTCTTGAAGCCATAAGTAGCGTAAGAGGGTTCTAGCACAGCTTTTTCGCCCTCGCTCTTGATCACGTTCTACGTGACGCTGGCGGTAACAAAAGGACGTTCCATATATATATATATATATATATATATATATATATATATATATATATATATATATATATATATATATGGGGCGCGAACATTTCGCAAATATTTCACCATGAAACCCCTCGCCAATATATGGTAAACTGCACCGGACCTATTGAAAATGCTGTAAGCACTATCTATGCAACGAGCCGAGGCAGAGGATGTCAGATCTAAGATTCGAAACAAGTTAGCCTGCCTGTCTTTCACAACCAATTCCCTTGGTCGAAATTGCTTTTGCCGCCGTCGGCCCCCTATATTGATCCTTACCAGGTCGTGAATCAAGAGCTTGCACCGGCCTCTGTTTTTGATATCATGATGAGAGTACCCTACTATCCAGAAAATCAGGCGTTAGCGATACAGTCTGGAAGCAGGTGCTTTTCTACGCCACTCTCACTTGGGGCCATTTAGATGCACGTCTCATTTGCGCTATATTTTTTGCCTTCGAATAAAAACAAATGTCAAATATATATTAATCTTCTTGATGTTGATGGCTAGCAGTCCCCCAAATGGCGGCTCCAAGGGGCAAAATCTTTGGCTGGAGGATGTTTCTGTCTTTTATTGCGCTCTATATTCATAATTTCCCTTGCGTTTCACAAGATCCAGAACTAACTTGCGTGGAGTGGCATGCATTCGCTCAATATTTTACAGCCCAAATTTTCCGCCAGTTTATGTGTATAATTGTGCACCGGCAGTGAAACCTAGAGGTCAGCTTTCGTGCTGATCGTATTTGGACTTGGAACTCTGATCCTTATATTACTGATAATTTGTTATGTACTTATCTTTGGCAATTGCTTATAAACCCTGTCCTCCTAACTGACGCGATGGTGCTCTGACGATAGCATGCCTATAATGAAGATTCTGTAATAGCTCAAGATGAAACACTGCAGATATTTTTGTGACCTGGAAAATAATGAACACTTTATTTTATTTTTTTGGACACTTTATTTGGACACACTTTATTTTATTTTTTTGGACACTTTATTTGGACACACAAATATTATTATTTTTTTTTCATATACATGCGCCTCTCAATAGTTCTGGCTCGGCTATAATTACGGCAGAATACCCCCTATGCAATTGACCACATTTACTGAGCCGAAATTTAATAACCGCATTATATATAGCATTACTGCCACAATAAGATTTTCGTCATATTCATCTAAAATAAAGCCATTCAACTATTTCTCATAATCCCAGGCACAGTGCTAGGCAAAAAATGTCACAAAATGGCTTAGTTCCCCATTTGCCCTGTATAGAATGTTTACGAAAGGACAAAAGATTTTGAGCAGCCGATGACTGATGGTATTTACAAAAAAAGAATGTGCCTTGTTGTCAGAACGTTTTCCACAACATACGAAAAGTCGACAAGTCCGATGCTCTCCGGTTGCAGAAGGGTTTGCTTGATGCTCCATGCTGTCAGAATCCACTACTTTTCTCTTCAATACCCGGATTGGGTGTATTCCTCAGCTGCGCATCAAAAATGTCCTACAAATACCAAATTTAGCATTTTGTATCATCCTTTAGACGCTAGACTGTATAAATGTATATAGATTTTGGTCAGGGCAATTATATATATATATATATATATATATATATATATATATATATATATATATATATATATATATATGTATATATATATATATATATATCGGTCATGGCAGTTGTGGCATGAAATTTTGAATTTCACCAAATGTGGAACAACGTTATTGAAAAAGTGTCGCACTTCGCTTAGCATTGTCCTGAAAATGTGCGAATGCAAATGTATTATTGGTTTTTATTTAAAGCTGTAATTAAAACAATCTTTCTACAAACACAAGGCAAAAATTATAAGTGGCGCCGCAATAATTATAGTAGCAACTGAAATTATTTCTTTCGGTGCTCTGTAAAATTTGTTTCCGATATTGCGTGCCAAATCATGAATGAATGTCTGACTTTAGGAATCTGCAAAACGACGACAATTATGCTAAATATTGCCTTTGAAACTATCAGGCTTATTACTACTTCTGTTTGCAAGTTTTGCACGGCTACACTTGATGTGAAAATTCTATTTTGTGTGCGCGCTTCCAACGGCGAGTTGCTGATCATTTTGCTCTCTCAATACCAGCAGAGCGGTCGGCCGTACTAGCTAGCTAACTTGTTAGAGCGGCATCCCTGACCTGTTGGTGATGTCCGGTTCTAAAACCTAGCTAGAACCAATTATTCTTCTAAATAGTTTTCTAGAAGTGTGTATAGCTTTCCTTGCTGTCTCTATGAATTCTAATGAGTAATTACTCCTTTTATATCTTCTTTATTTATGTTACGCCTAATGGTGTGCCTCTGTTCTATTTCAATATACAATTCAACATGGTAAAGGGGTGGTTAAATTCTTCATTAATATTCTGGATATTGTTACGGCCTTTGTGGCTGTAAAGAAGCAACTAGGCCTAAGTGTACATCATCGAAGCGTAGAAATTTCGGCTTTTTGGTTTAGGACCATGATGGACACGGTGCTGACGGAGCAAGGAACACAACACAAGTACGTGTTCATGGCTGGATTACGGTATGTATTTCTGTATTCCCGAAATAAACGCATGTTTCTAGTGAGCGGCAGTGTTGTGGTTTTTGCTCCGCCCTGCCTAAGCTGTTTTCACCGTGAAAGGATGGAGAGCACAAGATGGTAGGCGCAGGTAAACTTCCATGACGACTTATGCTATACCCTAGCAGGCTTAAAGAAAAGACTAATTAATATGATATACGAGATAAAGATGACAACAAAATCGCTGTCGGGCAAAATCCATTCCTATGCACCTTTATTCATGCGTCTAGTAAGAACAAAACAGCTCAATTTACTTTTATAGCAAGAACTACATTGGCCACACTTTCGCCGTTTCACGTGCCTCCAACAGGTGCCGTTCTGCACATGCGCGAGGAGCCATGTGACGTCACAGCGCGCAGCTGGCGCACGCCTCGCCTCCGCTCCGACCTCTTCACTTCACCAGCTTCGTGCATGTGCTAGAAGGATGTCAGCACGTCGCGCGCTACTGCGCATACGCAAGGAGGCTCGATCGCCGTATAAATGAATAATACAGGCGCGTGGTACAGCCGCTTACCATGGCGAAGGAGATTCGGGCCGCTGCCGAGCGGCGGTGGAGACTGGAGAATCTTAGGCAAAGTCAACTATTCCGACCCCGAGATTGCAATCTGACAGCTGGTCGCCGAGAACAGAAAAGAACGAATGGCGCACGACCAAGGAAGAGAGGCAGAGACGTCGGAGCAGAGAGAAGCGGCTGGCCAGCATGTGGCGTCGGGAGGCGTAGCAGCATGTCCTGGCTTCGATGGAAGGCGATATGGCGATGGACGACGTGAAGGCTCGCCATTTAACCGATTACATGATGAGATTGAGTGAAACCTGCACCTTCACTACGTATATCCTAGAATATATAGCTGCGCTAAGCAACTGCCAAGATTTTTTTTTTTTGAAATTTGAATTCACTCGCCTACAAACCAGCAGTTTTAAGATATAGAACTATATCCCAGATTTGTCGGCAATGGAAGAATTTTTTCGCTCTACTGCATACATGGAGCGTGACTACTTCCCATTTGAAGTTGTGATTATTGCGGATTTTCGGAATTTTAGAAATATAATAACAGCGGATGAATAAATAGCTTATATTGTTAAACCAAGTATGCAGTCGATCGGGTTGCATGCCATACTATAGGAAACCAGCAATGAAGTTTGCTGTGTCGATCGACGCGCCGTAACACATATCCTAGCGAGAAGACCAAATGCTTTTCAGGCGATTTCGTAGGGCGTTTTCCCGCCACCTGCATGAGCTTACAGTTATCAGATTGCATGTTCTGTCGAAGCTTTGCATGGCCAGTTTCGGACAACTGGGCTACATCGAGGGCGCCTGGGTAAGGACGTTATCTTTCACACGCGTATCTATAACGCTGCTGAATATCCTAGGTCGTTTATCACGAACCAAGCGGGTAACAACAGCATTTTGGAGGCACCCTGGATGGATGGATGGGATGGATGGAATATAGGAGCGTCCCCTTTGAAACGGGGTGGTAGCAATTGCTATCATGCTCATTTTTATCCGTATATCTTAATTATTGATTTAGAATGGTTAACTAAACCACCATTCTATTTATTAAATTTTGTTCCTACATTACTAACATTATGTCACTTCTCAGTTTTTAAGCCACCAATCTTCCAGTCGTTTTTTCCTAGATTCTACCGCCGGTTTATTCACCCGGCCACTGTTATCTCTAAAGCCCAGAGCTTCAGGAAGAGTGATTGCGCTTGCACCAACTTCCGGATGGATACCATTACATTCGAGTATAATATGGTCAATTGTTTCACTGGAGTTTCCACATACAGCACGTGCGTCATCTCAATTGTTAAATTTCTTTTTGTAGCTGCGTGTTCTAAGGCACCCTGATCTAGCTCCAAAAAGTAGGGCACTGCCTCTTGAGTTATCAAAGAAATCTTCCTTCTTGATCTGCATTTTCCACTTTCGGTATAATTCCACACTATGTTTCTTTTCCATCGAATTTATCCATTTTTTACCTCCTGTGTTTTTCACCTGTTGCTTAATGCTCTTTATTTCTCCGTCCTTGTTACTAGCATACTTACTAGTTAGTTTCCTAGTTCTTTTCCTCCAATGTGAGTGAACGCTTTTTTAGGTACAGGTATTTAAATACTTTAGCTGCCCATCCGTTGCTGTCCAATTTTCTCAGGCGTTCCTCATAATATTTTACTCTGAGCTTCCCGTACTTCGAAAGATTCCCAGCCCATATCTCCCTGTACCGCCTCATTTGTAATTTTGCCGTGGGCACCTAGTGCTAATCGTCCAACGGATCTCTGATTTGTTTCTAATGTCGACTGTACCTCTGATTTTAGGCGCAAAACCGCATTTCCGAAAGTAAGTCCGGGCACCATAATTCCTTTCCAAATACCCTTCAAAGCCTCATGCCTATTGTATCCCCACAATGCCTTATGCTTCATTATCCCGGCATTCCTTCGCCCTTTGGCCTTAAGTGATTGCTCATGCTTTCCAATGTATGCCAATCCTTCGTTTACCCATACCCCCAAATATTTATGTTCTGCAACTCTAGGTATTTCAAGGCCTTGTATTTTAAGACCCTGATCAGTTGAGCCGTTGAAAATCATCAGACCCGACTTAACTGCGCTGAAACTGAAGCCTAGAGCGTCCCCTTCGTCTCCGCAATACTTAACTAGAGTTTGCAATTCTTCCAGACTCTCAGCTAGCAGCACAATATCGTCTGCATACATCAAACCGGGGAGGAGTTGCTCTACCGCCTTTCCACCTAATCTATATGACAGGTTAAAACCTAGGTTACTATCTTGTATCCTCCGTTCCAGGTTTATCATATAAAGCATGAACAGCACCGGTGATAGAGGACAGCCTTGTCTTAATCCTTTTCATACTTTGATATCATTCGTACTTCTTATCCCTTCCCGCGTAATTTCTACTTTGTTATCCCGGTATATTTAATGTAGGAACTCTATTATCTCATAACCGATACCTTCTTCTTTTAATATGTTCCACAGGAGTTCCCTGCTTACGTTGTCGTACGCCCCGTTTATGTCCAGGAAGGCCAAATACAAAGAAAGGTCTATTTTCCACTCTAGACATTTCGATGCATTGGGTAAGCACGAACCGGCTATCATCTAAGCGCCTACCATTTCTAAAGCCGTTCTGAAGTTCTCCCAGTATCGTGTTACTTTCTATCCATGCTTGTACCTTTAATTTCACCGCCTGCATGGCCAACCTGTACATAACAGATGTTATGGTAATCGGCCTGTAGGTTTTTATGTGCATCCTGTCTCCTTTCCCTTTATAAATCAAATTCATTTTACTCTGCCGCCAGCTGTCCGGAATTTGCTTATTCGTTATGACTGTTTCCAGAGCTTTTAACAACGTTTCCTTACTTTTTGGACCGAGTTCATTAATCAGCTTGATCGGAATTCCATCTATTCCTGTACATGTAACAGTTGCAGCGCCCAATAGGCAGTGCAGGTTGCCTATAGAACACATAAACTTTGTAACCAACTCTAAACAGCTTTATATGATGCAGGAGGCATATGAAACACTCCCAGATGGATAGATGAAGTCATATACACTCCGAGTAAACAAGCATTCCTCACCGAAGCGCATGCATTTTTATTCGCACCCATTATAGCTTAGCTCTCTTGGCTTGTACAGTAACCTTTGAAATTAAAATTTATTAAGGAGGACAGTGACGTAGAATATTTGACGGCGTTTGCCATGGCATTTAATACAGAGCGTTGTGAAATAGGTGCTGTAAATTCTTTGAGAGATCTGCTTTGCTGGTAACACGACAAGAGTCACTAGCACTTTTTTCAGAACAGTTCACAGCATGAGCGCAGCGTCCGCTTTTACATTAGACCACCACCAACCTTATATATCAGTTGCAGTCACGAATCGGGCAGCGAGGATGTTCAGTTTAGTTTAGTGATTGCTGTCAACAGTAGCTATAAGTTTCAAACCCTGCTTTTATGTGGAATCTTCAGGCCCACATCATTGAGAAGGTACACGGCTGTAGTCGGCCACTATAGGCGAACGCAGTCAATAGTAAGCTTCAGGGTCCGCTTGCAAGAAAGATCTCAATAGTATTCAGATATGTGGCGCAAATAAACACAAACACACATATCTGAATACGATGATGCACCAACTTGCCCCTCAAGCCGTTATTTTGAGATCTCAATAGCTTGGCTTCTTCGCACATGGATTAAATATATTACTTTTGATTCGGGAGGGTCATTTCGGAACATATAAAAGAGCTGGACTCCAAATATAGATTATCAAATCTTTCAATAAAGCTCCTACATCAGCGACCGAGCTTACCTTTACATTATTTAGGCTCACAAGGGACTGGCTGGACACGAAGCTGTCGATGCTGCCGCCTGCGCGCTTTCTCTCCGAGAAGTTTCCTCGTCTTCCTCTCCCAACCAGGACGCTTACCCTAATAGGGCTTATAATTCGAAGATATTGATACGTCGCAAGGTTAGTCCACGAAGGTTAGTCCACGCTGGCACAGCACACTAAACACAGAAACACAGCAGGGTCGACCTTATTGTAGCATCCATCGTTGCTACCACTTTGTCTTCTTCTGTGTCACTGTTGCTGATAGTTGTCATCTTCAACTTCCAGCGATGCAGGGCATATATGTCACATTACCCACCACGAAAGGCACAGCCCCGGTGCGCACTAGGACGAACTACTTCAGGGGTAGTACGGCTTCATTCGGGTGACATGAACAATCTTGGTGCGTGCCATAGAGGACTGTTGTGGCGGATGTACAGGGGCGATGTCGTATGTCACAGGAGCGACTAGCCGTAAAACACGGTAGGGTCCTGCGTAGCGTGGCAAGGCTTCTCACACAGCCCAACTTTACGAGCGGGAGTCGAAAGCAAGACGAGAGAGCCCGGAGAGTAGTGGACATCCCGGTGGCGAGCATCATGGCGCCGGTTTTGATAACTTTGGGAGGAAGCTAGTCGGCGGCGAGCGATAACAAAGGCGGCGCCAGCTCGGGAGATGGCGTCACGAACGTAGGAACTGGCGTTAGCGGTGGGAGGCAGTACGCTGTCAAACGGAAGGGGAGGGTCACGGCCGTATAGAAGATAAAAGGGTGAGTAGCCCATTGTGTCGCGACGAGAGGAATTGTACGCAAACGTTACAAATGGCAAAGTAATATCCCAGTCACGGTGATCATCCGAGACATACATTGACAGCATGTCCGTGAGCGTGCGGTTGAGGCGTTCGGTGAGGCCGTTCGTTTGTGAATGGTAAGCAGTGGTAAAATAGTGCTTGATGGAGCAACACCAAAGATTTTCGTCGACCACTCGAGCAAGAAAGCAACGGCCACGGTCAGTGAGCAGCTGGCGTGGAGCACCATGGAGCAGGATGACGTCGTGGAGAAGAAACGCAGCCAGGTCAGTTGCACAGCTGGTGGGTATCGCTCGGGTGACAGCGTAGCGCGTAGTATAATCCGCGGCCACCGCAATCCACTTATTCCTCGGCGCAGAAAGCGGGAACGGCCCGAGGAAGTCAAGACCAACTCGGGAAAACGGGTCTACTGGGATGTTGATCGGCTGCAGGGATCTAGCAGGCATAACCGAGGGCTTCTTCCGTCGCTGACACCGGTCACAAGAAGCCACGTAACGTCGAACAGAGCGATAGAGGCCTGGCCAAAAGAAGCGGCGCCGGACGCTGTCGTACGTACGAGATACGCCAAGATGACCCGCGGTAGGTGCGTCGTGCAGCTGTTGAAGAATGGTGGTACGCAGGTGTTCGGGGACTACGAGCAGAAGCTCGGTGCCATCTGGTCGCATATTCCGTCGGTATAAGGTGCCAGAATGGCATCAAGCGATGGAGATGGCTCTCGAATGTAGAAGAAAATACAATGACGTCATCGAGATAACACAAGCACGTCGTCCATTTCAAGCCGCGCAGGAGAGAGTCCATAAGCGCACGAATGTTGCGGGCGCAGTACACAAGCCGAAAGGCATCACCTTGAATTGATACAGGCCGTCGGGAGTGACGAAGGCGGTCTTCTCTCGGTCCCGTTCGTCGACTGCGATCTGCCAATAACCGGAACGAAGGTCAATGGAAGACAAATAGCTGTCTCCATGCAAGCAGTCGAGGGCATCATCTATGCAGGAGAGCGGGTAAACGTCCTTCTTTGTAATTTTGTTCAGGTGTCGGTAATCAACGCAGAACCTCCAGGTATTGTCCTTCTTTTTAACAAGCACGACAGGCGACGTCCAGGTTTGTTCGAAGGCTCTATAATGTTTTTTTTTACTAACATCTTGTCCACTTCAGCTAGTATGACGTGACGTTCCGAAATGGCGACTCGATAAGGTCTTCTGTGAATTGGGCTGGCGTCACCGGTATCGATGCGTTGTGTAACGAGGGACGTTTGTCCTAAGGGGTGGTCACCAAAATCGAAAATATCGCTGTACGAAGTCAGAAGGCTCGTAAGTGATGTAGCATGGTCAGGGCGCAAGTTATGTGCGACCATTCCTGATATACGGGCCTCCGGAGTTGGGAACGGTGCAGGTCGTGTCGACACTTTAGCAGCAGGGTCAGGTAAAAGAGCGGCCACAGTGACGTCAGAGAGTGGGATCAGTTCGGCGAGAGTAATGCCCTCAGGAAGAACGTGCACAAAAAGGCCGAAGTTCAAGACTGGAAAATAAGCGTTGTTATTTTCTACGTGCACGATGGTATGATGGAGAGCAATTCTACGCTACAGTGTCACGACGGTTATGGGGCAAACAACGTAGTCGCCATCAGGAACGGAGGGGAAAGGAGACATGAGCACATACACTGCAGCTTCTGGTGGCAGTTGAGTAATGTAGAGGAGCGGAGACAGAGCGTTGAAGTATCAGAGGCCGGTTTGTCAGGACAGAGTGGGAGGTCAAGATGAAGCAGTCGAGAAGAACAATCAATGAGCGCGGAATGTGCTGTTAAAACGTCGAGTCCTAATATAACGTCGTTAGGGCAACTGGTGAGGAATGTAAATAGCAAAGGGATATGGCGGTCGGCCATAGTAATCCTCGCAGTACACATATCAGTCACAGTAGCTATGTTGCCATCAGCAACACGAACGGTAGATGAGGAAGCAGGTGTGAGGACTTTGTTGAGGCGTTGACGGAGCGAGGAACTGAGGACCGAAATGTGGGCGCCAGTGTCAATAAGGGCGGAAACTCAGACTCCGTCCACAAGAATGTCAATGAGATTACGTCTGGGTGCGAGGATCAGTTCCGAGTTGACAGACCGGGTCGGTAATGCAGAGTCACTTCCGGGCGCTGCATTCACTAGTTTCCCGAGTAGGTGCCGGCGTATGATTGGGTGGAGCTGCGACGAGGTACCGGTGAACGGGATTGATGAGCCCGGGGAGCTGTAGCGACGAGCAGTTGGGACGGTTTCGGTTCGAGGTTCATCTGGTTGAGGAGTAGAGTGTGCAGGTCGATCATAGGCGGAGCGGGGCTCCTCTGGTGGGGCAACAAAGCGTCGAGGTCCATAGTAATACCAACGGTCAGCGTTGTAATAGAAGCGAAGGGTGGGGAAAGTACGGCTACGTGAATACCGCGAAGTGTGGCCGGCTCGACAGCAAATGAAGCAGATTGGCCTGTCGTCTGAGGTACGCAACTCTGCAGGGTTGTGACCAAGGTAGCGACGTGGAGAGGCTGTGCTGGTGGTTGTAGCAGCCACTAAAGGAACAGGGTGCGATGGTGGCTGGCGCGGCACGAGGCTAGAGGAGAGGCCGGCCTGTGTCATGGCAACGGTGTCAGGCAGCGGAGACGAGAGTGGTGCAGGAGTTAGGGCCTCAAGTTTTCTGTGGACGATCCGAGTCACGGTTGTCCGATGGGAGGGGTGGTGCAAAGGGGCCAGGTCATCGCAGGATGAGGTAGCCGTCGTGTTCGGAAGACGCTCAAAGCGATGTACGAGACGTCTTTGTTTAGCCTGCTCGACTTTTCGGCAGACTTGGAGCACCGATTCGACGGTAGAGAAATCTATGCAGAATAAGATGTGGAACGCATCATCCGCGATACCTTTTGGGATATGCCCTACCTTGTCACTTTCCGGCATGGAGGTGTTAATCTTACGACACAACACAAGCAAATCTTGAATGTAGGCGAGGTAGGACTCTGTGGGGGTTGAACACGAGAAGAAAGTTCCGTTTTTGCAGCCAGAGCGCGTCCAATTGGTTTCCCGAACAATTCCTTAAGCTTGCGCTCGCAGGTATCCCAGGTAACGACCTCTTATTCGTTGTTTTGAAACCATGTTCGAGCTGTTCCCGCCAAATAAAAGATGATGTTAGGGAGCATGATGGTGGCGTCCCAGTGGTTGTTCCGGCTGCAGCGCTCATACTCATCAAGCCAATCGTCAACGTTTGGATTGTTGTCGCTATCAAAGATGGGAAGGTGGCGAATGTTCGTTAGAACAACTGGCTGAGCCGATCTTCCCGCGGTGGTAGGAGCTACTTTGGAGGTCATCGTGGCATTTTGGGACGTGGTTGTGATCTCAGGTAGGCGGCGGCCGCTTCGTAAATCCAGCTTTTGGCAGTGTAAATGGGCTAATCGGTGCGCACGGAGATCTTGATTCACCTCCACCAAGATGATACGGGGCAAGGTTAGTCCACGAAGGCAGTCCAGGCTGGCACAGCACTCAAAACACAGAAACACAGCAGCGTCGGCTTTATTATAGCATCAATCGTTGCTGCCAGTTTGTCTTCCTCCGTGTCATTGTTGCTGATCGTTGTCATCTTCAACTTTCAGCGATGCAGGGAATATATGTCACAGTATCATTACTCATTACTGATTGGTTTCCGGATGAGAAAGGAGTGAGGCAAGGCTGCATACTGTCGCCCTGCCTATTTAACCTATATACAGAGTGCATCATGAGGAAGACCGGCCTAGACGAGTCTTCAGCTGGAGTGAAGGTTGCTGGAAAACGTATCAACAACCTTAGATATGCGGATGATACCACTTTAATGGCAGAAAGTGAAGTGGAACTCAAGAGACTTCTGATGCGCGCACAAGATGAGAGTGAGAAGTTTGGGCTTAAACTGAACAATAAAAAAACAAAGATCATGGCGTGTTGCCCTATCAAGTCCTGGAGCATCCATGGACAAGAAGTGGAAGCTGTGACAGACTTTCTCTTCTTGGGCTCCAAGATTACCTCGGAAGGAGACTGCAGCCATGAAATTAGGAGACGCCTGCTTCTGGGAAAGAGAGCGATGGTTAGCCTCGACCGCCTAGTAAAGAGCAGAGACATTAGTCTGCCAACCAAGATCCGTATAACTCGTGCTATGGTCTTTCCAGTTGTGATGTATGGATGCGAGAGTTGGACTGTGAAAACGGCTGACCGTCTAAGAATTGACGCGTTTGAATTGTGGTGCTGGCGAAGACTCTTGAGAGTTCCTTGGACTGCCAGAAGATCAAATCAGTCAATATTGTCGACCATAAACCCTGACTGCTCATTGGAGGGTCAAATTCTAAAGTTAAAGCTCAGCTACTTTTGTCATCTGATGAGAAGAGATGAGTGTCTGGAGAAAGATTTGATGTTGGGAAAGGTTGAGGGTCGCCGGAGAAGGGGTAGGCAGCGAACGCGATGGTTAGATGGCATCCTCGAGGCACTGCAGATGAACTTTTGTGATGTTAGAAAGATAGTGAGAGACCGGAATGCGTGGCGTGATATGGTCCATAGGAGTACGAAGAGTCGGACAAGACTGAATGACTGAACTGAACTGAACTGAAGCTAATGTTGAGACAAAAGGGTTAAGATATAGGGTGAAGAGCAAAGGCCACAATGGGTACCCTGGGCATACAGATAATTTGGTAGTAATCATCGTATTAGAGTGACTTCAACAACAGCTGTGCAGTTTGTTATGTATGTAGACCCCATTATTCAATTCCAGATTTAGTTGTACGTTAATCTCCAGTGTGTTATGAGATTGTCAGAGCCAGGTCTGATCGTCGTCTCTCTCGAAACGCTCGAAAGGACGTAACGAAACGTGGAAAGTTTCGAAAAAAGATACCACCGATAAACGATACGTGATATAGCTTCCCGGCGTCACGGTATCAAAGGCATTTCGGCTGTGGCCGTCACTTATTGTGAGCCGATGGTCAATTGCGAGTACGCTGTTGCTATGTTTGGCCCTGAGGGATGCTAACCGGTCGACGAAGGGGGCCGCGCCAGCTCAACTTCCTCGTCTTCCTATTGGCTGATGGAAATCGACGGCAAAAAATCCGGCGGCGAGAATCAGTCCCGGACCGATCTTGCTTTCCGCCGAGATTGCCAGTGGATTTTCTCCCGCGGCCGCGGAATTCGCTCGCTCTCGCCGCCGAATGCTCAAGTGTGAACGAGCCATTAAGCTTTGGTTTGAGCCCGCGATTGACCCCGCAGTGAGTATGTCGGCAGTAATCATCGCGTTAGAGACCGTCAAAAACAACTGTAAAGTTTGTTTTGCATGGTAGCCCAGACATAATCATTTCCCTTTTTACTTGCCGTCAACCGTCATTCCGTCATTACAGAATCGGAGTAGCACATATCGTGCTCGATTAAGGGAGACTCCAATCCGAAATAATCATAAAATGAAGAAACCGCCTTCGTTTTCTCTTCAGATGCGCAACGACTTCCAATATGCTCCTGATTTCTCGGCTCCCATTTTCCGGACTTCCGACTATTTCAAAATTGATACTGGGACCAGTGCGGCACCACCACACAGACAACGCTTCTCCGACTGCAATCATGGATACCCGCGACTCACCCAGCATAGAAAAGCTAGTCAGCAATTTTCGCTCATTGTACCAGTTCAACCAGTGTCTTACCGTTACTGCACCAGTGAGTTTGGTGGTGGTCTCGCAGTAGAAAATGCAGGTGTTTGGAATAAGGTGCACTCATGGAAAAACAGTGTGCCCAACGGCCTATAGCTTCTGCATATTTCATCCCACCTTTGGTGCATCTACAGCCCTTGGCGCAGAACGTCGTCATTTTAGCAGCTCTTGCACCATTTTTTACGTCATCGGGTCTATGGCACCAGACAGCTTTAGACCTCCTTCATGTTTACTAACAAATGAGGCGATCGAGGTGGCACTGCAGTCTCTTGCGATCCTACTATAGGCAAAAAGCACGGGAGTGGCACTGTGGACAAGCTTGTCAAGAGCGTCTTATTGTGAGGTGCACACGCCTTTTTGGCAGAAGAAATAAACGTGTGCTGAAGGGGTTTCCATCAAATCCAACAAAAGTCGAGTCGGGTCTGTAGTGTTCGTGGCACCGGTCTCGTGGGGCCACTCGACGCCATGGAGCAGACGTATTTCCAGCTGCTCCATGGAGCACCAGGAAATACGTCTGCTCTCGGAAAGCGAAAACAAAGACTCTCCTTTAATTGTTCAATCGGGATACATGACACGAACAGTAATCACCAGCTCGCATGGAGGTGCTCCCAGCACATCCCCCGTTTTCCAGCATTTATGGCGAAAAAACTGTACAAGCATTTCGCGGCACACACTGTCGACTTCCACACTACAAAAAACATTCACTTCTTTACATTGATGCCAAACCTTTCCTCGTTATTATTCCGCACCTTGTCCGGACCTCACTCCGAGCATCTACGTTTTCGCGTTCTCTCCTGCAGTCTGTGCGGAAGAGCTCTCGCTACGAAAAACCGACTCGGCAGGATCAGATTGATTTTCGCTGATGGTAAAATTGTACAAACCGCGGTCGAGGTCCTCCCTTGCCAAGTCATTAAGATTTCTCCAATTTCGCAAGATCATGAACCCATCCTCCGTTTCGACCAAGTATTATCTTGGATTTGGTGCTAACCTCACGACTCAGCCTTTTCATTAATGTCAGTAACTACCACTAGGTTGCCAGGTTTCAACGGCGGGAGAGCTTTAGCTCCGTGGCGTGGTTAAAGTACCAGGTCTGTTCTCGTTTAGAGCGGTGTTTTTGCGTCATGCGTTTCTGGATCTCTTGTCCAGAGCTTCGGAGTGGCGGCAGCATGGGCCACCGGGACCGGAGGCACCTGCCAATAAGGATTTCAGCTGGACAGTGTCCAAGAATTCCTGGCGTTCCTCTGTAGACTAGAAGAGACAAGCATAGATCTTAGGATTTTTGCACAAGGTGCTTAACAGTCTGTACCATCCTTTCGACATCTGCGTTGCCTTGAGGATGTCTCAGACTCAAAGTTACATTTCGAAAGCTATGCATATTTGCGAAATTATCCGACTCTATACATGCGAACTGTGGGCCATTATCTGGGACAACACGCGCGCAGATACATTGACGCGCAAAAATGCTTCTCTGTCATTCAATCCCAGCAGTGGCTTTTGCTGATTACAGGAATACTACTTCAGGGTATCACGACAGGTAATCGACAACCACCAGGAATGGGCACTTCTCAATCACACACAAGTCAACCCCACCCTTGTCCCACAGAAAACAAGGTGTTTCAGAAGCGGTCATTGGTTCTGTAGGTTTTGCTGCATGCTGATCACATATTTTGCCATTTGTAACCACCTATGCGAACTGAGTACTTAGTCTAAGCCACCATCCCGAAATTCCTTGGCGACCGTCATGCCGCTCTAGAGCATTTCATCTCTCAGTGAGTGCTCCAAGAGCAACCTAGCATCTTTTATCAATAAGCCATCAACTGTAATCAGCCCTCTATCTTTCTAGTAGGGTGGAAAAAAGCGGGGAACGTTTTGTTTTCTATGCCATCCGTCTTTACAGTTTCTGTACCGAATTACAAACTTCGTTGCTTGCTTGCCATTCTCTTACATGCAAGCAGGTTGTCCCCTGTCTCCAAGTCCATTAGGTAAATTTTTGAATATAACGCGACTTCAGATAGTCAAGCAATTGCCGTCATGTTTCGAGAACACGGGAGCTCGTGACAATGTCAGCGGTGATCAGCGCTTTCCCCGGGACATACACCACAATTTGCTGAGAGCTCAGTAACCGCAGTCGAAAACGCTGCACACTTGGTGGCATTACATCGATTGCTAATTTGCCCAGCAACGAAACCAAAGGTTTGTGATCAGTTTCAAATGTCACTTTAATTCCGCCTATGTACTGAGCAAACCTCTCGGCAGCCAACGTTAATGCAAACGCTTTCTTTTTGGATCTGGGAGTAGCTATGCTCGGCTTCGGTGAGCAAACGAGACACATAGGGAATTTATGGTCGTTTCCCATTATTTTGCGTTTGGAAAAGGACAGCTCCCAAGCCGTATGAGGATGCATCCGCAGTAAGAATCGTTTTTCTTTTCTGATATTATACATTGCATGCAGTGCGTGAAGCATATAAGCATTTTTAGCTTGTGGAAAACATTTTTCAATGTAGCACAAAAGCAATGGTCCCTCACTGGCATTCTGGTGGCAAAAGTTGGGTTGCACATAGGTCCTTCATTGGCATTAGGGCAATTCTAGCCTTTTTCCAACAATGGTCTCACCATCTATGCCAATAGTATGCCAATCCGTCGCCATTTTAATGATATGAGTATGCCTGCGTACAGCCAGCCCGACGCCAAGGGTATGCCCAAGTACATCCAAGGTGTCGCCACGTTCTCGCCAAGCATTCGCACTAGCAGCCAACCTACCCTCCTCATTTGTGCCCTGATTTCACCGATCTTCGACCATCTAATCCCCACATTGGAGCCATGAATAAACTTAAGTCCAGCGATCCTACCACCCCCATTTTGCCATGATTACTCTCATATCAAGCCATCCTGCTCCCGCATTTGCACCATGCATGACTACACCCATATTCAGCCGGAATATTGATAACCCGAGATTCATGCCAACGCTAGGCATATGTGCCGCCAGTTGCAACCTGGCTCAAAATTCTGCCATTTCAAGGTGGCCATTGAATTTCTAGGCTAGTGGAAAGTCCAACCAGGGGCCCCACCTAGCTCTGCACCTCATCCTCGTATATATTCTGCAAATTCTTTGTTGCCCAATCGAGAAGGGAAGCTGTAGGTAATAGTTAAATACACAACGCAGACTTTCCAAAAATTCGGACTTACACCGTTTGTCCTACCACAGAAGGGGGTTTCTAATGAAACCTTTTGCATTTCAGCGATTAGCGGTCATGCAAAAAAAAGGAACCAAGGGATCGAAGAAGCAAATTTTATTTTAAGTGTCACGAGAACACGTGGCAAGTCAAGGCAAAGATAGGGACGTACGAGCAAGCTTGCGGAAGGAGGTAGGGATAAGTGTGGGAGCTCTTTGTAGGCTCAAGGGATGGCAGAGACAGCAGACGGTTGGGAATGTAGGCACGGGGTGCAACCCATGGATTCGAGGCTCTGCACAGGGGGCTGACCCAGCACAAGGATTCGCTGGTAGCGCCGAGAAGCGAGAAGACTGACAAGCTGGAAGAACTTATCCTCTTCAGGTGGCCCTGCAGGATAACGGGCTCCAGGTAGCCACCGTTAGATAACTCGGTACCACCAGGTACACCGCTGGGCTTTCGCATAGAGAATCTGTGCAAGGTAATTGTGTACTGAAGGCCAAGAAATAGATTTCACATCAGCACACCCTGCAGGCAAAAATAAATAAAGTTCAGTATTTGACAAAAAAAAAAACGGAGGTGCACATGTTAATAAACAAAGGATGTCATGTAGTCAGAGATTTTATACAATATTTACCCATTCATAGACAAATCGTTCTGAAACACTCCGGACATATTGTCAAGATGTTGCAGTAAACTATACTTTGTGAAAGGTCGCCTATTACTACTGGTGATTATTATCTGCAACAAGTAACTGTATCACGGATAAACGGAAACCTTTGATGCGAGGCTTCTTCCGCGGACTTGCGCTTTCTTGAGTTTAGCCGACTGGAAGACTCTAAATGAAACAAATAATCGAATACACTAACAGTATATTCATAATATGTGAACTATCTGACAAAAAATGCGCAATACAGTGTATAAAATATATTATTTTGAGTTAATATTTTGATGATATACTGAAAGCAAATATTATTGAATTACGGATTGAAATTCGCCTGGTAGGCCCTGCACAGCTTAAAAACCTCATTTTCTAAACACCTGTTGACACGATGAAGTCCCTCACCACCACCGCTCATTTTCTGTAATCACCTGCGATTCCTGCCCCCATCTCTCCAGATGCAGCAGGCTCCAGGCAACTTTGAACTATGCTTTATTTTTACACGAGATAAAAATTTTCTATCCAATATACCACCAAAATAGGGTGAAATACGCTGAATACAGAAATCGGAGGCCCCTTATATTAAAAAATGAACTTAAATCGTATGCCTATGTCGCTCCTGGTGCACGCAAAGGTAGGTACGATTGGGTTATTCGAAACCCTTACAAAACGCCCACCGGACAAGCGAGGGTTATAGCTTTTTCACTGATGGTAAACGTCTGCAAAATATATATTTTCGTTGCGTCGCCACCTTATTCTGTCTGCGTTCGCTCAATCGCTAGAATGTGAAGAAGTCTGTAGTGTCCCACTGAACTGCTAAACCAAGCGTGTAAGATTCTTGCCTTGCACAAGTGATAGATGACCCATATTTCCATGATTGCATAAGATGCGATACCACATTGCACCTAATCCCGCTAATCAACAAAGTTGTCGACGACCCCTGAAAGCACCCTAACAAAAACAAATAATAGTAATGACCCGACCATTTCAGAGGTATTACTTCCTGCACTATGTAACTTAGATATTTCTCAATGATAGATATCCTATAAATTGGTATGCGCATCTCTTTTCCTCCTGGAAAAACACTGAAACACTACCTCGAGCAATAAACAAACAGCCCATCATTTACGAAATTATCTGAAGGTAAACAAAGGTTGGTACTCACAAATAGGGCTTTGTTGACCGGCTTCTGAACTACGCCGGTGATTTGGTAAGGTGTCAGAAGATGTTGCTCGCCTTTTCGCCTGCACAGAACCAGGGCCGAACATTAGCCTCTACTCCAAACACACACGTGCGGGCCGCCGCTGCCACAGCTGCCATGGGGAATACGAACAGCCCACCCCAAGCGAACAGGCATTCTTGTCGCGCTGATTGTCAGGCAGGCTACCAGACCAGACTCATACTTATTGTACTCAACTGCTCGAGCGCACGCAACCGAGCTGTGCATACTGAAGGTTGGAAAGCACGCGGGAAGAGAAGGTATACAGCAGGAACATGTGTAGGACAAGGAGAAAGGGAATAAACTACACGCAGCGCATTCAGGCAAGAGAAAACAGGTTGAGAAAGCGAGTGAAAAAAAAAAAATCACAAAGAAAAAACTCCCTTGCGCGTGGAGAGGAGTGAGGCGCTCTTCCGGAAAAAAGGGCCAAGCCTGGAGAAGAGATGCGAAGGTAAAGCTCCGAGGAGGCTAACCTTGTGAAAGAGGACAAAAGCACAGAAAATGCCTTATGGGTAGTTCACAGTCAGTGGTAAAGTAGGGAAATATCCTCTTGCAATATTTGCAGCGAGAAGCGCGGCTTTGACATATTGTCGCTTAGGCATCTCCAAACGCTCGCATATTGTGTGCAGCCCCGTGCTGTAGTCTTTGTTCGTTAAAGCTGGCATAAAAATGTTGCCAGAAAATTAAAAATATAATTTTAAAATAGACTAATTGGTATTTCGCAAAACGCATTCTATTACACTGTATAATTTAAGATACATGTGGCACACAAGCTAAGATACTGAAGCCAAAAACAAAATAACAGCGGGCAATTTATTCTTTTCCTAGTAGCGCAATCCACCACTATTTTTTAATTTAAATAAATTAGCGGATAAGCTAGGGACAAGATCGTCTGATCCATACTTGCGTCCCTAAGCTTTCTTGAAGGGAAGCGAATTCTGGCGTGTTCGTATTGCAGCGTTATGAAAAAAAAAGGTGCATGAGAACGATTATATCTAAAGTGGGTAACTACGTCGCATGCATCTTTTCAATAAATAAAACGCCTAAAGCAAAACAATCAGGAAATAAATATAAGCACATGCACGAAGCAGCAATAGAAATGTACTACAAGAACGCCATTAAATTCTTATAACAAGAATTTACTACATTCTAAACGGAAGGAAAAGAAAATCAAAACACGAAATCAAGGAACCCATGGACATGAAGAGATATAAATGACACGACGTACGGAAGCCTGGAATCCTCTCTGAATGCTTAGAGCCGGCCGCATATACAATGCGCGCTCAATTTCTGATTTTAAAGCACGAGGTGATCGATTTCATTCTAATATTTGCTAAAGCTCCGTGCAAAGGCCGGTCAGCCAATACACTTCTAAAAACTGTGGTGCAGCTGTTATAATACACGGACGCAGGCTCCGTACTATGAATGATTTATGTTAGATCGTGTTCGGGCTGATTTTCAGGTGCTTGTACCAGCAAACCGCTGCAAACGCATTAGGAATTGTATTTAATCCTTACGAAATAAGCGCTCTTTAATTCATGAAAATAGAGCAAGCGCCATTCTGGAAGTGCTGCACCTAGTCGATCTGAGACAAAGAATAGGAGCTTGTCAAAGCCATACTAGCAGCAGTCGTTAACTACTTGATTCGCTGGAGCTTTCCGAATAAATATTTTACAACTCAGGTTGTCTGTGTTTTCGTTATTATGCGCAAACTCAAAAATTGTGACAGTCAACGAATTACACCTCATATATGTTGTTTTCCCCTAAAACTGCATATGTGAAAGTGCAGGTATATATTACAAAATTATTGGGCATTACAAAAAGAAACATCGAAGAATCAGTATCAAAGGTCGTGCATTGCCACATTTTAAAAATCGCACAATTATTATAGAGGAAGCAGAAGACAATAAGAACTATTGTGGTCAATGTTTTGATGTGGCACTGACAATAGAGGCCGAGTAGTGTACAATCAGGGCCATCGTTGGAAGTGTAACGAAGTGGCAATGCCCATGCGGGCAGAGTGGCAACGCTGGTTCATTGTAGGTCCTGATTTGCCAATACTTTTCCCTTCCTTTCCCAATATTGGGCCTTTCATTTGTGCTGTCTGGGTTCTTGATCACACCACAAAGCCATTAATTTTCGTTACGCAAAGAGGTCGCAGTGGGGCAGTAGTCGGTGACAGATTAAGCAAGAAGCAGCCCAAGTGGTTGGCCATGCCTTGCTGATCTCAGTTCAGCCAGGTTCTTAGGCGGCTTTAGACGTCTTACTGCTTCCACCTTCTCTGGCGCCGGCTGCATGCCCCTTTCGATCAGAATATAGCCTAGAAATCGTACGTGCCTCTTTTACTCCAAGCATAAAATTGTGTTTGTTCGAAATTACATTTGAGCCTTGTCGGCATCTCATTTCAGCTCACAGTCTTTTTTCATGGTCTTTGTTGCTTTCGCCGAACACTAAGATATCATCCATGATGTTTAAAACACCGAGAATGTCGCAAAGAATTGCCGTCATTCTCTTCTGAATATGTTCCGGAGCGGAAGTGATTCCGAATAGAAGCCTGGTAAAATAGTATCTACCAAAAGGCGTTATGAATGTTGTCAACTCTTCCGAGTCCCTACTTAGTCGAACTTGGTGAAATTCAGTGTTAGCATCGAGCTTTGAGAACCATTACCCCTGAAGGTGACCAAAGAGCCTTATCAACTGTTGGTAGCATGTAACGCCGTTGAAGGCTACTGCTGTTCAATTTCGTGAGCTCCAGACACACTATCACTTCTCCGGATCGTTTCACAAGAGGGGTGATTCCGGCACAAAGCTCGGTGGGGCCATCTACTTCTTTGTGACGCCAATCCGCGCCCTTCTTTATATGTTACACTGCAGTGGTTCTCTTATTGGTATGGGGACCTTACGTCAAGCACTTAAAGCATTCGTCTCCGTCTTTGTTCAGAGACAAATTTTGCATTTCCCTGTATTCCTATTCCCGCAAATGATTTAGGATAAAAAACCTCAACGTGTTCTCTCTCAGAACTAACCGACTCCTCAATGTGAACTAGGCCAAGTGCTTTGAGTGCTGGTAAGCCGAGAAGTGCGTTCCTGAGTGGGCTGACTACGTAACACATTTGGTTTGGAGTTCTACCTTTCCATCTGATTTATGCTGATGAACTTGCCAAGCACGTTGAGACATAAGGAAAATAAAACCGCAGCAGACACAGGACGGAGGCTAGAGACAACACAGGGCGGTACTGGCAACTGAAACGTTTATTGAAAAAACAGGGGCTTTTAAAGACAGATGGCACATGTGACCTTACAATCAGGTAAAGTGGGCTGAAACATGAAAACCAAACAAGACCTTCGGCGAACCTTAAACGACAACAATCAGCACGTGGAAGAGACTACACTAGAGTACACTGAGACGTAGCACTTTATCGAGTTGTTTGGGAATGCCCGGATACGTTGCTGGCAAAACCGACTCTTAAGTATCATAGTCCACCTTCTCAATAGCTGGCACTGAGTTTATCTGCACCTGCACATAACCTGCCTTCTACAATGGCCAGGAAAATTTCTCCTCTTTTTTCCCTGACTACCGACATGCGTACTTTTTTCAGTAAAAACGCCACCTTCTTCGGAAAACCTTTTCGAAATGCCCCTTGGTGTCACACTTGTAGCACTTTTGCTTGAGCTGGACACACAGACAACGTATGATTGTCTCCACCACAGAAGTTGGAATCTCCGCTAGTCTTTGCTGCCTGTTGATGTGGCCGTTCGCCGCCATGCTGCTGTCGCCTGCGTGGGTCGACGGCGTCCATCTTGGGAAGATTCTGGTTGGCAGCATCCACTTTGGCAGGATTCTGTCCCCTTTGGAAGATCGATGTAGGTACATTCATGGCGTTATTGATACATTCGTGCTTGAAGCCTCGCCTTCTCTAGTGTGAGCGTTCTACTACTGTACAGTTTATCCACCAAGTTTGGGTCACGAAGACTGACAACGAATTTCTCTCAAACCAGACAGTCTTCTACCTTGACTGAATCGTATTTGCCCATTTCTCGAGCGCGCGTAATTCAGTGTAGAAGTAGTCAATCGATTCGCCTTCCTCTTGCATGCGCCGGGGGAAACGGAAGCTTTCGTAGATCTCGTTGGCCGGGGGGATGAACTGACAAGTGAGTTTTTTTCACCGCCTCTAGCGCGCTCCATTCTTCCATGGTCAGCGCTAGAGTGTCGAGGACACGACATGCTTCTTGTGAACCCATTGCGTTTAAACACGTCCAGACTTGCACTTTGCCCGATTCTTTGTGGAGGCCCGACGAATAGCTATAATCTTCGAATTCAAACTACTATTTATTTACATGCGCTGGGGTTCGAAAATTTGAACTTTGGTGGCAGTAGTAGTCGTGCGCAACTTAACTGTGGAGCTTATTCTTCCTACGAAACTGCGGCTTTTGCAGACAACGGCCGTAGAGTCTTTGCTGCCATTTTCACGTGTGGCTCAGGTGACCAACTCTCCAGCTACCACGATAGAACTTCTGACACCATGTAGTGTTGGCGGCGCTGCTCAGGCGCTGGTCTCGAGAGGGCACTTGGCGCCGTACATCCGGTGCTCCGCGGAGCGGCCCGAAACATGTCTGCTCTCGACGAGCGAGGAAAGAAGGCTCCCTGTTTGTTATTTCCTCTCGGGATACTTGACACGAACTGTAAACACATGCGACTCCTGCTGAATTCTGTACGTAGCACGCATGGAGAGGCTCCCAGTACAGAGCCCCTATTAGAGGCAAAGGGCAAAAATAGAGGAAGAGAGCAAAACACCAGTCACGCCTGTCCCATTCAAACCTCGCTCTTTCTCTCGAATAATAAACTCGACCCGCTCTATGTCGCGTTCGTGTAAACAGGGCTTTGTGAGTATTTCGTGAGTCCCAGAGGTGAGGACAAACTCGACAGATGAAAGCATTTTACGTACGCGGCATGCGGCACCCAGTCCCGCATGCCGTATAAGACGTAGGGCGTGTTTAAAGGGCACAAGCGAATAGCTTCTGTCCGCCAGGAAAATCGGCAACGTTGTTACCTATTTGCTGCTTTCGCCCAGCAAATCAACAGTGGAACGCGTGGAGAATTTAAAAGTTTCGGGTGCTTAAACTACTTTCGGTCGAGTAAGAAACAATAATTTTTCTCGCTCGTAAAATGCATGCGCAAAGCATGTACGAAGTAATCGGCTCAAAATATATATTACTGCACTCTTGAATGATTCTTCACAACGAGCGGCAAATGAACGCTGTTGGTAAACACAAAGCCCCTCTAGCTTGGAAAGTTTTTTAGGCATGTAACCTGATAGTAGCAAGGGCATTGCGCTTTGGCACCACGCAAATTTGTTTATCTTTGGTTTATCTTATCTTTGATTTTTTATCTGCTCTGTTCGTGGTCGACTGCCGGCGTTAACGTTGGCAATTTCATCACGGCAATTCCCGCTCTTATTTATTTTATTTATTTATTCATATACCCTCAGGGCCCGAAGGCATTAAAGAGGGGAGTGGGAAAGATACATTGGTACAGGGCATTACAATTACAAGCTACAGCCGTGGTGGTGGTTTCGTGTTTAGGGTGACCCAGTTCAATCCCGGCTACCATGGCTGCGTGATCATGTAGGATAAAGTCATAATGCCACAGCGTCCCATGCAGTACAATAAGGTACACATAAAGATCCTCAGATATAATCACAAACCCATATCTTGCTCGGTAGTGCTCCTCCCCAAAACTTGCATTCACAATAACCGGCTTTGAATACAACTAAAAACGCTAGGTATATAAATGCAGCTCCATTCGGGAAATGGGTGGCTGTCAACGCGTCGTTGATCTCTTCATCAAGGAAAACATTAGAATAATTTGAGATAAACACGACGAACTTTGCATGCTGAAACAAGGAAACAGACCTACGCATTACAATATGCGCAATAACTTAAGAATCATGAAAACCTTCTTCAGTAAACGGAAGAATTGGAAATGGACACGGAGAAGTCCTAACGGGAAAACTAAAAATGAAATTGACTCCATACTGTGTTCAACGCCCGCCATTATGCAAGATGTAGAGGTAATCGGGAAAGTGCGATGCAGTGACCACAGAATGATGAGGTCCCGAATTAGCCTAGATCTGACGAAGCAACGCAACTGATTAGTAAGAAGGAAACCCATTAACGAATTACCGGTGAGGGGGAGGGCAGAAGAGGTCAGGATCTCGATAGAGAATAGATATTCAGCTCTAACCGAGGATGGCGACACTACCCTAGAAGCAATGAACAATAACTTCAGAGATATCATTGCTGGGTGCGGTGTAGAAGTAGCCGGTAGGATAGTTAGACAGGTTACCGGTAAGCTGTCTAAGGAGACGAAAGATTCGATTAAGAAGCACCTGAGTATGAAAGCTTCCAATCTAACAGACCAGATAGAATTGGCCGAGATATCAAAGCTAATCAATCAGTACAAGGTGGGCGATATAACTGAGTATAACATGCAGAAACTTGAGCATGCTGTAAAGAACGGGAGAAGCCTTAAAGGGGTAAAGAAGAAAATGGTCATAGGCAAAAACCAGATGTGTGCTATTAGGGACAAGGCGGGCAACGTCATCACGAATATGGACAAGATAGTCAAAGTAGCCGAGGAGTTATATACAGATCTCTACTGTAGCTAAAGCAGTCAGCACTGTAATGAGATTGGCGGTAAGGAAAAACAGTCAGACGTTCTACCAGTGACGAAAGACGATATCAAGAAAGCATTAGAAACTATGAAAAAATGGAAATCAGCTGGAAAGGATCAGATAACTACAGATTTGTTAAAGGACGGGGGAGGAAGATTGGGATGGAGCGCATTTGGCAGGCACTCGCAGATTATAACTAGCAGCTTGCCGGTATCGCTGAAGAGGAAAGTACACAACTGTTGCATGTTACCTGTACTCACCTATGGGACTGAAACGTGGAGGCTAACCCAGAGAGTTCTACTTAAGTTGAGGACAACTCAGAGGGCTATGGAGCGAAACATGGTAGGGGTAACATTAAGAGATAGGAAGCGTGTAGAGTAGGTCAGAGAAATGACTCAAGTTACTGACATTCTAGTGGAAATTAAGAAGAAGAAATGGGCATGGACAGGACATGTAGTTCGAAGAGAGGATTACCGATGGTCGCTTAGGGTAACAAACTGGATCCCAAAGGAAGGAAAGCTTATCAGGGGGCGGCAGGAAGTTAGGTGGGCGGAGGAGGTTAAGAAGTTCGCAGGGGTCAGGTGGATGCAGCTATCCCAGTACTGGGTTAATTGGAGAAATATGGGAGAGGCCTTCGCCCTGCAGTGGGCGGGCAGAGTCAGGCTGATAACGATGATGTTGATAATAATGATGATGAGGATGATTCAATAAGCTGGCTATTGAGTAGCTATACAGCTGTGGCTTAAACGTGATTCAGCTCTAGCTTAGCCGTGACAAAGTGCTTGCTGCATTATCGATGAGCCGGCGTTGGTATCCAGCCTTGGCGCTTCAGCGCGGCGGCCCAATGATTACGGCGAGCTTCGCCGCCGCAGAACCTGCGAAAACTTATCAAGCTTCCCGTTCTCGGCCTTTTGACACATTCCACGGCGACGAAACTAGTCGGGATTGTTTTATTTTCGGCAGCAGCCTCTCCGCAGTCACGGCAGGCAAAAGCGACGATGTTGTTTTGCCGACCACACGAAAGGCACTGAGGACGGCAGCGCCACCGCATCTTCGTGATGTAGCCGGAGTGATTGGAGGTCTGTACTGTACGCACCTTCTTCAAAACGCGTGACTACGGCTTGTATGTGTAATTCAAAGGGCGGGTGACATATTCTGAACTTGGCAGCAGCGACAGCTTTGCGTGCGGCAGCCAACACATCTTCCTGCACATTAGAGTTTACTACATATTCTGGCTGGCAGCTACGTTTTTGTTTGTTATTTGTGGTTACTGAACCTGAGAAATGCCTGAAGTCTTGGAATATCACGTGAAATGGCTAAGGAACGCGAACAGCCTGTCAGGAACCGAGTGAGGAAAGAATTGAAAATGAGGCATTTGGAAAAGTATAGAACCTAATTTTTGAACCGCGTAGTGCGCTATTTTTACCGAACTGGATGATCTGACTAAAAAGCATAGATTTCATTACGCTCAGTTCTAGAAAAATAAAATATGCTACTCGTAACCACCCAGCATGAAGGAAGACCTTTCTAAATAAACAAAAAACTGCTAAAACAAGTCTGTACGCGCTTAAAGATATCCCGCAAAAACGCCGTAACAAGCTCGTCAAATCGTAACCTTACGCCACAATCTGAACTGTAGTGACCGAATTAGTGTGGAGTCAAATAAGAGCATTCTTGATAACCCAGAAAACCTTAGCAGTGGTATTAGGGTGCTCAAGTCCCAGATTGCTGTGGACACGTCTGATCGGTTACTATCAAAAAATAAGAACCCCCCGATTAAGGCATTTAGCTTCACCAACGGTGGAAATACCAGTCAGACGATAAGTGTGAACAAATCGCAACATGGTTGTCGCAGAAACTTCGGAGGCAGGTGCTGAGAATAACAAGCCTATATACATTGACTAACTTAGTCCTTGAGAGAAAAGCTTTTCTCACACTCAATGTATATTACTCAATGTAGATGCATGGAAACGCGGCAGCAAGACACTGCGAATTTGGCTGCTAGTACTTGTAGACCAAAACTGAACCATTTTTTGCATGTCTTACAGGGTATGCTTCAATTGTTCCTCATGAAAAGAAATACGATTTCCAAACGCTCACCATTTATAATTCAAAACCTCATAACCAAGCCTTTCTTTATGACTCTAATGTCGACCAAATACTGGACCTAATTTAAGCAGCCAGATCTTGTTTGGAGCCGCCGTACTTGGGTACAGCCACAGGTCTGTCTTTATTGTCATTCAAAACTCTTTAATGGAATCTAAATAAGTGCCTTGCTAATATATTCTTTTTATTCAAACACTAAAACATCTCACAATATTCAAATCCTGCGTGCGTTACGATTTCTCGTTCACAAGTATTTAAAGGCCTAACGGTTGAGTTCTCGATTTTAAGTTTATGCTCTCAAACCCAATTTACTACAGATCTCTTGACATGTGAAAAATGACTTCCCTTTGCACTCTTTCTATCATTTACATCTTTTGTTTCCTTCCCCACGTTTAGGATAGCCTCCAGGGCACACTAGTTAATCTCGCTGCCTTTCTATTATACTATTTCTCTCTCTCTCTCTCTTCTTTTTAAGTGGTTGCTTCGTCTTATTTGTTTCCTTCTGTCTTCCGCAGTAATCATTTTATTATTGTGGGTTTAAATATACGTCTTTAAAAATATCTCTACACCCCAGTTCTTGGCCGATCTCCTGAGTGGGTATGGGCCATCAGTTTAGACGACAACAGCCACAAGAACACGATTAAATCCTGGCTCAGAAGGCATTCAGACCACAGGTGTCCAACATCCGATGACGGAGGCCCAGGCACGCGTCGTATGCCATGTGAAAGGATTATGTCCACATGTTTAGTGTATTCTTCGGTCAATGGGGTCTTCTGGTCGGGTATCGTCGTATATTGTGGCTATGTGGGTGGCGTCTCGAGTCGAAGGGGTCATCTGGCTGCCTCGTTCATTTTTCGTGTCTTGCGGTGGGGCCAGCGTGGAACATCGGGGTGGCTTCTTGTCCGGAAGATTGGAGAACAGCCAGGCGATGCATTCCAGGAATCCGCAGCTAACTGCGGAAGCACATACGGGGCGTCAAAACTCCAAGGCCACGATGACAGGAACGCACCTATAGCACCTCAACCAAGGTGTTACTAGGCAGCATGCTGGAAAACAGATAGAAGACAACCGATGACCATGGGGCGATTTTAATGAATTCAAACTGGCCTAGTGCGAGCGCTCCTGCTTGTACCACCGTGCGCTTTTTATTATTCGTCCCACAACACAGAATGTAAACAGTTCCAGGTATTTTACGATAAAATAAAGATAGCAGCGACAGTGCAGTTTTCATTGTAAATAATATATTCACTTTCTGCGCAGCTACTCAATTAAGAGGTCAAAATTTTAGAGGCTCAGCGCGGTGTGTGAAGGACAGGGAAAATGTTTTCCGCGTCAAAAAAGCAGCAAGAAACACGACTCACAGTACATAGATGACGCACATGCTTTAATTTATTTTATGTTTGACCTGCCATTTACAAATCTTAATGCTATAAAGTCGTCTGAGCCACAACGCCCTCCTATATATCTGTTGTCCAAGGTGCAGCTTACGAAACCCTTGACTTAGCCGGCAAAATGAGTAACGTTACTTATTTGATTTCTGCGCTGCTTGGCCCACTCCTCTTCGTTGTGGGCAGAAGTACGGAAAAAATTGACCCAGGTAAGGCGCACCTCTTCTGAGTAATTTTATCGAATAATATTAGTGCAGCAAAAATCTGATTTATAATATACCATTCTACTCAAAACTGCTTCCCAACCTAAAGGAATATATGCAAAGTTAAGTTGCTTTCAAAAAAGTGGTGTTCTTTCATTTCTCTAACTGCGTTGGAGCCAATGTTGTTCAGCAAATATGCGACAGCTTAATCAGTGTCCTCCCTGTACAAGTCCTGCCACCGCGAAAATGCACACTTGACAAATAAATGATTGTACAATAGGCTTTTTTATCCTGCGTAATGTAGCTACATATTCCTCTTCCCAACTCTAGCTGTAATATTTTATTGGCCATGCAGAGTCAATAGTGCAAAATACTTCGCTTTAATATTTCCTTTTACAAGCACTATATGGAACATGCTCGGCATTAAAGAAACCACAAGTCATTTGAATAACCACAAAACATAAAACCTTGAATAACCAAAAAAAAATAAAACCTTGAAATCTTTTGTCTCTAGCTGTAAAATGTATATTCATTATTTTAAAACCGACAGAAGGCCTTGATAGTAACAGTGCAAAATATTCTCTTTCTTTTGCACTTACAGCATGCAGAAAGGACGAACCTAATAAGTGTGTAATGCCATGGTGTGAGTATCTCCAAATATTTGGTTGGCTCTATGATCAATGAGTTCAAGATTTGTTCTAGATTTTAAAGAACTTGTGATGAGTCCAGATTATTCTGCAAACAAACCATATCTTTTGCAAAATAAAGTGAAGGAAATGAACCTTCAGTATTCTCAGGTTCCCGCAAGGAAACAAATCAGGAACCACTTTCTGCGACATTTACGCCGAAAACCTGTGCTATCCTGAGTACCAAAACAAATACTACACCGACTGAGACAGCAAAAACTGTAAACTAGGTGCAGGCTTTCGGAACAACAATGTTAGGTATGAAGGAACAGAGCTGTATCCTTATTGGTGATTAGACTGCACGTTTCAGCAGCTGTATAGGCAAGAAATTGAGCACGTCTGACAATAAAAGTACCAGTGCGGAGCTTCAGCCGCTTATAACCTGTTCATAACAAAGAAACGTGGCGCAAAAAACTGTTCTGATAATATCAAGACACTATTCATGTTCAATTTGAAGATGTTAAGAACGTCAGTAAATCAAACATTTGAAAACTCTTTAGTCAGGGATGCTCTCTTTCAGATTGATCTTTCATGGAGAAACAAAAACGTTTTTGCCATGTCATGACCATTGTTCTGTAACAAGGCGACTGCGAACATTCACAACGTAATTGTCGCAATACACTCACTCTTTCACCATGGCCCCTATCGTCAAAAACGCAAAAATACACTAAAATACCTTAGAAACAGTCCCTTCTAATTTAGCGGTTTGTTCCTTTTGAGCCGGTTAGCAAACGCCGAGGCTCTTACTAACCGCATCGTGAACGGCGCCTTGTTGGATATAATGCAGCCCTCCTATTGCTTATATTATTGGCAGATATTGCAGGCGTTCGCAAGAATATAATTTGATCTCCTCGAAAAGAACAAAAGTACTCGAAAAGAGTCGTACGTAATTTATGTTCGATTTTCTATTGCCCTTTATCAATCCTAGTAGCACTATTGGGGCACATTATTTTTTATTATTTTAGGCAACCTCACTGTACTATATGTCCTTTATCAACATTTGCTACTCAATACGACACGCTTTAGAACAAAATTAGTTTTCCACAGCCACTTGTGTTGGGATGCTGAGCGGCATGGAGCTGTTAATATTTATAAAGCTCGAACAAATGCAGAAGATAGAACGTCGGATTTTTGGTTACATTTCACTCATTAATTGAGATATTAGGCATATATGATCAATTCTAATAACGACTACAAAACTCACCGCGCTTATAGCGTTGGTAAGAGTGGCCTGTGATTGCTGTATAAATTCGTGTGTAATATGATTAGCAAGTAGGCAGGCGTTCAACACTGCATATTATACTTATTCTCATAGTCGCCATCAGCCGAACTGTAATCACTATAGGGCAAGGCCTCCCATATTCCTCGAAAAACTTCAATCCTGTTCCAACTGTATATATTTAATCTCCGTAAACATCTCAGCTTTGTCCGCTAACACCACTCATTGCCACAACGTACTACGTTTATCATAACTTGGAATCCAATCTGCCAACCCCGAGGCAACCGGTTACTTTGCCTTTGTCCAGCCTTTATAGGTGCAGCCAAAGTTCTGCGTGTATATCAAGATGAGGCGCTATGTTTGGGCAATGGCGACTTGTGCGTCAGGTGTTCATTGGGGATCAGATATTTAGCTATCCTTTCCGCTCTAACACAGCAAGGACACATTCTGAAATATAATGTGACAAGTTCCTTGTAATTAGGAGAAAAATTACACTGCTCAAGAAGCTTGAAGAAACTTGTAGTCGATCAGGGCAGACGCTTGCAATACCATTATCACAATTTTGCGTTTCCTCTCCCGTAATTTTGCTTCCTATGGTATGATATTGTGAAAAAATGTGCCCTTTCGGCTAAAACAGAAATGTTTACATTTACTTTTCGCTACAAATGGTAGCAAGAGAAGAGAAATATAAAGTCATGCGACAAATATTAAAACTTCAGGCAAGGGTTAGTAGCTTGATACAATCTTGGCAAAAAAGAATACATTGAATCTATAGGCTAGAAGAATAAAGAGGATGCGGTGCAGGAAGACGCGCTCAAACCCATGTGAAATTGGGGCTACATCGGTTTTCGTGCAATTTTACTTATATTAGCAGATACCTTATTTCAGTATTGTTAAAACGCATTTGTTGACGCTAAAGGTTAGCGTGCCTTTCGCGTTTTCTATAGCGCTTGGGATTTCTCTCAAGAGTGAACGTGAAAACTTCTCGTGCTGAAGGATTTGATAGGTCCATGGGGTATGAGTGTAAAGAAGGGCCAAATATCAGGATTATGGTAATATCTCTGCAGGGCAGCCGAATATTACTATCTGTAGCTGGAGGGTTTCAGGTGTAATTCGAATTCACATAGATTGTTTTATTGCAGCTTATTATTACGTCTAATTCAATAGTGAGGTCGAAAATTTAGAAGCACCAATAAAGTTATGCAAAAGATACCATTGCCAAAAATATATTTTGTCGAAGTGTTTTTGCGAACTGTAATAGTGCGAATTTATGCCATAGACAGAATGCGATCGCCTTTCAGAATACTGAAAACTGTGCCTCAATAATGTCTGCAAAAGTATTTACACATATCCTTTTTTCTGATTTCTATGCTGCGATGAATAACCACCTAATAATAAAGGATGTAGAGACCCATCCTAAGCTGTGAAAACATAATTACTTTGGAGATTACTTCTACTTTCTGACATAAAAAAGAACTTACGCAGTAATGGCATCTGTGTTATAAAAATGCTTTTCTATTTGCAGTGTGCCTCTGCCCTCCGCCTGCGATTTCTGGTTATGAGAGAAGAAAGCTGTACTTCTTCAACTTGACTACAGAGGCCTGCCAGGACTACATCGGCAACGAAGACAGTTGCAACAGTTTTGAAGATTGGGACAGCTGTCATGAATGTGAAATAGTGTTCGGAAACGATAAAGCCACACCCCCTGAGTACACGTTGGTATACCATTTATTTTTATTTTTTTGCTGAACTTATTACGATGTAATGCACACTACCGACAATATAATTGGGGATCAAATTTTGGTGTAGCACTAGATATTGGGTGCATCTTACGCGCATGTCCATGCAGATAAATAACATTTATATATGATGCCTCCAGTTTCAAGCTGGTATGAATATTTTTAACCGCGAAAATCCTATTCAATAGAAAGCATGCGTTTTACGCATACATCAATAATTCATTCTATTATGTATTTGCCAGTACTTTTTCTGCTGCCAGCGCCGCTGCCACCTAATTTTTTGGTTGCGGAAGTAGCAAGATAATCTGTTCCATATCTACAGCGCGATAAACGGGACAAGAGAACACAATAACGACAAACACAGCGCTGACTGACAACTGATTTTTATTGCTTGTCCAGCCGGTATATATAAACCACTGGAAAGCAGAGATAGAAATCGAGACACACATATCATGAGTACACAGGAAATTCACACTATTACAGGGTCGCATTAACATTCGCATTGGAGATAAGCTGTTTCTTTTTTTGATAATGCTACAGATGGTGCACTTATACAACTTTCCGAGAGCCTCGCTATCATTTGTGCTTCCACCACCTCTCTAGTCAACTGGTCACGATGGCTTCCTAATATCATACACTCATTGTACAAAGGTTGGCAGGCACTCCTATCGTCACCTTCGTCACCTTCCTTGCAGCTGCTGCAGTGCTTAGCCACGTGACCGGTAATAGGGACATGCGTAACGTTATAATAATGTACTTTTAATCTTTCGTTAAGACGTCGGCCAGTCTGGCCGATGTAACTCTTCCCACATGATAGCGGCAGGGAATAGATTACACCTTCCTGGCACTTCACAAATTTTTTGGCGTGTCTTTTTCTGCAGCCGCTTGGTTCATCGTTAGCCGAATTAACTTTTTTGACCAGTTTCGAGAGTCGGTTAGGAGCCGAAAAGACAACGTCGACTCCGGCATGCTTGCCAATCTTTCTGAGGTTATGTGATACCTGATGCATATATGGCACCACAGCAAACTTCATCTTCTTTTTATCTGGTCTTTTCTCGCCTTTCATCTCAGCTCTCACTTTTTTCTGTACTTTATCTGCCACAGAAGTCAGAACGTCAGAAGGGTAACCGGCCTATGTGAGGCGGCACACTTAATTTTTGAAGCTAAGTTCCAGCCTGTGCTGACATGTCGTTTTTACTGCATTGTAAAACACTGAATGAACAATGGCTCTTTTTACGAGCTTTGAATGAGCAGATGCATACGGAAGAATCGGTTTTTGACCGCGCGGCTCGAACGCCCAACAAACATGGCATGAGGTGAAGTAAAATGACAAATCTAAAAACCTAATAAAACCATTTTCAGGCAATTCGTGCGTTAAGACCATAGGGTTAAGATGCTCTAAGAACACTGAAAAAACATGACGGAATTGCTGCTCGAAATCGAGGTTGTCACATTCTAAAAACACAAAGTAGTCATCTACAAACCTAAAAGTTCCACGAACACAGGACCCTTCAAGACGTTCTTTCAAAATCCTATCGCGCGATGCCAGGAACACATCACTAAGAACAGGTGCAAGGCACGAACCAATACAAATTCCATTTCTCTGAATGTATGCATCTCCATTCCATTCAGTGAATGTGGATTCTAGCTAAACAGACAGCAATTCAAGGAAACTGCCTGTTGACATCCCGCACTCATTTTGGAATGCTATGGCACCATTCGCATCAATAAGATCATTTACCGACGACAAAATCTCTTCCTGGGGTATCGTGTAGTACAAATCTTTTATATCTATGGAAAATCCTTGAAGTTTTTTGCTGCAGTTCCCTTCTAGAAACTGGATGACTTCGTCCGATCTTCTTACTCTAAACGGGTCATCAATAGTCAACACCTTCAAGTTACCTTGCAGAAATTTCGCAACGTGCTTCTGCCAAGTTCCATTCTCGGAGATTATCACCCGGAACGGCCACACAGGTTTATGGGTTTTCACTGTAAAAAACATTTCTAGGCTCAATCCTTGGCTGCTGTCGACCATACTTGAAAGCCTACTCAGGTTCAGCCAATTAATTACTTCTTTGCCTTACTTTCAACCTTGGCTAACGACACATCATTCCGTTTGTAGAACAAAGCTCTTACAGCATCCGATGCCTTCGACGCATATGCATCATTGTCGAGAACAACAAACCCCCCGTCTTTATCTGCAAGTAACAACGAAAACGAACCTTGCTTTAGCCATCTAACCGTCTTCTGAAGAGGTAGTTTCTTCGTAGAACACCTATACATCGTTAGAACGTCAACCCCTTCAGAAATGCAACGTTCTGCCTCCGTTTTGTCGGCCTGCCTAGAGACTTCTCTCACCATGGCTAGGAGTTCCGGTCTGGTTTTCCTTGGTTCTACCGCGAACTTTGGTCCCTGGCTAAGGACTTGCCGCACGTACCCAGGGAACGAGATGTTCTCAGATGTATGGATCGGTTGTCCAGCTGTTGCACTTTTCTTTGGCAGTAGCGCACGTAGTCCGGGAAGCATCTGTTGCCATAGGACCTCTGTGGTTCGGTCGATGCACGCTGATAGTTGATGCCACTGGTACTTTGAGCCATCCGGTCCCCCAGACAGCTGCACTCGAAGCTTGAGATGCTCCCTGTAGACCCGCACCTGTCGCTGCCATTCTGCTCTGAGTATCTTGCACATCCTTCTTCCATGTTCGGGAGAGGGCTGAACGCCACCCAGCATAAACGAGACCGCAGGAGGGAGGATCTTCTTGCGGACGCAAAAACCCAGCGTTCTTGCGGTGCACGATGCTCCGTTTCTCTTGTCCCGTTTATCGCGCTGTAGATATGGAACATCGTCACCAACTCGCCCAACAACTGACCTTGTCGAAGATAATCTGGGTTGAGACTTTTGAAACTATTAGAAACTATTAAACCATTCAGCCTATTTCGTAGAAGAGATATTTGAACCGTGTATTGTACGCACTAAGGATCCATTGTTAAAATGATAAAAATATTCCCGAAATTACGTCTACAGCCATGCGTGTTGCATTTTCCAGCTTTACATCCATAATCTTTTGCTTAGGACATAAGCATGCTATAGAACACCCCGTGGCTGTTAAAGTGTACCTGTGGCTGTACACTACAGATTACATGCTCTAAAAGCAGCCTAACGTCAACTGAATTCGAGGCGCAGCGAATGTACTTGATGATGGTGTAAGATTGTGATGCTAGCAATGGCCAGGAGTGTAAGAGGAATATTCAACACTATATTCGTGTTATAAGTTAAGGTCTGATTGTATCAGCCGCGGTAAACATTTCGACAGTAGGATTCCAAGCCTCAGGTAATAATTTTATTTTGATTCCTGATCATCCTGAAACTACTGTACCAAGACAGAAAACAAATTACCGAAGACAAGATAGAAACATTATGTACTTATTTACAATAGCAAGTGAAATACTAATTGAAATGAAATTTTCTTACAGGTTTTAAAGGCACCTTTTGGCACCAATATCATTGATTGTTGAAATGCTATTGATGTAACTCTAGTAGACAGGAAAATAAATTTCCTATGAAGAAGATTCACCGCCTACATAGCTAACTGCACAAATTACTGAACGCCAAATTCTCTGCGTCAAACAATTTGCGCCAAATACAACTGCGCCGTATCGATAGCGCGTTGAGCGTAAGTAAAATAAAAAGTTTCAAAACAATTTTCTCTTTGTTCATGGCTAACACAAGTATAACTTAGGTCGGCAGCTGTGACAAATTGCGGACGAGTATTTCTGTTGTTTACACCACGTAGGTGCCGCTTCCAGTTTTCACGAATGGGATGTTGCCTGTTCTGACACGCAGCGACTTCATTAGAACCACGACGGCAGTGATGGAGCTACCCCTGAAGAAGAACGGCTGATATCACATTTTACTGAATGTGGTAACCACCTGTTTTGGGGAACATTCGTTCGTCGTGTGAAGTGCAATCGCCGCAGACATCATGTTCGCCACCAGCTATAAGACTCCGCTGACCGCGGCGCCTTGTGGGCTCGGCAGCTGTGCCACAGCGTGACCGAGTAGCCCTCTTGCTTTCGCCATGCAGGTGCTCCTGCGTGTGTGCCGCATGTGATGTTGCCTGTTCTGGTTTCTATCTACATGGACACGTGGTCACCTTATCAGCACCGCAACGACCGTGATGAAGCTATTTCTTCCGAAACAGCGCCTGGCATCACGTTTGACTGGATTTCATCACCGCCTTCTTCTGGGACCATCTGTACGTCGGGAGAAATCAAATCGTCGCAGACACCATAATTTCTCCCAGCTATAAGAGACCTTCCGCGAACCGCGGGAACCTGTGGCTCGGCAGCTACGCCAGAGTGCGGACGAGCCATCTTGCCTTTACCAGGCAGCTTAGCAAAGCATACTTTTTCCTTGAAAAGAAAGCGAGTACCTCTAATTTAATTTACCTACCGAGTGCGCAGTGCTGTGTTTGTAGTGTCGTTGAATTCTTTGGTGTCGTTCATTCATTGTTTGTGTTATCCGGAGACTTTGAAAGTAACCTTTGTCCTGATATCGCCACCAAACTTGCATAACAACAGAAACTAACATCAGGCCAAACCACCTTAAATAATGCAATAAAAGACCTCACCCGCCATTTAAAAGCCACAAATATATCAATAACCAATTAGGCGCATCACCGAATTACAATACCACTATTGTGACCTCAAATCGCCTAATCGAGGACGTCAATTATAAAGAGTGCTGCTATATGTCAGCTAACCAAGTCGTTCCCCTCGAATCAGGAATAGACAATCCCAAGAACAAGTCGCAACGCTACAATCTGATATTCCATGACTCGCCTGCCACTAGCTCAACGGAAACCTCGACTGAGTTTGATAAACATGGAACTCGAATTTGCAATGCAAGTGTCGTCTTCACGATGGATCAAACAAAATTAAAATAGCGCATCGCATTGGAAATAATTCAAGTGAAGGATCGAGCAATTTTCTTTAAATTTATTCCCCACAATAAAACAAATCCATCCTCAATAACGCCGCAAAACTAAACAACGCTGACTTAACACAGGACAGGACTTTTCGCATTCTGTCCGTAACGGACACAAACACTTAATTTCGGAAACGCAAAAAATTATTGAGCATGAACTGCAGTGAAAACGCTGCTCATAGGTCCTGTGCGGTGAGTAATAGAAGAGTTACTGTGTAAAAATTCGCCATAGTAATCCCAAACCCACTCGTTCTAAAGCAACTCTCCGAAGGTGCACCCCTCGGAATAAACTAAAAAATGACGGTTAATTTTACGCCCAAAGTACCGTAAAAATTCGTTGGCGTCGCAGTAAACGTAAAAAATGGTATGACGACCATATATTGTGGCGCGCGCATCACAAACGGTTTGAAGGAGATAAGAATGGAAACTAGAAATGAGGAGCAGCTTCAGATGCGTTTTATGGGTACAGTGCAATCTCTAAACGTCGTGGCGTTCGTCTGGGATGAAATAACAAAAATTATCGCTCTTATCTTCTTCACTGTATGATGATAGACACAAGATTTGGTTCTACATTATAGCATGCTATAGATAGGTAATGTAAATGAGGCTGAGGTACCTCGAATAGAAAAGTAGAAAAAAATAAACGAGTACATATATATATATATAGGACAAAAAGGATATTTGAGCTTGGTTGAGAAAACTATCCTAAAGACGTCCGGCTTGATGAAGAAATAGAGCATGTATTGCAGTTCCGGCCCCGGAACCGCCCTTTGGGGGAAAAAAGGAACTTACAAGGCCTATATATATATATATATATATATATATATATATATATATATATAGGAGTATTACGCTAATGTAATACAAGTGTTGGTCGACGGTGTCGCAGCACTCGCCCTTGTTGACACGGGCGCTGCCGTATCCGTCATCAGTGAACCTCTTTGCCATCGTCTTCGCAAGGTCACCACCGCACTGTCCGACCTTTCCGCCTCGACTCCAGCCTGCGATAAAGCCTTCGACACTTTACGCCGCATTTAGGTTTCACCTCTCATTCTACGCCACTTTGATCCGACTGCGCCTACGGAGATTCACACTGACGTCAGCGGTATTGGGCTTGGTGCCGTCCTTACCCAACGTAAGCCTGGTTTCAGCGAGTATGTTGTGGCATACGCCAGCCGAACATTGACGAAGCAAAGTAAAATTATTCAGTCCCAGAAAGAGAATGTTTGGCCATTATTTGGGCCATCGGAAAATTTCTTCCCTATGTGTTTGGCTGACCGTGTTGTGTCGTGACCGATCACCACGCTTTGTGCTCGCTTGCCTCTCTGAAAGACCCAGCCGGTCGCCTTGCTAGCTGAGTTCTCCGTCTTCAGGATTATGACATTAATGTCATTTATCGATCGGGTTTGAAGCGTACGGACGCGGATGCTCTTTCCCGCTCGCCATTGCCTAGTGATACCTCGTCCGGCCACGTCTGTCCTTACGATTTGTTGACTCTTACCACTGTCGACATGGCTACCGTGCAGCGGATTGACCCGTGGATCAGTGCGCTTTTGGATTTTCTTTCCAGCTCTACTCCCGGTCATTTATCCAAAGCGCTCAACCGGCATGCCCACCACTTCTCCATTTCTGACGGTCTTCTCTATCGCCGCAATTATTTGCTTGATGGACGGAAGTGGCTTCTAGTCATCCCGCGTCATCTCCGCGCCAATATTTGTGCTTCGTAGCATGGCGACCCACAGTGTGCCCACGGTGGCGTATTGAAAACCTGTAAGCGCCTACGTCTGCGATTTTACTGGCGTGGAATGTAACGTTTTGTACAAGATTTCATGCGCAGTTGCAAATCTTGTCAACGCCGAAAATCCCTCCAGACGTCCTTTTGTTTCGTTGCAGCCGTTACCCTGTCCTGCTCATCCATTTCACCGCGTTGGCATAGATCTCTATGGCCCCCCTCCTTCTACTCCCGCTGGAAACAGGTAAATTGTCGTGGCAGTAGACCGTCTTTTTCGCTACACTGAAGCATTACCGCCACCCAGCACCTTCACCAATTGTAGGGGTGTTTTTATTCAGTAAACCCAGATGGATCCAACCGCTCAGGATGAACTCACAGCGAAGCGTCAGGCGTGGCGAATCAGCAACCAAGACAGCGACCAACTTTGTCATTGAGTGCGCCAGCACGCGACGCATGTCAGTGGCTATGATAACAGATATTACCACAATACAATATATATATATATATATTGTTACGTTAGGCGATGCATGCGCTGATATGCGCATAAGAAGGAAAAAGAAGAATCTCGGTAGTTTTTTTCGAAGACGACGTCGACGTTCGAGCAGTGCCGGCTGGTGCCTGGAAGAAAGGCCTGTTGTGTGAAAGCCTTGTCTCCCGCCTCCGCTCTCTGCAACCTCAAGCTGAACTACCCCACGTAACATCTTGGTGGAGGCGTTTTCGATCCCCTTGCCACAGCTCCTCGTATTTCCGCGCCAGAAACCTGGATTTGCGCAGTGGACGCCATCTACCCGAGCTCACCCCACCAACTACCACAGTAAGCATGGCATCGCAGGACGCATAACCAGCTACGCAAACTCCACCTGCCCTTATGGTCTTAACCAAAATCCGTCATCCGCCTATCTTTAACGGCGAATACAAGACGGATGTTGAAGATTGGCTCGATGAATACGAAAGGTGTAGCAAGAACAACCGGTGGGACGCTAGCATAATGCATGCGAACATCAGCTTATATCTAGCGGGAACTGCGAAGGCCTGGGCCGGCTTGCACGATAAAGTCCGAGCTAAGTCCAGACTTAAATGTTGTCTTTAGAAAGACCAAGCTTATTTAAGACGGCTCGTATTCCGAACGTTGAACGCTTCGGGTTCATGTTCACCAGAGGGGCTTCCCAGAACGGCCTCAGCAACCACTTGGGGCATTTTTCCTCGTAAAACAATCTTAAGCCGCAAAAGCAATGGGACGGACTTTACACAACGCAAAATTGACGGAATGTGTACATCTTACAGCAAGGACAGTGCCAGCGCATCCCTGTATTTCCCTAATTTCTCTACTTAGGCACCTGGCGTCCTTGTGTCTTAACCAAGACAGCACTAGAGTCGTAATCATACAAGCGACTTATTCAAGTCAGGACTGAAGCCCATTCTTGACTCCAGTCTTAAGCGGCCATGCTAGTGGCCTATTCTTTAGACTCCAGTTAAGTCTGGACTTAGCTAAGACAGTCTTAAGATTGTTTTGTGCAAGCGGGTCCTGGTAACCACGAACAGGAGATGCCTACTTGGGACATCTGCAAACAAAAACTTCAGGACTTGTTCGGCAAGCCGATTGGGCAAGCTCTAACAGCCAAAAAATGACCTGGCTGCTCGTGTTCAATCGTCAACCGAATCATACCTCGCCTACATACAGGACGTCCTCGCCCTGTGTCGAAAGGTGAACACCTCCATAACTGAAGATGATAAAGTGGGCCATTTACTTAAGGGTATCGCTGATGACGCATTCAACATACTTCTCTGCAAAGATTGCTCTACGGTGGACTCAGTCCTGCAAGCCTGTCGCCGTTTCGAACAGGCGAAGCAGCGCCGCATCGTCCATCGGTCTGAGCGCCTTCCCAACGCGGCGACTACATCCTCATGTGACGATCTGTCCACTTTGCAGGAGCCTTCAAGTCAGAACAACCTCACTACAATCGTCCGCAGAAAAATCGAGGCCTTGATTCCTGTTACACTTATATCACCTCCTCCTGAGCCAGCAATAGCTATGATACAGGCTGTCGTCCGCCAAGAATCCGTGAATGTGGGCCTCGTCTCCAATCCTACCACGCCACCTCCTGCGCCACAGTCAATACCATTGGTTGCTGCTGCTGCCACAAGACAGCCCTACACACCGCGCTACCCTACCTGCAATTCTGCGGAGTGGCGCACATCTGACGATAGGCCTATTTGCTTCGTCTGCTGTCGGGCTGGCCATACGTCCCGCTATTGCGGCAGCGGCCCGGCTGCCCCCTCTCGCCCCTATAACAGTCCTGTCCGCCATGACTATTATGCCCCACGGCGCGTTTCTGTCGCTCCAGCACAGCTTCGTACCGAGAACATTGAGCAAGCCCGTCGTCCTGGTCGTTGGCCATTGCCTCAAGCCCACCATTTCCGATCACCTACTCCTCGCCGCAGCTTGTCCCCAACGTATACCAAAGACCCTACTCGGAAAACTAGGCAACGCAGCGCACGAACGTGACGCTGTGTTACCAACCCGGACAGCCAACTGTTTCGACCATCGCACCACGCCGCAAACTGATCAATGTCCTCGTAGATAGAGTCGGTGTTCCCGCTCTCATCGACAGTGAGCCCACATTTCAGTCCTTAGTTCTTCGTTCCGCCAACGCCTCAAAAAAGTTGTTACGCCCGCTAACACCTCTACAGTTCGTGTTGCTGATGGCAACACTGCTACCATCATCGGAATGTGCACTGCGCACGTTAGCATCGCCAGCCACAACGTCCCTAAGCTCTTCGCCGTCCTTACTACTTGTCCTCAAGACGTCCTTTTAGGCCTAGACTTTTTAACAGCCCATTCCGCTCTTAACTGTTCCTCCGGCATACTGCGCCTAGCCCTGCCCCATTGTGCTCACGACCCTAGTGCTGACCATTCCCAGGTTCGCCTTCGCTCCAGTACATTTACTCGCCTACCGCCCGAGGCGGCAGTATACGTGCCCATGTCACCTTTTCTTTTGCCTTCCTGACAGCGACTATGTTGTCAACCCCATCACCCCGTCACTCTACAGCGCAACATCGTCCTACCTCATAACATTGTATACGTCGCGAATAACCTCACTTACATTCCTGCACTCAACTTCAGCATGTCTTCGCAAGTTCGCCCGGAGGGAATTTTTCTTGCCGAGCTGTCGCCTTAGTCCAGCTCTACTATATCAGCAGTGCCGTCCGACAGTCTCGCCGAGGTACCTGCCCAACAAGTCCGGTCACATAGTCCGGAGGACCGCATATCAGCCATGGTTGCCACTGACCTACGTCCCGAATATGCCAGTGCCCTTGGCTGCCTTTTGCGGTCATACAGCGACATTTCTGATTTCGGTCACGGATCCCTGCGCCAAACATCTGTTGTCACACATCGCATCAATACTGGAGATGCCCGCCCTAATCACCCACGGCCTTACAGAGTTTCTCTTTCCGTACGCCGGGTCATTCAGGAAGAAGTGGAGGTAATGTTGGCCAGCAATATTATTCAGCCGTCGAGCAGCCCTTGGGTGTCTCCGGTAGTACACGCCAGAAAGAAATACAACAGCTGGAGGTTTTACGTAGATTATCGACACCTAAACAAGATAAGAAAAGCCGTGTACCTTCTTCCAAGGATCGATGACGCCCTCGACTGCCTGCACGGTGCCAAATACTTCTCCATCGACCTCTGTTCTTGATATGCAGATCTCTGTTGACGAAAGCCCCTTCATGGATCACTGCCTTGTCGTAGCGGAGGGGCTTGCGAAACTCGATGAAGTCGTGAGCTCTGCTGTGTAGGGCCACCCAAGATAGACAGGTCACGGCAGAGAGTTCTGACAAAATGTGATTCACTGGAGAAGGTAATGGCAACCCACTCCAGTATTTCCTGCCAAGAAAACCCTATGGCCAGTCACAATACCATTAATGATATGGCGCCGGAAGATGAGCCCCCCAGGTTGGAAGGCGTCCCACATGTTACTGGGGATGAACAAAGGGCGATTCCTAGTAGCTCCAGGACGAATGAAACGGCTGGGCTAAAGCCAAAAGGACGCTCAGTTGTGGATGTGTCGGGAAGCGACCGGAAAGTCCGATGTTGCAAGGAGATATATCACATAGCAACATGGAATGTAAGATCTATGACGCAAGGTAAACTGGATGTCGTCAAGCGAGAAATGGACAGATTGAACATTGATATCTTGGGTATCAGCGAGCTCAAGTGGACCGGAATGGGAGAATTTAACTCCGGCGACCATTATGTCTTTTTTTGTGGGCACGAATCCAAGAGAAGGAATGGGGTCGCTCTCATAGTAAACAGAAGAATGGGCAAAGCAGTGCTGGGGTACAACCCCAAAAACGACCGAATGATTTCACTTCGGATCCAAGGTCAGCCTTTCAACATAACAGTTATCCAAGTCTATGCACCGACCACTGCTGCTGAAGAAACTGACGTTGAGAGATTTTATGCGGACCTACAATGCCTTTTAGACCGCACCCCATCATCAGACGTCGTTTTTCTCATAGGAGACTGGAATGCTAAGGTCGGGAGTGAAGAAATATCCGGAATTATAGGCAAGTTCGGTCTTGGCGAGCCAAATGAAGCTGGGCAGAGGCTAGTAGAGTTTTGTCAAGAAAACAACCTGACCATAGCGAATACTCATTTTCAACCGCCCAAGAGGCGCCTGTACACATGGACTTCACCGGACGGTCTGTACAGGAATCAGATCGATTATATTCTTTGCCGGCAGAGATGGAGAAGCGCTATACAAGCAGTAAAAATAAGGCCTGGGGCCGATCGTGGCACCGATCATCAGATTCTTGTTGCCAAAATTAAGCTTCGATTGAGGAAAACGCAGAAAACTAGAAGGGCTTTCAGGTATGATCTGGATCAAATTCCATTAGAATATGCTGTGGAAGTGAGGAATCGATTTCAAGAATTAGATCTGGAAGACAGAGAGCCCGAAGAGATGTGGACTGATGTTCGTGATATAATACAAGAAGTTGCTACTAAGGTAGTTCCAAAGCAAAAGAAATGCAAGAAAGCAAACTGGTTTTCTGAAGAGGCTTTGCAAATAGCTGAGGAAAGGAGGATGGCAAAAGTTATGGGGGAAAGAGAAAGATACAAGGTCTCAATGCGGATTTTCAGAAAATAGCAAGGAGAGATAAGAATGCCTTCCTGAACATACAGTGCCAAGCAGTTGAGGACAACAGCCAATTAAGGAACACTGGAGCTCTGTATAAGACAATCAAAGATATCAAAGGAAGCTTCTGTGCTAAGCTGGGCGTGATAAAGGACAAACAAGGCAAGGACATCACTGAAGCCTCAGAGATAAAGAAGAGGTGGCAGGAATACACAGAAGAACTGTACAAGAAGGACACGAATGTGCAAACCCAACATAAGACGGTTGTGATTACTGATCTCGAGCCGGGCGTCCTGAAGAGTGAAGTTGAATGGGCCTTAGCCAGCCTTGCTAAGAACAAAGCTAGCGGAATTGATGGCATTCCAGCTGAGTTGCTTCAAAACCTCAACCATGACGCTGTTAACATTCTGCATACATTATGTCAGAAGATTTGGACAACCCTGCAGTGGACACAGGATTGGAGGAGGTCAGTTTATATCCCTATTCCAAAGAAAGGCAGTGCCAAAGATTGTTCCAACTACCGCACGATCGCACTTATTTCGCATGCTAGCAAGGTGATGTTGAAAATCCTCCAAGGTAGGCTGCAGCAGTATGTGGATCGGGAGCTTCCGGACGTGCAAGCTGGGTTTGCAAGGGCAGAGGAACTAGAGACCAAATTGCTAACCTTCGCTGGATCATGGAAAAAGCAAGAGAGTTCCAGAAACCCATCTACTTCTGCTTTATTGATTATGCGAAAGCGTTTGACTACGTAGATCACAGCAGATTGTGGCAAGCTCTCCAAGAGATGGGAGTTCCAATTCACCTCATCTGTGTCCTCAGGAACCTGTATGAAGGGCAAGAGGCCACAGTCAGAACTGGGCATGGTCTTACAGATTGGTTTCCGATCGAGAAAGGAGTGAGGCAAGGCTGCATACTGTCGCCCTGCCTATTTAACCTATATGCAGAGTGCATCATGAGGAAGGCCGGTCGGGACGAGTCTTCAGGTGGAGTGAAGATTGCTGGAAAACGTATCAACAACCTTAGATATGCGGATGATACCACTTTAATGGCAGAAAGTGAAGTGGAACTCAAGAGACTTCTGATCCGCATACAAGAAGAGAGTGAGAAGTTTGGGCTTAAACTGAACATTAAAAAGACAAAGATCATGGCGTCTTGCCCTATCAAGTCCTGGAGCATCAATGGACAAGAAGTGGAAGCTGTGACAGATTTTCTGTTCTTGGGCTCCAAGATTACCTCGGAAGGAGACTGCAGCCATGAAATTAGGAGACGCCTGCTTCTGGGAAAGAGAGCAATGGTTAGCCTTGACCGCCTAGTAAAGAGCAGAGACATTAGTCTGCCAACCAAGATCCGTATAACTCGTGCTATGGTCTTTCCAGTTGTGATGTATGGATGCGAGAGTTGGACTGTGAAAAAGGCTGACCGCCGAAGAATTGACGCGTTTGAATTGTGGTGCTGGCGAAGACTCTTGAGAGTTCCTTGGACTGCCAGAAGATCAAATCAGTCGATATTGTCGACCATAAACCCTGACTGCTCATTGGAGGGTCAAATTTTAAAGTTAAAGCTCAGCTACTTTGGTCATCTGATGAGAAGAGAGGAGTCGCCGGAGAAAGATTTGATGTTGGGAAAGGTTGAGGGTTGCCGGAGAAGGGGTAGGCAGCGAGCGCGTTGGTTAGATGGCATCCTCGAGGCACTGCAGATGAAGTTATGTGATGTTAGGAAGATAGTGAGAGACCGGAAAGCGTGGCACATGGTCCATAGGGTCACGAAGAGTCGGACACGACTGAACGGCTAAACTGAAACTGTTGACGAAAGAGATCATGAAAAGACGGCTTTTGTTACCCCGAATGGCGTCTATCAATTCAAGGTGATGCGTTTAGGCTTATGTAATGCCCCTGTGACCTTCGAGCGCATGATGGGCTCATTACTACGCGGGTTCAATTGGACCACATGTCAGTGCTACCTCGATGACGTCATCGTATTTTCATTAACCTTTGAGGGCCACTTCCATCGTGTTTCGGCTATTCTTGGCGTCTTCCGAAGAGCTGGTCTTCAGTTGAACTCCAAGAAGTATAGGTTTGGTCGCCGGGAATTCAAGGTCGTAGGACATTTGGTCAACACACATGGAATCCAGCCGGACCTCGACAAAATTCGCGCTGTAAGTGGTTTTCCTAAACCGAAATCTTGCAGCGACGTGCGTTGCTTCCTCGGACTTAGCTCATATTTCCGGCGATTTGTACCAACCTTCGCTGAAATCGCCCGTCCACTTACGCAGCTTCTGAAAAAAGAGGTCTCCTTTTCCTGGGGCATGAACAATCGGCCGCCTTCGCCGCTCTTATTGGCCACCTCACCGGTGCGCTGCTGTTGGCTCACTTCAATCGGTCAGCGCCCACAGAAGTACGCGACGCAAGTGGTCAAGAGGAATTGGAGCTATTCTCGCACAACGTCAGCTCGGTTCCCCTCGCATC